>NW_017728886.1:260552957-260567590 GCF_001723895.1 Crocodylus porosus | reverse complement strand
TGGGGGGGGGGAGGGTGGTAAAGGGAGGAACTTCTGGTGGAAAAAAGGTCAGGAGTTAGCGGGTGGGACTTCCAGTTGCAATGTGGCAACCAGGAGGCAGGGCAGCCAGCAAGAGGCAGGGCTACCCATGTGGTCTTCACAGTTCATCAGAACGCATTAAGCAGCCATCCAGGCAAAATCTGCCCACCAATTGCCGTGAATCTTGATGCAACACAGACCTACCACCCTAGCTTGCCACAGGTAAAAAAGGGAATCATGGTAGCTAATGTCCTGCTTCTATGAAATGTCAATATATGCTCAAGAGAGTCCAGGTAAAGGGCCAGGCAGAGGGAAGACTACTGAGAAAGGCAAAAACCCTTACAAGTCCATACTAATCTGACCAGGGGGTAAAACATGGTGATTGGTTTGACCCTGAATGCAAGGGCAAGACCCTCTAACCAGGAACCTCTGGCTTTGATTCCAGAAGGAGAATTGGCACAGCCCAGTCAAAGTTCCCAGAGTTGGCTGTAGCCACCACCCAATGTCTTCAAAAAAGGTTTAAAAAGCACCCTGACATATTTGGGGGGGATGGGAGGGGGACAGGAGGGAAATCAGCAAAGCCCAGGAGCATGGAAAACACCCGTAGCAGAACATAGCTACAGCTAGATCATTCCTGCCCAGTGGCTGGCCAACCTCTTTTTGAACAGCCACAGCAATGGAGAGTCCACAACCTCCCTACGCAACATATATGAAAGAAAGTGAACGTTTAAAAAGCTAAAGCTAAGAGAGACTGGTCTTTTATGATCATGTAAGCCCCGTTTAATATTCTCTCTCCTTCAGAAGGAATAAGTTTTCTGCATAAACAACAAGGAAAAAAAGGGTGAAACAGAACTAGAAGCAAACCAAAGAAGTCAGTGCAAGTTTAATGAAGCACTAGTTAGTCCAAAAAACCCCATACACTCGGAACTTACCTTTTAGAGACAAAGTAATGTTTGGCAACTTGTACGACTATTGACAAGGTACTTTTGGAGAGATGAAGTGCAGCGATAGGAGTACAGGGTGGAGGATAGGGCTGGGGAACAAGCCGGAAGAGAAAGCCATTTTTTGTCATGGCCTAATACCCGAAACCTCTGGAAGGTCTCAGATGCATGGCGTTTGTTCAAACATACTCTTATCTATACAAGGTATTATAACCTTAAAAGCCTTCCTTCAGACAAAAAGTATTAATGGATTATTGTAATTTAAGTGGTACTAATTAAAAAAAAAAAATCTTCCATGCTATTCAACACTTTACTCTTGGTACCTATATTCTTATCTATACTATACTATAACCTGTACCCCTTGGTAGCTATACCTTTCACTAATCTTCAGGTCATTACCTTTTCAACTGAGACTTCAAATTTTAGTGTAGAAGAAAAAGTTCTTTGAAAATAAAATCTACTAAAATCAAAGTGGCTTATTTTGGAAAGCAGCAGCAGTTTCCATCTAGCATACAAGATCTGTCTAATGCAAATATCCTGATTTTTTTTTTCTTCTTTATACTCAAGGACTCAAAAAGACTTAAAGCTGTCACCCTTACACTTCAAAAAAAAGAGTGTTCAGAAGCATAACATGAAGGATAAAACTTCTCATAATAGTGGAAAGAGGAAACATATCAAGCTCTTCCTTCCAGCAAAAATATTTTTTTCTGATTTAAGTTTAGTTGTGGGATGAGTCCAAGACCAAGTGCCAGCTCAAGTGCCTAGGTAGCCTTACATTTTTAGCACATCAAGTCATCACACAACTTTGAGATTAAATACAGTACATTATAAATGGCTGTTTAAGAAAACACCCTATATTCAAATCTCATCCAAGAGAAAATAAATGTACTACTATTCGTTTCTCTACACAATGAGTTCCATAATGCTAATAAACAGCAACTGAAATAATTAAGTACTAAATAACGATGTGAGAATAAAGATATGAGAATGAAGTTATTCAAGCAAATTGGCCCTGTTTGTAAAGAACTTTAAAAAGTAAGGTGAGGAGGCAGTGTGCATTTAAGAACTGAATGAGACTAGAAATAAGGAGGCCTAGGTACCAATGAGTTTTCCCTAATAAGCTTCTGTGTGACAATGGAGCAGTTTAATTTTTCTGTCCCAAGGAATTTCTCCATTTGTAGAAATAAGGCAAAATAACATTATTCATATCTAAGAGCTTAATCATTACAGAATTGCTCACAAAAATATTGCATTTGGTAGCGTTTTCTATTGAGTCAGCATCTTATACCTAAAACGGGTTGGCAGTGTTTTTGGGCAGGGCAAAATGCCAAAACACCTGCAACTTAGACTTGTAAGATGCTGGTGTGTCAGAAGCAGGCAGCAGGGCAGGCCTGATTCTTGTTGTGGCAGCGCAGCCTCAGACCCTTCCCCACCATCCTCCCCCACACACACATGCACCTTCCACCCGCAGTGAACCAGGCTAGGGCTCTGCAGACCACAGTGCCGCTGCTTACAGCCTCCCTGCTGCCTGCCACAGAGCTCAAGCTGCTCACAGCAGGCAGTGAGGAGGCCGGAAGCAACTGCACCAAGATCCACAGAGCCCCAGACCAGCTTGCTGCCAGCAGCAGGCGCACACGTGTCTCAAGTTGGATGGCAGGGAAGGGGTCCGGGCTACACTGCCACAGCAAGGATCAGGTCCCTTGCAGCTCCCCTGTCTGCCCCGAGGTGCTTGTGCCAAGCAAAATGCCTGTGTGTGCCATGCTTGGGCACATGTGCTAGGGTTGCCTACTCCAACCTAAAGCAAAGCTAGACTTTGAGTGCGGTTGAGAATCCTACATGTCATACTTTGCACTGTATAGTTATCTTTTCTCAAGATAGATTTCATCCAATCTTAGTGATGAGTTCATAAAACATGTCATACATATTGGGCTGTATTAACAATGGTGGTAAGTGTGCAAGCATCAATCAGAATATTTTTGGAGAAAGTCTAATGTTAAGGGCTGAGCCCCAAGATATACATGTTCAAAATGCACCCTTCTGCTTGGAGGTGCCTACCTGGCCAAGGCAGGGGCAGGTACTCCTCGCGCTCGTATTGGTGGCTTTCCACGAACAACTGGAACTTCTGCATTTTCTGAGCCACCATTTAAGTACGTTAACTCTTGCAGCTGTGCCTGTCTGATTTCATCATTGTAGTCCTAGACAGAAGGGGGAAGAAAGCTAAATCAACCACTTCAGGAAAATATTACTGAAAAGCATCATTTCCATTTTTATACCGTTCTAGATGAACTTCTTGCTGAAAACCTGCTGGAAACAGTACATAAATATTTCAACACGGGGACTCCATTTCAATTTCAATCTTGTTAAGATCTGTATATCAAATGTAATATTTCTCTTATGTTTTTGTTCAAATCCTATTTTCTTCTCCAGGACTGACCATTACCTAACTGATTTTTCATTTAATTAACAAAAGAAAAACAATCCACCAAAAATCCTACTAGTATTTAAAAATATTATATGCCTCTTAATTTCAAATGAGCATCTGAGTTCTGTTTATGTAATGAAGTCCCATTGAAATGTGGCAATAGTCCTATTGCTTCAGTCAGCAGTTAAGCTGCAGTCTAAGGCATTGTATTAATGGAGATCAATCCTTCACGAAGAAAGGACAGATAAAATGACCCAAGCCAACAGATTATTTTCTTTCTTGAAATCAGAGTTTGTTTATCAATTCTTACAAGAGAATACAAACTCAGACATACTAGAGATATTCACATTCCTACAAAAAGTTGTTCAAGAAAGCCACAGAGTTTATAAATGCCATCTAAAAAAAACAGCGTTTAGAGTAGTTCTCAAACAGGGAGGTTTTCAGATGCTGAGTTATCCTCCAAATCCAGTACATAAGGTGGCAATAAAATGGAGGCTATAAAGCTAATGAGGAATCCTAACAACTGCATTTCTTCCTTTTTTGTTTTGTTTTTAGATCCCCGCCCCCTCCCACTTGCTATTGGTCAGCCAAGAAATGTAGTTTCAGGGTAAAAACCAGAAAGATTTTATTTAGGATAGACAAATTCAAAGTGGTCTAGTTTATCTTTTCCAATTTCAACTAGTAAATCCAGCATGGATCATTTCCTTTTTTATTACTTCTGGACAACACATTTATTTGCTCTCTTCTGGTCCCCTGCCACCAATCTCCCCCCACAAGTGTAAATACAATACTATATCCATTTTATGAACAGGAGATAGATGACTGTGGTTTGGATTGCATTAGCATGTGCCAGTTTTCTGAGAAGAGGGGAAGATCTCTGTAAATGCAGCATGTGGTAACCCATTTGAAATTCTGATTGCACCCACGTCTGTTGAAATTTGCTCCCATCATACCCAAATTTGACTACCGATCCCTGTTGGAAGAAAATACTATCATCATTTGGTTGTCACCTAATCAGAAGATTACATGTGTATTTCTTTCAGAAGCCACATTTGGAGATGGAAGGATTTGAGATCCTTTCCCTTTGGCTCTCTGAACGGACAAGTACAAGCTTTGTCTGAGAGGAGGAGGATGATAATATTTCTGGCACTGTTACAGGGGAAAGCCGTGTGTCAATTCTTTGATCCCTTTGGGAGCTAAGTATATAAGATCTAACTAAACAGATGATTGCATTAGAAACCCTTTTAGTAAACAGATACTAGAGAGTGCTGCATAAATATAACCTTGGAACGATAGTGAAGAACGGGTCTTGGAATAAGTCTCAGTTGATTTCCTTTAAAATAAATGGAAGTACTGTCAAGCAGGGAATTTATTTAGCGGACTCTAAACATTCAGTCTCATGGGAATAAGGCCTTAAGGGTTATTCCTTGGAAGACTTCAGTAAGAAACAAGACAGTAATAAAACCTTAAGAGGAGGCAGAACGCACTAGAAAACCTGTGTTCTGAAAGAAGCTTAAAGGCTAGGTACAGCTGCTACACAATTCGGAGCAAAGGATCAGAAATTGAACCGAACCCATAACTGTACAGAAGTCTGCAGCACAAAGACCAGACTAAAAATGGTGGAATCTGGTCTAAGATCGTGCTAGACTGATGTGCACTCATATATATTCAAAGTAGGTTAGTCCAGTGTATTGAACTTCTGTACCAGATCCCCCTTCAAATAAGTTAGGTTGCTATCATCTGCTCTCCCAGGCTCCTTCAGCTCAAAAAGACAAGACATGCTCAAAGATTCCTGGTTGCTTTGCATAAGCAGAATAGTCGGTTACAACCCTGTGCTTAAAATCATTTATCAGAGATCATGTCAACTTTAAAATGTTACTTTCACTTCTCGTTTTACCAGCTCTTCAAGAGTTTTGTATTTAAAGTTACCTTGCCTGCCAGAATACCTTCCTCTAACAAAGAGTAACAAGATAAGGTTACGCTTTGCTCTTTCCCCTTAGTTCATGCACTAAATTACCGATCGATCGTCTCTCTGGACTATATTTTTGTTAAACCAATTTTGGAATGAATCTTTTGCATTTAAGACTGACCTCATCTCTTGGAATATCTAATGTGTTTATTGAAGAAACTATATTCCCAAGAGCTATTTAGCTTCCGAATGAAAGATTCAAAGGGTTATTTGGACACTTATAATAGGAAAATAATTTGGAATCAAAACAGTTTAATACTGTCTTCGTTAGATTGGATATTGATTTTTCTCTACACAGATTTTTTTGCATTCAACTAACACGTTCTTTCACCTCTAATATCTTTAACTAAAGTGAATGACAGCTGATTTGCTGTATAAGACTATCGGTTACAGATAAGCAAATCAAAACTGCAGAACAAGATGGAATTACTCCGTAACTTTCTTTTTAATACATGGTGGTATGGGGCAGAGGGTATGTTATAAGGCATTTCAGTTCAGGACACGTGGTAGTGCTGTCCTACCAACACCACACTACTAGAATTTCCAGAACTTAGGAAAAAAATCTAACGGATACCATATCCCAGGGGCCGGCAATCCCTGGCACATGTTCTGAGCATGGTACACGAGGCCATTTTGCTTGGCACGCCACTACCAGCCCTGGCTCTGGGTAGCTGCTGCCAACCATGGAGCCCGGGCAGCTCCCAGCAGGTGGCTGGGAACTGCAGGCCCTGCTGCAAGCATCCCAGGCTGCGTGGTTGGCAGCAGCTACCCAGAGCCAGGGCTGGGTGCAGCAGGCAGGCTGCAAATAGCTGTGCTGGGCTCTGGCATCAGCTCTGTACCAGCACATGGGCCACTCGTATGATCAGGGGACAGCAGGGCAGGCCCTACGAGGAGAGGCTACGGGACCTGAACCTGTTCAACCTCCAAGAGAAGGCTGAGGGGGGATCTTGTGGCCTGTTACAAACTAGTCAGGGGGGATCAGCAGGCATTGGGGGAGTCACTGTTCCCCCATTCACTGCCAAGAGTGACCAGGAATAACGGTCACAAGCTGGCAGAGGGCAGGTTTAGGCTAGATATCAGGAAGCGCTACTTCACGGTCAGGGGCTCGGATCTGGAACCAATTTCCAAGAGAGGTGGTCCTGGCTCCTACCCTGGGGGGTTTTTAAGAGGAGGTTGGATGAACATCTTGCTGGGGTTGTTTGACCCCAGTATTATATCCTGCCATGGCAGGGGATCGGACTACATGATCTACTCAGGTCCCTTCCGACCCTAGAAACTATGAAACTATGAAACGTGCAGGCGTGCCTTGGAGCAGGTGGTAGGGGAGGGACCTGAGGCAGCGCAACTGTCTCTCCACCCCCGCCTGCACAGAGCTGACGGCAGGGTCCCAGAGCCTGGCACAGCTGTTTGTGGCCAGCCTGGGCTCTGGGCAGCTGCAGCAAGCAGGCTGAAAACAGCTGCGCCAGGCTCCATGACTCTGGCATTAGCCCCGTGCTGGCAGCAACTGCGCACGCACCTCAGAGCAGACAGCAGGAGGGCTGCGCTGCCTTGGGGCCAGGCCCTATCCCCACTGTCTGCTCCAAGGTGCGCACAGAGTCACCGCCAGCATGGAGCTAATGCCAGAGCTGTGGAGCCTGGCGCAGCTGTTTGCAGCTTGCTCACTGCTTGCTGCAGCTGCCCAGAGTCCAAACTGGCTACAAACAGCTGCACTGGGAGCCAGGGAGACACTGAATTTGCACTGCCTTGGGGCAGGGGAGGGGCCTAAGGCATGCCTGTACATGCTGGTACCGAGTGGATGCCAGAGCCCCGCGCAGCTGTTTGCAGCGGCCCAGAGCCCAGGCTGGCTGCAAGTAGCTGCTCGGCGCTCTGGAGCCCAGTCATCAGCTCTGCGCCCGCAGCAGGGGAGAGGCTGGGGTTATGCTGCCTCAGGCCCCCCGCACCATCTGGTCCGAGGCACATGTGCAGCTGTCTACAGACTCCCAGCTGCAGCCAGCCCCAGCTCTGGGTAGCTGCTTTCAACTACAGAGCCCGGGCTGCTTGTAGCAGGGCTTGCAGCTGAGCCGGCCTGATTCCCACCTGCTCCAAGCCCAGCACTGGCCCAGCCCTGCTACTGGGATGAGGCTGGCGCTGGCGCTGCCCCTTGCCAGGAGCGCCGCACCTTTGCGGGCTTAGCTGTGTGGGGTGGATGGGCGGTTGGGCTGATGGGCAGGCTCCAGGTCAGGGCCTCAACTGACTGTGCTGCAGCCTGGGGGCTGACTCCACAGGGACGCACAGGGGCTCTGGCAGCCCCAGGGCGTTGCTGGGTTGGACTTTGTACAGTGGCCCAGCAGCCTGGCTCTGTGCACCCATGTATCTGGTTCTGTACGTTTGTCTGCCTCTGGTTCTGTGCATCTATGCGCATGTGTCTGGTTCCGGATGTGTGCAGGCATCTGTTCTGGTTCTCTATGTTTGTGCATATGTAGTTCTGCATGCATGTGTGCACTTCTCCGTACGCGTGAGCCTGGTTCTTCCCCTTTCCCTCCCTGACTGCAGCTTTCCTAAAAAAAAAAACAAAAACAAAAAAAAAACAAAAAAAAGGAAGTACACATAGGCAACATTTATTATTAGATATACTAATATGCAGTGTGTCCTGCTATGTACTGGCCCTTCATCCCCCATTTTGTTTTTCTGGCATACCACCACTCTGGCACCTTCCAAAATAGACACTGTGGTTTTTTCGGCACTCCGGCCAAAAAACATTGCCTACCCCTGCCATATCCCAAATTGTTACCCACTGGTATCATGACACAGACCTACAAAAGAGGAATCCCTTAACAGACTGGAGGACAGTGCTGGCCTAGAGGGGCCAGCAATTACAACCTATTACATTCAATATGGGCAAAGAGAGAAGACCGAAATCAGTAACACGCAGGCTTAGTACTTCAAAAAAGGCTAAAATTTCCTTAAAACTAAAGAAAATAAAGGAAAACTGGAAGGAAAAATTTAGATAGAAAAAATGAAGGGAAATTTGACATTTAGTTGACTTCATTAGATTTCCAGTGGACCAGGCAGGCTGGGCTTTTAGTGGAAGTTATCCTCTTTACCAAATAATGCCTGTATAATAAAGTGAAAGACCCAATAGCAAGTGACAAAACATTACATATGTAGTAGTCATAATTCAGTAGCTATGAAGTATAGAAAACTGGTAAGGGAAGGGATGCAAAATACAGGGTGGGGGAAAAATCTATTACTGTTGGGTCATTACACATGAATAGTTCTAACAATCTATTGTGAATATAATGCAAAGGTAATACAGGATACAATTAAGTACTGAAAGATAGGAATGTGGTTATGATCATTCAGCTTTTGTATGCAAAATGGATAATGGGGGGTTGATTATACTCAATATTTGGTTAATAAGAGTATCTGCATAGATGAAAATAGCTTTAAGTAGTGTGCCACTGTATTATACAACATTGCTAAAAATATTATTAGTATAGAAGTATTATTAAGCACTGAAAAGCATATTTTACAAACCCTGCAGTCCCAAAACACTGACTGCCCTCGTCCTTCTGCTTTATCTGTGGCAGGTTAGCGTGCTACGCGTTGTAGCTGTGCAACAGGGTTGATTGTGCATTTTTAGTAACAGGTTAGATAAGGATTTGTATCAGATGCTCTAGATACGAGTAATCATGCGTCAAGCAGGGGACTGGACTAGATGACTGCTGAAGGTCCGTTGAAGCCCTACTTTTCTATGATTCTTTATGTAAAATGGATTAAAGATCTGAAAAAGTATCTGCCAATAAGGAATTATTAAATGGGAGCAATTCTAATCATGTTGTAGGAGTGGCTTGACAAGTCAACATTTTCATTTAAAATACAGAAGTAAATATGAAACCACCGTAGGCAGAATTTGCAAATAAACACAAAGATCAGCAGACAGCTAAAAAACGATGCACACTGGGCAATCTCAGAGCAGTCTAGATTGCTTAATAAACTGGGCTCAAACAATTTTTAACTACAGACATGCAAGAAACATAGATCATAACTAGAGAACAGTAAAAAAATCCCAACTAATTCATAAAAGGGAAGTGGTGAAGAGGCTATGAAAAGTGTTTTTTTAAATCTCTATGAATTGCCTAAAGTGAGATATTAAGAACTAATATCCAGTATTTAAATAGAATGTAAAAAAAACGGAGAGGTGCAGAAGCTGCAGAAGTACCTTAGGGGCTGAAGAAAATGTACTCTAGTAAGAATTTTGAAGAGCTCAATCTGCTTGGTTTATGAGGAAAAAAAAAAGACCAAGAGGAATCTTGATTACTGGATTCTCTCTCCTGGAAAAAAATATCAGGTGCTAAAATGATTCTTTAACCTAGTGGAGAGAAGGTATAAAAAGAATCACTTTCTGGTTGCTATGTAGATTAAGTTTAAGAGTTAGGCATATATTTTTAACTTTTGATTGCAATTAACTATTCAAACCCATTAGTAAGGCAGCTAGAGAGTTCTTTGTTGTCTTGGTGTCTTCAAATCATGATTGGATGTCTCTGTCACTTTAATCAATTTAGGGGCCTATAGAAGCCAAAAATCAACCTAGATGAACTTGAAAGCTGTACTCACCCCTAAATTCTATTAATCTAACCACTATTTTGAGAGATTCTATGATTGTTTTTAGAGAATTTCTCCTGGAAAGCAGCCAAGTAATGTTGGCAACCTTGTGCCTAAAGAAAATTCTATACTCTTTTTTTAAAAGGTGAACCTAAAAGGGAGGAAAAAGTTACCCATCTTAGTTTGCTTTAATGATGAATCCTCACTGCACCCATTCATGGTTCTTTAAGAGGCTTGAAGTTTGCTTAACACACAAGTTTTTGATTGATCACAGCACTGACAGATGAATGAGCCCCATGTCTCATGCTTCCAATGTCAGAGCCTTTATAAACCAACAAATTAGAAGATAGCCTGCGTTAACACCATTGCAGCACTACCTCTTCAAAAATTTAGCCATTTTTTGAAAGTGCAAAAAACAAGGTAAGATAGATGAGAATCTTATCCAATATCTTCTTAGAGCACCATTAGAGATGCAGCATGTTTAATCCTTTAAAAAGTACCATCTGCCCAAAATTCTCAGTCCTGTAGAAAAACTGTCACTGATGACTCAATGACACACACACTGCTGGCTGTCCAAATGTACACTTGGAATTTTCTGAGCAACAGGATATTTTTCAGCCAGTGTTGCTTAAAGCTACCCAGTGACTCATCTGCCCAATGCAGGCAAGGAAGTATGATCAGGTGGGCTGAGTACACTGCAATATTGACTTACTAAAAAAGGGTGGGAGCAAAGGGTAAAAAAAAAAAAAGGTGGCAAAAGAATGGTCTTAGAGCAAAAAAGCAATAACATTTGGAAGGGACAGAAAACATGATGAGCGAGGCTAATCTCTGTCGCTTTAAGTCAGCAGGAAAAGGTTGAGGTCTTGATTGCAGCCACATATGGTCTATTTGGAGAGATGTTTGAAACTGGGAAGAAACTAGGTGGTCTAATTAGTTCTTCAATAAATGGATCTCTGATGACTTGGGAAGAGGAGAAGAAAGAGGGAAACTGAGTCTGAAGTAATTGGCTATAGCACAAAACCAAAAGGTAGCAGCTATCTATGCTAGAATAAGTAGCGAAGGAATTTTAGAACCAATGCAAAATAAAAGTATTAGCAGCTTCTAGTCCTGCCCTGCAAACTTAGTGTCAGCAGCCGTAGTTTTAAGAAACTATTTGCTTTGAGTTTTGGGCAAAGAATCAAGCTTACAGACTATATACCACAATCAGATAGTACAAATGCTATGTACTATTTTCTTGAATGATAATTTAAATTTGCTGAGACAGAAGGCAGGGCAGAGTGGCACTGAAGAGATTAACTAATTTAGCCTAACATATCACCCTGCTCTACCTTCTTCCTGACTTTGGACTAGACTAACATGGCTTACTCTGTTTGCTAAGAAAGAGACACTAGGCTTGGTACAAAGTAAATTATAAGGCTAGGGACAGAAATTACATAAACTGGTATAATGGATCAGAAACTAGTTCAAATTTGTAATGCAAAAGAAGTTCAGTGCACATAAACCACTTTCAAAATAGCCAAAACCAGTTTAAGATAAACCTGGATGGATGTAGCCTCAGACTTAATTAGATTACATTGGTTTATTCATTTCAGTTCCAGATCCCCTCCAGATTCAAGCTGACTCAGTGTCCTGGCATCCAAAGGTGTTCTGCATCTCCCCTACGATTCCCCACCTCCCTAGCCGTTCATGGGGGTGGGGGCAGGCTAGCCTTGGCCCAAGCTCCAGGTCATCAGGGGGCCATGCTCTAGTTCCCTCCACCACTGCACTCTTCTGGCCTGGACCATTGCAGGCAGGTGGCTAAATTTCCAGAATCAAAAGTGAATCTGTTCACTTGCTTATCAGTTTAATCTACACAGTTTAGACTAACCTATGAAGATTGAACCAATTCAGCCTCAGGCTTTTTGACTTTCTGTATGGACGCCAATTGGGTAACTGGCTGCCACTGCAAAACACAACTTTACCGGAACTTGGGTATAAGATAGCCTCTGTATTGCCACGCACAATCACCACGCAGCTTTGAAAAACAATTTAGGCCAAAGTGGTTTCTTGGGTGCCTCCAGCTGAACCTTGCAGCACCCAAGCATTACACTCTTTGCTCCAGACTGTAATTCAGTTTGCCTAGAGCAGGAACTTAAGGAACTCTATACAGTCAGTAAAGAGGGTTCAGAAGTATCAAAATGCAATTCAGGTTTGGGAATGTAGGCATCACTCTACACAGAAATGAGGGAGTGGTAAGTGTAATTCAAAATGTTGTGGCTGTTAGTACAGGCCCAATCTGAACAGCCTTAGAGCCTAGGCAGGAACTCTAAGGTCACATTTAAAATACTTGAGATTAATCTGAATCCTAGCTTCTGCATCCTCTCATAGACTCCTTTTGAAAAGCAAGAGAACTCGCTATACATTTCACAAAATGTTATTAGCATTTCAGGTCAGCATAAATCAGGGTTCAGCCCCCTAACCTTTTGTGCTCCAATTATAAAAAGTGTTAACAAGATGATGCTTCCAAGGATGAGAGTTATTCTTGTTCCCAAACTTCAGCTCTCCAGGCTCAGCATGATAGCAAGAGTCACTGAAGGGGTGAGAAGCAAATACATCTTATCCGTGACGGTGCTGTTAATCACAGAACGTTTTCTCCACTCAGTTTAATTAAAGCTCTTGCCTCAGAGTTGAATGTCACACATGACCTTTCTTCTCCAGTGAATGCTTCTTCTCGCAAGTCTCCTGGTGACAGAATCTAGTAGTTCTTGTTCATTCGATTTTGTTTGACTAATCTAATCTATCGCTATCATCTTCCTGAAAGATTAATTCTTCAGTACCCATTCAAATTCAAGGACCAATTGAAAGTGTTTATCAACTAAGTTCAATTATGCTCTCCTTTCCAGCTAATTTAGTGTCATCCAGAATGTCTCATAAGTAAGGCCTACTCAAGGATATGGAGGACTTTGATGCCAACGTTTACAACGCCAGGCAGTGGTGCTCAGTGTGGCCTGGATTCGGCCCCTGTATAAGGCTATGCTATCTGGCCCACAAGGCTCCCCCATGGGTTCAGAAATCTGGCAGCACTGCTCCCTCACTGCCAACATTTCAAGACCTGTGGGGAGTCCTGCAGGCTGGATGACCACTCCAGGAGCTGGATCTGGTCTGTGAACCAGGGGTCTAATATACCCGATATAGGGGCTTATGTAGAGAAAAAGCTATCAAGGACGTCCGCTTAGACTTGAACTCTCTTTACCACAGTTGATCAGTGACAAGTTGTTAGAGGCATGCTGACTACTTTCTTTCTGGAATACCTTGCACAGCTGCTTTCCTGGACAGCGCAAACTCATTGCCTGCAAAATAATTCAGAATTCTTTCCCATTTGTCCAAGATTTTATATACATTAAGTACTCTGTTTAGAAGGCAGACATCTTACATGTGCCCACAAATAAATTCAGGTGATTTAAGTATGTCTTCTACGTTAAGATGAGGGACCATGCGTATACTCAAGTCCATGCGAGTTCACTTTAAAGCTACCATGGATTTCCTTACCTCTTTTTTTAGCATCTAAAATGTGAGTCTAGATGCAGAGTCTAATATGCTGGAAATCAGCTAGTGTTTAAAGGTTTCCTCTCTCCTTAACCTGAACATTACACGCAGAAATGCATTGATACAACAAGGAGTCTCACATTTGTCTACTGGAATTTATTTAGTGCTTCATACAGCCAATGGCATTTAAATTCTACGTCACAATGGGGGGTGGGGAGAAGAGTGGAAATCAGATGCTCAGACACCTGAAGCTATGGATCCAGTACTGAGCTGCACCCATTCAAGAGACAAGCTTACACTTGTGTTCATATAGGACTTCCATGGAAATAAGCCATCACATACATCCTTCCAGAGCCACGCACCACTATTTCCCTCCTCTAGATGTTAAATATATCAAACCTGGGTCTAGGTGCATGTATTCTGAAATGATTAGTCTGTAAGGTAGAGCTGCTCTTTGAGCTCTGGAAGAGACTACTACTGTTCTTTGCTGACTGACCTGAATTACCATTTTCTGGCTTCATAAATATTAACCATACCATCCACCCAAAGCCAATTATGGCCAAAGTATGCATAGCAGCACATTAGATAAAAACCTTGACTCTATAACATGGTGGCAGTTCAGTTGTGTAAAATGAAGTGTGTGACCCTTAGGGAACTCTAACACAATTTTCCAGATAAACACAGTTGGAGTAGCATTTTCAAACAGTAACATCACAGAATGAGAGAGGGGAAAAAAAATACATAGTTTGATCAAATATTATTGATGAACAATATCAAGACTGAGCAAGAGTTCTTTGCTGGACTTGTACTAAAAACACAGCCAAAGATATGTAACAGAAGTATGCAAGGAAGCTTCAACGCCTCCTAGTGCTAAAGAATACACTATATAAGTTTCAAGGCCTCAACTTGAAACAACCACCAAGAGTAAGGATGCTTTATAGCCTCTACTTCAAAGGCAGCTCTAATGCAAGATTTCAGTGTTTTTCTGCAGCAACTGAGATCATTACAACATAAAACACTGATTTCCTATGGCAACTAAAGCACATCTGCCAAACTTAAGTTCAGCTTGGGGAACTCCCCTCTTGCCAGCACGGAGACAGAAAAGGATCTTGGAGTCGTCATTGACTCCACGATGAACATGGGCCGGCAGTGTGGGGAGGCAGTCAAGAAGGCC
>NW_017728886.1:260513395-260552447 GCF_001723895.1 Crocodylus porosus | reverse complement strand
AGCCTGGGGATTTTTAAAAGGAAGTTAGATGAGCACCTTGCCAGGGTCATCTGACCCCGGTGCTCTTTCCTGCCAAGGCAGGGGGTTGGACTAGATGATCTACCTAGGTCCCTTCCGACTCTAGCTACTATGAAACTATAAGATAATAAAATATTGGAAAAAGCATTTTTCTATTTGCAAACTTAAAATTTACCCATGTGCCTATAGAACAGTTTACTTTCAACTAAATTTGATCTAGGGAAAAATTGAGTATTTTAGATTAATAAATCCAACAATGCCAAATATTAGTGGTAAAGGCATTTTATATTTAACCATTAATATTTTACCCTTAGAGAAGGCAATTGTGATTAGTAAATTTACCTTCATTTAGCTGCCATTTGAAATTGTATTTTTTGCAAGGTTCATATCTCAGAATTAGTTAGAGAGCTCTTGTGCTTTGGATCTTTTCTTATCTAAGACCAAAGACAGATATGGTCTTAAAAAACTGGCTACACCTTGAGAAACCTTGGAAGATTATATGAAGAAATGCAAGTGACAAGGACATTCACAAGCATCTAGGTTGACTTAAGATTGAGCCCCAACAGATGTCACAGATCAAAGCACACATTTTAATGCAATTGTTAACAGACTTTTCTTCAGTTGTGCCAAACTTGTATGAAGACATGTCAAAGAGTCAGTCATCAGAAAGCAGACAAGTATACCCAGTCCACAAGGAGGGAAATAAGTGAAAGGAGACCCAGTCAGGCACACACCCAAGAGAGTGGGGATTAGCAGTCAGTCAATGCAGACCATCCTCAACAGACTTGGCCATAAGAAAGGTGTCATCAGCAAAAGGAATGTCAAGAATGATGATCAGTGATGAGAAGTAGTAAAAGTTGACATTTCCAAGCACGTTTTGGAGTAGTTTGAAGCAAAGTCAGAAAGAGTCCCAAGCAGGACTGCAATCCAGGTTGAGACATGGAATCATCATTTTAATCCCGAGACTAAACAGAAGAGCATGCAGTGGAAGCGTACACAACTGCCATTTCTCAAGGCACTCAAGACAATGCCATGAGTCAGTAGGGTCATGGCCACACGTTTTTTTGGGGGACAATGATGGAGCAATTATGAGTGACTAATTTTTAAACAAGCAAGACCAAAAGGGGAGTATTACGCAAGTAGACCGTTGTGCTTGTGAGAAGCTGTCGGGAACAAGCACGTCGGAAAGCAAAGTCAAGGAGAGCTGCTTCTCCAGGACAATGCACTGTTCCACACATCTCAGGCTGCAGTTACCAAACATGGCTTTGAACTGCTTCCCAATTCGGCCCATTCACCACATTTGTCCCTCAGACTTCTCCAGGTCCCACCGAAGTTGAAGACCTTCGCAGGAAATTCATCAAATGAAGTGACTGCAGTAGTTGAGAAGTTTCTGATCATGCAGGACAAGGTTTTCTACAAGATGGGCATGAACAAGCTAGTTTTATTCTGGACCAAATGTATTTATATATTTATTTATATAAATATAAAAATATTTACATTTTTACTGAAAAATAAGGAGCCACTTGATTGCAAATAGCATTTCTTTGTGAGGCTAGAAACTTTCTGAAAACCACTCAGTACCAAAACCACCTCAGGCCTCCACTAATGAAAAGCTAAAAAGATGTTTTTAAAGACTGTACCTAATAAGTTTCTAAAACTACAGTTCTATGTCCTATCTGACTTGTATCCAATTAAGCTAGATGATTATCAAAAAAAATTACCTAATGTCATACTGTATTCAGCTTGAAAATGAAAGTCACTTGACTAAAAATATACTTAGGATAGGTAACGAGAAGAATGAACAACATAGGTAATAAGTTAATTGTGCAATGAAAGCTTAAAACAAACAAAAAAACCCAAAAAACTTAAGAGCACATTCCAAAGGAGACTAATAACCATTTACTCTTTTACAAATTAGGATAATGAAGAACAAAGAAACATTTGATTTCACATAGGTCTCACAATTTAAAGAGATTTTAGTTATCTACAGCAACAGTTCCCAATCTGTGGTACGGGTACCACCAATGATACGCAGACAACCTGTCAGTGGTATGTGTCAACAGATTTATTACAATTACTTTATATGACAAGTGCGCTGGTGGTACTTAAGGTTGTATTATTTTAAAATTGGTGGTGTGCCATCTGTCAGTCTGGGAACCGTTGATCTACAGCATAATTTGAATGTGATGGTACACTGAAAACCTTAAAAAAAAAAAAAGTTATGTTGCTCATTAAAACAAGCTTAGTTAATAACGATGAAAAATTACAATACTAACAGGGATGAGAAACTTCTTGATTTCTTCCAAAGCATGTCCCATTCTGGCATATGCCTCTGCTGGTGGGGCAAATACTTCAATTAGAACATGCAGGTCATCATTTAGGTGGAAATATTTTGCCTCCCCACTTTTTCTCAACTCTTCTTCCTAGGGAGAACAGAAAGGTTCATTTTATAAAATGCTCATTTTTAAAATCAGAAAAAAAGTGCAACAGAAAAATAAAATTGCTGCTGAACCATTTGCCATTTACAGATGGTCTATTCAAGTTTAGACTAAATACTAAGTGTAAACTGGAAAATATGACGCTGTATATTTTACTAGTAGACCTTAAAACCAGTAACAGAAATGCTTTCCACTATTGCTATGTTGCCTACTAGAGCACATTTGTGAAAGTATTTTCAGGAAGACTCTGCTGGGGGCCTGCACTAGCAACAATCAAGACATTCACGAGGGAGGTGGCATTAGGCAGAATCAAGACGAGGTATGTACAAGCCATGGGCAGAAACATTAAGAACAGCTTGTTCCAATATTGTGCATGGTGACAGGGATTTATCAGATGGTATTCCACTTCCTCATGTGGCCATCACAAGTATCCTGATGTGTTCCAGTTACTCCCTCTTCCTCAAGGAAATACAAAATAGAACAGTTTGTGTTGCTTTGACTCAACAGCATAGTACTTCAGAATCTATGTAGGAGTGTTTTTTATTCCTTTTTCGTCACAGACTCGTGTTATTTTTATTACTTTTCCACTTTCAGGTTGGCTGGACAAAGGGCAAGGCATTTGTTGAATGAATAAGCAGTTAGTTTGTTCTGCATATTCTCAAGACTTCTGGAAATATCTAGTTCATCATGGAAATAATACAGAGGCTTAAAGGACACCAATCTAAGGGCACATTAAGACATTTGTGAGACCTGAACTAAGATCACACGGCTTATTTTAAGCCATGAGATTGTAGACTGGGTCCCCACTTATGCACATATTTCCTGGTGCTAGGAATGCTGTCTAAAAATCAGGGGAGGGGGAGCAGTGGGTAGCATTGGGGGAGTGGGGGGGTTGGAGGTCAGAGAACTAAACATAACCCCCCAGCATGGGGGGGATGGGTGGGGTGCAGGGAGATGGGGAAAGCACAGCCCTGGGGCTGGGCTTTCCAAGCCCTGGGCTGCGCTCCATATATGCACACGTTTGGTTGAGATCAGGCACAGGTTGAGTGTAATGTCTGCATCAGAGACCCAAGGAAAAATGTTCTGCATTTGAAAAAGCTTATTGCAATTGCATAAAATGGTAGTCTAATAAAAGATATAATCACCCAAGAAATCCTTGGGCCCTGAAAGTACATGGCGTTCCGATTCTGGTAAGGTTGATAGGGTCTGATTAAAAACAAACAAACAAACAAACAAACAAAAAAAACACACCACCACAAAGGAAAACACATTACTAGTAGTGCTATAGCAAGGGGAGAGTGAGCAGGGTGACCGTCCCAGGTGCTGAAGTGAAAGGGTGCCAACAGGCACTGCCCAGCCGTGACGGGGAGCAGAACAGAGCCACTAGCACCTCGTCTCAGGGGGCGCAGGAACAGTGGTGGGGGGGAAGGGAGGGAGGACAACTCCTGCCACTGCATGCACTCCTGGGCAAGCATGGGGGGGCACATGCCCCCCGGATCTGTGCACAAGGTGGGTGGGCTGCTGCTGCAGGCTTTGGCCTTGGTGCCAAACTTCCTTGTCACAGTACTGATTACTAGCAATCTGAGGCTCTAAACAAATAACATTTCCTTGCCATGTTTACTTCACTTATCAAGCACCTAGTAGTACTCTTAACTTCTTCTTTTCTGAGAAGTCTACAAATAGGAGTTTTAAAATGATAGGTTAAATCTTTCTTATCCATTCCTTTTGTGTTATAATTATGAGTTAGTCATAAATGACAATTAGTTCCAGCTTATTGTAGCTAATCTTTTTGTTGTCAAATTTACCATGTCTGACTATTGAATACATTGGTAGGAAAAGCAAAGCAAAAACAATATGATTAGCTGATATAGAGAATTCGGCATAGGAAAATGAATGCCATAATTAGTTTGCCAAGTCTCAGCAGCCATAACTTCATGTTGTCAAAACATATGAGAGAGGGACTATAAAAATAGAAAATAAAAACTTCCTTCCTTCCTTAATATCATCATTCTAGAGGTTGTTTTCCCATATGCATATGGTTTTTAAAGCAGATAATACATCAAAACTTCAATTTTATTCACTTAAATCCGAAACTGAGATTTTCAAATTTACCACCTAACCCTTGGGAGATCCTTAAGTATGTAGACGTTTAAGTTTTCATCAATAAAGCTCCCTTAGAACATATAGGCCTGCTTTTCAATATGCCCAGAATCATCTTGACCACACTGAGCAACTCAGCCTCAGATACTCCCCAGTAATGACCTATGGACTATGCAGCCTCTAGGCTTACCTCTACCAAATTCAGTATAGGGGTCTTTCCTTTTATACAGCTGCACAACAGGGCACTAGCACAGAATGTGGAAGATGAGTTTAACTGCTTTTTCCACATACTTGAATAATCCTCCCTTATAACCCCCTATGGAGGAGCGTGCTGACAATAGATCTCTGGGTAAAAGGGGAGAACTACTGCTTCTTCAATATGCTTTTTCATGAAAGGGCCAATACAGATGTTTAGCCTCATAAGAAGCTACAGGATTAAGAATTCTTATTGAAGATGTGCCACCCAGAATAAGCAATTCCAGGGAGATACCCTGCTCCTTAGCAGCTCTTAGGGTGTGGACACAGGAAAACTTAGAGCCGTTTTAAAAAGGGGCATTTCAAAAGATGGAATCTTCTAATTGCTGTGTGAATTTGCCAAGAACAAATCAAATGTAGCCAAAAAAAAAAAGGAAGAAAGAAAGAAAAAAAAAAAAATCACTCCAACTTTAACACTAGAGAAAGAAGTGTTAAAGTTGGAATGGTTTTGATCTATTTGCATTATTTTCAGCTAGTTCACAGGTAATTGGAACATACCAGCTGATGCCCTTTTGAAACAACCATCTTTTGAAAGGGTTTTAAGGCAGCGGTTTCCAGTCTTGGAGTTGCAATCCCATTTGGGGTTGTAACAATAAGAAATGGGGTTGTGCACTCCAGATGTTCACAGGGCAGGGGTAGATGCAGGCTGTCTGCTGCAGGCTTGCGGCTCCCTTCCCTGCTGCCCTCCTCCCAGGGCAGATCAGGGCAAGGAGGCTCGGTATTGCTGCTGGGAGCCCCACGTCAACTGACCTGCAATGGCGAGGCACCGACTGTCCACCCGGAAATGGGGGGGGGGGAAAAAGGGGGGACAGGAAGGGCACAACTCTACACCGCTGACTGGACAGGGGGCACCACCCTGCCATGGCAGCAGTCGGCATGAGGCTCCCAGCTGCAACACTGAGCCTCCCTATCCTCCTGCAATAGGTTCCACCTACTGAGCCATGAAGGTCTCATTAGAGGGCAGCAGGGTGGGAGCTCTAAGTCCACAGCAATCACCTTTTATCCTCCCCCCACAACAGGCTCTGCTCTGGCTGTGCCACCCACAGGGGGAGGGGAGCCTGACTGCTCTGCTCTAGCTGCAGCAGCTGCCTCCCATGGGCAGCAGCAGTGGCTCAGGTGCTGCTGGGGAGGAGGGAGGGGGCTGCAGGCTGTGGCTCTGGGCCTGCAGCCCTAGAAGCTGAGGGGCCCCTGCAAGCAGGGCTGGGGGGGAGGGGAAAAGAGGGCTGTGGGTCATGAATGAGGGGCACTGGCAGGGCCAGGGAGCTGCGCGTAGGGAGCTGAAGGTTGGGAGTGAAGGGCTCTTCACTCCAACTGCTGAGAAAATGGGGTCATGCCAAGGAAAAAAAAAAAAAAGGTTTGGGAAGCACTGTTCCAAGGGTTCCTGCGTCTACACACTTAGTGGCTTAGTTACCTAACTTTTCTCAGCATCTGGCTTTTGTGTGCCTAACTGCAGGCATTGTAGAGGGAGCTAGCCACCTACTGCAGGCAGTGGACTGCAATAGGTGACATAGCACCTTAGGGTGTGGATATCCCTTCTGTCTATCCACCCCCTAAAGTGCTGTCACCTGTTGGAATCCACTGTCTGCACCTGGAAACCTCCAAACACACTTATAACCCAAAAGGTCTAGATTAGTGGTTCTCAACTTTCTTCTTCTTTTTTTTTTTATTTTTTATTTATTTATTTATTTATTTTAGACTCAAGGAGCCCCTTGGAAAGTGCCAGCTCTTAGTTCTCACAAAATTATATAGCAATTTTTCTGTTGCAAAGAGCTCAAAAAGACTGAAGAATCATTTGAATACCATGGATTCCTACCTGAAAATCATTTGCTTCATCTTCTGAATCCTGTTTTCATAGCTAATGGTGCTAAAAGTACATAGCATCCCACAGCACCCCTGAAAAGATCTCAAGGCACCCCAGGGTGCCACAGCACCCTGGCTGAGAGTTACTGGTGTAGAGATACACACCCCTTAACAGACTGGTTTAAACTTCATGGAATGTTTCAAAACATTCCTCTTTGGCCCCATCTCACCCCAAACCAGCCTGCCAAGCCAGGAACACAGGGGGCGAGTAGCGAGGAGAAACTGGCAAGCCGCCTCCTGGTTGCAGGGGGCAGTGCAAAGCACTCACACTCCTGGTCACCGCGAGCAGGGGCCACACAACTACCGCTCCCAGACTAAATAAACCCTCCCCTCTTAAATCTCACCCCGATTAGGCCTGGGATCCTGCCGAGCCAGATCTATTTCCGGTCATGGGTCCAAGCAAATGCACCTCCCCCCTTCCACCATACATCCCCAAGTCACATTAGGGTAAATTCAGTCTTTTTTTTAAATTTTGATTTTTTTGAGAAGGGGGAGCAGATGCTTCAATTATGGGCCATAACATGTTCCTCTTCCTTAGCAACCAGCCAATCTGTGCCTTCCTCCTCCTCCTCCAGTGACATCCTGGGGAAACTCTATACATTGCAGGGGTTTGATGACTGGCTACTCCATGGTGGCATTTCAGCAGCTGGGCCATCTCCAAAGAGGTGACAGTTCTATTTAGTACCCTTAGTGTAGGAGCAGACATCATCATCCAGGGACAAATATGAACCGGTTCCCACAGGTTAAGTGTTATGTCTGTCTGCACTCTTAGGAGTTGAAGGTTGCATCACAGCACCCCAAAAACTTTCGGGTGAAATCCATGAAAACTATTACATATTCTTAAGCTAGTTTAGAGCGAATTAAAGGCTTTTCAAAAGGCTAAGAGAAATGTACAATGGTCTCTAGAAGGGTGTAGGCAAGTGGATCAAGAATGAAATTAAAATGGAGAAGTTTAACCATAAACAAATTTAACTGAAATATAACGGACCATGTAACAGTTTCCCCTCAGGAAGAAGCAGACATTCAAGAAGAGAACAAAGCACTAGAAGAGATACAAAAGTAATAATCCTACATGGCACTAGATGACCTAACAAAAAAGGAAGATATCCAGGATTCAATGGGTAGTGGCACATTAAAAATGCAAAAGGATAAAAACAAAAAACAAAAAAAAAAAAAAGCAGCCTAATTTAGATGAAGTAAACAAGAACATTTCACAAAAGGTAGTTTAAAATAAAATTTAATGAAACTAAATAAAAAGTTTGTCAGGAAATTTTTATGATAAATGTCATTCCAGGGCAGTTTATTGGATAGGTAAAGTAAAATGTTACTAATAAGCGAAGTCTGGAGTGTTTAGAAGCATGCAAGTTGAAAACAACAGATGCACCCACCTACACTGGTCAGGCTAAGAACAAATTTAAGCAGCGCAGGCCTCTCTCATAGTTTAGACCACAGTCTCCATCAGTAGATTACATTATACAAAATTAAAAGCTTGAACTAAAACAGCTGTCCAGGTGGTCTTCTGATAGGTCTCGGTTTGGATTCAATTTCATAGTCAGAAAGCCGTAAGAGTTCAAACCCTCCACCATAAGCAAACAGCAGTGACTAGTGGTTAATGGAAGCAAACTGCTTTGGGATGAAGTACTTAAATTTTAAGGACCGGAGTGTTAATAGGACTCTAAATCAAAATAGAATATGGTTTTGAACTTCATCCTTGGCAGTCACAATTCCAAAAGCATTTCCCTTCCCTGGTGAAGTACCGCCCCCTTATCCTCCCAAATACAAGTTACAGGATCTTCCATTCTTACTCTATCGATTTCTGACAATTTAAGAAATCAACACCAACAAAATGTTTCAAATACTTCAATAAAACAGCAACGTGGGTAGCATTTAGGTCAAAATTACAACCCTATCAATTGATCTTTGAGACTATATTGCTAAAGACTATGCATGCCCATTATATTATTAATGCAACATGTCCAAGATGAAGTCTACATCAAGGGTTTTGCCAGCAGATCAGTTAGGTGCGAGCGGGTTCAGGGAAATTACCTTCCTCTTAACTGGCAGGAAAAAACAAAACAAAACAAAACAAAACCTCCTTAATGTAGACACAGCAACACTAATAAAAAATGTTTTTAATGACTTATACCATTTTCGGAAATGGCATAGGAATGCCAATACAAAGACTCCTTCTGCCTGCATACACTGCATCTCTGCTGGAGGAGTGGGATGGCACAGCTCTGGTGGCAGAGGCTCTGCCAGTAAGGGGAGAAAAAACTATTTTTCATTTCAGGATTTTGATATTAATAGTGGTGATACATACAAACCCTTGTAGAGATTCCTTGCATTTGTTGATCATGAAAATGAAAGTTATTATACCTCAGGCTTGTGACATCTTCAAAAGAAACTTAACAGGAATTGTCAGACCACATCAGAATGACTGACAGGAGCCATCAAATAATTCAGAGAAAAGGGGAAAAGCCCCTTAAGAGAATGAAGGGATAATGTGCTCATGCAAGACTGCCACATTTTCCAGGAGAGAGTCTACAAGAGAAATCAGTGTCCTCCAAGAACTGCAGCTAGTAGCTATACACTTGGTACATGTCCCCACTTCCACTCTGGTGACGCAATGCTAAGAGTCTTTGTGAACGCAGGCAGAAGATAGGGCAGGGTGGCACCTTAGGCCGCATCCAGACAAGCGCAGCCATGCAGCATGCAGACAGGTTTGCGGCACCACACACTGCACATTTAGGTGTACCAGGCGGGGTCGGGGGTTGACTCCAGAACAGGATTAAAAAGAGACTGGCACTGGGGGAGAAGAGTGAAGGGTGGTACACAGCAGCAGCGCGCGCTGCCCAAAGCCGGAGCCTGGCTGACCCGAGACACGCTGGCTGCCAGCCAGGGTGCCTGCTGCAGCTTCCCCCACCCCCAGGTAAGGCTGCTGGGGCCAGCCCAGTTGCTGGCCCCAGGTTCCCCTACCCACCTGGGATAACCTGCCGCATGCCAGAGCACAGACATTCCCCAGTGACAAGCAGCAGTGGCACAAGGTGTACTGCTGCTAACTGTCCCTGGGGAACCAAATGTCTGCACTCAGATATGAACTTTTAAAAGGCAACTTACTTGGCCAGATACTATGAAAGGGCATAGCATTGAAAGCATGTTGCTCCCTACAAAATCTGATGCCTCTCTGTGCCAGTTAATGTCTAAGGTGCCACCCTGTCCTATTTCAGACCAGCACAGCTAAACACCTCTGTTCTGTGAAACAGTACGGTCAAACAAGCAAAGTGTCCTCTCATCACCTGTCTATCCCTGCTATGGAGCAACGGAGAACACCATTCATTGCTTGTTACTTAGAGGCTGTTTCACGGACAGCGCCCCCATAGTGGGTCCATCAAAGACTGTACTGGAGTATATGTGGGTCCCATGGTCTGCAAGTGTCAGCTGCTTGCTAGGACATGTTTATTTTGCTGCCAAGGCAGAGAAAAACCTGATTGGTAGCTAGCTTACTGGATAAAACTGCATACGACTTCTGCTTCCAATAAAGTCTTTACTTGCCAGCACAAACACTTTTTGTACAATTATCCATTAGCACATGTACTAAAGGAATTTGGAGTCCATATGACAACTCAGTTCTACACAATTCAAAAGTGAGCCTGTACCAGTCTCAGAGAGAGGATACGTATAACAGAAGTCAATCATTGGCTACAGAATACAGATGGTCTGCTAAACTTACAATTTTTTGACAGATCTGCAGGTTCATAATGGGAAGGCAGCAGTCTTTTAATGGCATAAAGGGACCTCTAAAAAAGGCCCTTTTTATTTTATGGTGAGGCAGTTTCACGAGAAACATTAAAGTGCCTATTCAGTACAGGGACGGATATAGTCTTTGCCCAGAGGAATAAATAGTGAAAGAAACTGAAAAGTAGTATTGCATGGAAATAAAGTCCTATTCAAAGAATTTGGAGATTTAAAGAATCTCCAAATCCAGTAGTTCCTCTCTGTTTTACAAGGAATATCAAATGCCCTCTAAAGGAGAAGGGAGAAGAAAGGGTAAAAGCTGACATTGGACCTAGGCTTCAGATTTTATGGACTGCTTAAGAGCTAGGTGCATGCAAGCATTGACTGATAAGCAGCAAACCCTTTGAAACACTGTCCAGCTTGGTCACTGGGTGTGATGGTACATAGTACACTCCTCCTGGAATGTAAAATTGAGGTAGAATCTTCCTGGCTCATTTGACTCCTGCCCCAAAATACGCAGTGGACTTAGACTCTGCAGAATATCAAAGAGATCAAGCCTTTCTGTTAAATAAGCCTTCTTCAAAGAAAGCCTCAAAAAGAAATTCAGACAATTTTAAGTATTACCAGTTAACACAACACAAGAGCCAGAAATGTGTCTGAAGACTGTGAAAACAAATTGTGACAAGTGTCCTTCGCTGCCTCCTATTTCTCAGGATTAAGAGAGGTAATAGCCAATTCAATAGCTGGCACTGGTGTCAGCCATGTGGTCAAATTATCAGCATGTATCACTAATGTACCAGCTCAGGGTTTTACACAGACTATAATAATTGGTTTAGCACAATATCTGTGACTTTTATCACTAAGCTAGATGGTGGAAGCCATCTAACCTTCTTAACGACTGCAGTGAGATGCAGGGTCAAGGTAGTTAGCAGGAACTACGGGTCAGATCTTCAGCTGACAAAATTAATGCCACAGTTTTGATTACTGAAATTACATCAATTCTTTTTGGCTAGAGATCTGACCCTCCCCCTTGCTTCTCTTTTCTTTTCAAATATGGTGATCTTTATTCCGACTTTGGAACTGAAGAAGAAGTCTGGCAACTGTAGTGTGTAAGAGGGAGAATTACTACAAAACACAGGACAGTTTTCAAGAGATTCTGAAACAAGTCGGTAGGCTTTCAGCTCACTCAAAGCTTCATCTCATTGTGCTGATATATTTGATTTTAAATGTTTAATTGTATCAAACGATATTGTGATTCTAAGCATTTTAACATCTTAATCAACAGCAAATGATACCTGCAAAGGATCACCTCAAGGGACATGTAAAACCCAGAAGACCTCATACTGACCCTTTTTCCTACCACACAGGAATACTAGAGGAACAAACAAGTAGTCTTAATTCAACTCTGCCCCCATATGAGTTTGACACCAGTTAGAGATAAAAAGGACAAAGGGCAGAAGAAATTATGCTAACCCCCTACTACCTCTGTTCCTACCCATCACAGTGACTCTAGATATCAGAATTGCCACCTGAACCATCAAGCATAGTTTCCATAAAGGATGGTGAGTACTAAAGACTTTGTTTCACCACCCAATTTGGTGGAGAGGGAATAGTAAGATGTCGGGCAACATCAGGTCAGCAGTAGTGAATTATGCTCGATTGAGGACCTAGACTCCTGGGGTCCAAAATGGAGAAGCAGACAGTCTGTTATTGCCAAATTTATATAACATGACAGGCATTTGTTTGTCTTCATGTCTTTATGGCCGACCAATGATGGACACTCCAGTGCTGAATCACCCACCTCACTGCACCCATCCACTTACCAAGCTCTATGTGCCTCCCCTGGGTTGCCTCGCATCTGGCCAACCCCTTTCCTGGAGCACACTTGCAAGCCTGGGATAACCGCTGCCACCACACAGGAGTCTGGTCTGTATTCAGGCACTGTGCCCCCTGGGGTACACATGCCTTGTAGACCAAGAGTGCTCGACCCACTGCAAGAACTTGGAGTGCTTCCTTTAGCCTGAAGCACAAAGAGTAACCTCCCTTAGTCAGGCAAGCATAGGAAGCTTAAAGCATGCCCCGATCCCTCTCCCAGCAAGTCCACCATGCTTGTTATAGAGGACAGCTTTATTGGTTAGAGGGCAGGCTTGCGGAGGGGTACACGATAGAGAAGTATCAAAGAATAACCCAGAGAAAACCATGTCAGCTTAGTAGCTGTCTGATCCACTTCTATATTACAGTAAGCTCTATAGCTAGGTAAGTTCCAAGTAGTTTCCCTCTCAGGATGCTAAAGTGAGTAAAGAGAGAGTTGCAGATGTTCCAGCTGCTGTACGCAACTTAACATGGCTACCACCCCTCCTCCTGGGAAGTCTTAGCTTTATAAAGCCCTTTTGACATGACTTCTGAGACCCAATCAAGGGCAGGTGTTGTTTGATGCTGACCAACCAATTTAAAAAGCATCACTGGTCACCTAAGGGAATGACATGGACTCAAGCCCCTGCCCCCATGCCATGAGGTCAGTGCTAACACAAGAGAGAGGTGGAGCTCCCACCCTCTTACCCAAAGTTCCTCACCTTCGCAGCAACCTGGGGCAACCAATCTGACAGAAGGGTGAGAAGACAATGGTGAGGAAAAACCTAATAGAAGTCAGGGAAGAAACTGGAAGGGCAGTCTTCCACAGTCCTTACTGATAGAAAAAAAATGTAATTAGACTAAACTCTTGGCAACAGGAACCATGCAATTAGACACTTTTATAGCGACCTGTATAAAGGCAGGGGGAGGTTAGGCCCTACAGGCACGTACTGGAAGACTCACAAGTATTTTTGTCTGTTTTAAGAACGTGCATCGAGTTTCATAGTATGTGAACTCAGTACAGAAATAATGATGAAGCATTTGTGCCATGAAAATAAACATCCCAATATTGTATTATGAAGACTTTCAGGATAAATATGAACAGCAAACCCTTATCAGAAATTTCCACTTTACTTGAAGCTTTGCTTGTTGACAAGTCCATTAATTCAGGTCTGTGCTTGGCTTCTGCCTAGACTCCTATTATTTTTAGAAGTGAAGTGGCTGTTTTAAAGATTCATAGTCTCATCATTCAATTAACTACTCATTTATTATGGTACTGCCTAAAGGACAAGTAAAAGTGGGACCTCACTGTACGGTACCGAGTTCAAACTAGTAGAGGATCTTGTCCGATCATGAAAGAGGAGTGAGAGCATGCCCAGGTGCATACAGCCCAACAGCAGAGAACAAAGGAAGTTCAGTCACCACCACAAAGCTCTTTATGAGCATGCTGACACTGTGGTCCTAACTCGGCCTTCCCTGACCACATGCTATTCACCTGCTCCAAACCTGTGAGGCCACATGAGGGCACCCCTTCAAATGCCCAAAGTCTTGGTCTCCAGCATGCTGAAGAGCCACTTTACTAGTTTACCTCCAAGTCTGAAGCACATCAGCCAGAGTAGGTGAACAGGAAGTATCTGTGCACATACTAGGCAAAGCACGTTGCTGCCACAGTGCTGTCCAACATGTCCAGAGATGCTCGTTTTGCTGCTTCCTCCCAAAGGAGCATCTGGCTGGCTCATCTCTGTAGTCTTTACAGAAGGCCACAGAGCCAAGACAAGGGAGAGACGGTCTGCTTTGCACAAGAGCGGGTCTGGAGAGGGATCTTGCAGAAAATGAAGGCACCTAATGGGCCCAATTTATACTCTGCTGGGAAGTGCAGCAGTCCCCCGCTTGGGCTGCTTCCAGATCTTCCAGCTGGAGTCTCTACCTCACTCTTCAGTCCTTTCCCTCAGGAGCCACACTGGAGAAGTGAAGCCTGATTCCTAGTGAGACCAGAGTGAAAGGGATGATTCACTACAACTTAAATATTTGCAACCAGACCCTTAAATAGAGGATCACTACTCCACTAATCTGTAATACTTCATATGAGTGATTTTAATCAAGTTAACGCATTAAACCAGTATCTTAGGGAGATAATTAAGTAGAGGCACTTCAATGCCTAAAACGGGGATTTAACTTTTGCCAGTGAAAACCCTGTTTAAGTCCCTTAGGTATCAAAGGCAGATAACTTCTCATTAGAAAAGCTGTTTAGCCCACGAGATTCTGCTAAAACACATGCTAGGAGATGCAGCCATCACAAGTGTGTCCTGGCACCTATCTCCCACTGCAGAACTATGGATACAATAGTGCCCAGACTGGACATAACTCGCATTCATCTGTCCTGGATTACTGACTGACTGAAAGAAAGATCATGAACTGCCATGAGGAAGAGGAATGCCAGCCTGGAGTTGTTTGGTGGGGTATATTCAGTAGATGTAGTAGTGCTATCAACCTCTGTTAGTAGCAACACGTTTGTGCCATGATGCTACGTAGCAACAGGCACGCACTTCAGAGCTACAATACGGCATGCCAACCGAATGCACAGCATGGAAAATGTTTTAGAGGAAATGTTGCGGGTGAGAGATTGTTGAGCGTCAGCTGTGCCACTACAAGGTGGGGGCAAGACCCCAGTTAGCACATGGATTACAGCCCCAGTCACCAATGATTCAAAGAAAGGCCATGGACACAATTTAAAAAAAAGAGACTTTTCCTTATGGAAGAAGTTTATAAAGAGCATGTCTTGTTCAAGTTATGATCAGTTTTACAATCAACATTTTATTTCCTATCAAGTACCTATGCGGGGTGAATACTGGGGTGAAAAGTAGGCTTTTAGGCTGAAAAACACAAAATGCAAGTTCAAGTGGCTATAAGCTGGCAATGGATACATTTAGATTGTTTGTAAAGTTAAGCAAGTTCTTAACTTTCAGAGTAGCATTTTCCTAAGCAAACTGATGAGAACAAAAATTAAACTTTTTTCAGAGTTGAAACAAGAATTTGTGGAGGGGATGGAACAAAAAGGATGGACTGAGGGAATGGAGTTGTGTGCTTGTAGTCCTTGTTTTGGTAAACTCTTGCAGTAGCTGTCTGGTAATCTCACGATTCAGCACTTTTGCTGGTCACCAGTAGTGGTCAGAAGGGCACTCTTTTGCTTTCCCCCTGCATGAATGCCACTGCCTTCTGGTGAGGAACTTCCATGCCTTTATCTGAAGTATCAGGATGTCAACTATAGCTAAGGCTTGTGTGGATGTCGACAGCGCATGCTAAGCCTCCTGGCTAGATGGTTTTGCTCAGGGTCAAACAAAACGCCAAATCTGGAAATCAGAAGGAAATTTCTCCAATAGGCCAAACTGGCACAGACCATAGGAAAAGAGAATTATCCTTTTTCTAGGAACTTCTGAGTCTATATTAACCACCTACTCCCCCATCATTGCAGAGGCAATGTATTGTGGCAGTATCCTAGTTTCCCTTGCCTTTACATTTAGCATTTTATACAGCATTCATAGCATTTCTGGTATTGTGATGTGTAATTGTGTACATGATGGTTTTGAGTGGAATGTGGAGGTCCATTCAGGGCAAATGCATGCAACAGGACCCTCAGTGGCTCAGGAGGGTCAATCCCACTGCTGTACTCAGGATCCAGAAATGAAGCAGCCTTGTACCCAAGGTTCCTGACAGTCCTTAAATAAAAAGATGTATACTCAGGCACACTTAACATACATTGCATACACTTCAATTCAGCACTCGTTGCTACTTTCAGCCAGCAACAGTGGAGAAAGGGGAAGTCATCTTTCACTTAAAACAGCTTAATCGTTAGAGCACTGGATTCGAAGTCCTCTGCCTGAGAAGGTTCAAACCCACATCTACTTCCCTGCAGAGTGATGTGAGCACTAGACTACTGATGGGGGGGTATGTGGGGGCATTCATTCCCTTCACCTGTTGAAACTAAGTCATGGCTTAAAGAATGCATCCAATGAGACTATTCTCTTGGAGACAGAAACAGGGAGAACAAATCCCCATGTTGGTCACTAGGGCTGACCAACTGGTAGCCTGCAGGCTCCTACCTGGACATCACTCCCTCAATCACTCCAGCTGCTATTGCAGTCTCTAGGCTCCCCCTCCCTCCATCAGCTTTTGCTTCCTGCTCCTGCCCCATGGGTAGGGCAGTGCAGCCCAGGGTGCCAGGGAAGACCATGATGCAGCACAGCAAGGGAGCTGAGTGGGGGCCACCCACATGCACAGTCCAACAGCTGCCCACATGTGGTCCAGTGGGAAGGGAGAGGGATGTGGCCTGGAGGCCCATGGCTTGCACTATTGTTTAAGAGCCTACAACTCCTACCACTGGGGGGGGGGGGGACACACACAAAACAACCACACACACACACACAACTGAGGCACCTAAGTCTGTGTGCAAATTTGGGGCTACTAATCCTAGTCTCCCAGGCATCTAGGAGAGGCAGGATTTCAGATTCCCCAGTGAGTGTTATGGATCGCATTCTTAGGGACTTCAGTTCCCCCATTTAAAATACAGACACCTAACTCCGATATGTGAATTGCCTATCTGGAGCCAGAAGTTAGGCACCAGAATACACAGCATCACTGTACCCGTTTCCTTCGCAAACTGTGCCTTAAGTGAAGCCAAGAAGCTGGAAGTGAAGAAGTATTCTGAAACAAACATTTAATCCCCAAAACAAATAGGGGAATTCATATGGAATCTGTTTCATACAGATCTTTTTAGCTTGCCCCTTCTCCCAAATTCAGTGAAATGGGCACTATTTTTACTACTAGCAGTACTTTTGTTCTTACACTGAAGAGTCAGCAGAAGATGATCTAAACCCTGAATCAAAAAGGAACATCTCAGCACCATGCTGGAGCAGTTGGCAAATATGTGAGCCAACAAAAACTGCCACGTTAGTATCTGCTCTACTAGAAGACTATTTACTAAATGGCAGAATCAAAGTTAATAGGACAATACTTTGAGCCAGGTTTTTCTAGTCAGCTTGGCTTGTGTTTAATTCAGCCCATATACCCATTTGTCTCATATGCCCACGATCTCTCGACAAAATCCAGAACGTGAACTTTTTGGTATAGAGACTGGTTATGAAAGTCACTAAACAAGTGTGCAGTGAAGTGAGCAGGATCCCAACAGGAAGCCACACATCTTAGTGCTCAGGAAAAAGTTTGTACATATACACATTGTGCAACTGTTAAACAACATACCACCCTTGTAATTAAAGTTCAAGCTTCTCCTCCCCTTCAACATGTTACAAATTCTAGTATTGCATGCTATTCATATTCCCCACACAATATATGATAGGACACAGGTATGTGAAAATACAGCCTCTCCATTTCTGTAAAAAAGGCAAAAAACACATTGTGAGCAAAATTCTTCATTATTTCATCTATACAACTGCATACGCAGCATTAGACAGCAAGTGTTTGAAAGTCAATAACATTACACCAGTGGCCTAAAATTTATTCCATATCTTGAGACTATCAAAGCTATGAGCTGAAGAGCTTTTTGTTCTGTTTTTAACTATTTCCTCCTATACTCTCCTACCAATCATTTTACATGAAGGAAAAGTAGAAGGAAAACATGCCATAGATCATTAACATTTTTCAGCTATTTGGTTTACCTTTGCTTTGTCCCTCATGGAACCTTTTCCCAATATAGACATTTTTGTCAAGGTTTCTTCCTGTAAACGTTTCAGTGAATTGCCACGTGGACCCAAAAGCTTTCCCACAAAGTTGAACTGTAAGGAAAGAACATATATGCAATAACTCTGCAGTGTAACAACTATTTTTATAAGCCATTTAAGACTTCTGCAAGGTATGAAAAATATTGCTGAAACAACATTTTGTTATAGCTGCAAACAAAAATATATATATTAGATCATAAATTTTATAGCCATTAAACAAGCATGTGTGGATCAGTTGCTGTATAGAGGGAGAAGCCCCTGAAATGGTAGCATTATATAAACTAACAGTATTCAAAAGAAATTTTTAATAATATGAAGACAGCTCATTCATGTTAGTCAAACTGATAAGAAGAAGAGAGACAAGAGGAAGGTATTTATACTTAAACTGCAATTCTACTTTCAGACAAATTAAATAAAAAACTTAAAAACACTAGACCAAATCTAGTAGCCACTGTACATGGAAGAATTTTGAAAAAGAATAGTATATTTACATCCTAAACATTTTGCATGAAGCAAAGTCCTGTTCTCTCCTACAATTCCCTCATGCCCCAAAATAAGGCAAGCTCATGCCTTTGGGATTACAGCTGGTAAAAGCAATAAAATGAGGGGAGAAGGCTGGGAGGGTTGTGCGTAACTTTGTCCATTTTTGTTCTCTTTCAGTTTACTGAAACCAGGCAAAGGAATATTTGAGGGTTGAAATATGGACAGCAGGGTGATAGTAAATTAATGTTGGTAAGAATAGTAATTATGGCAGGTGACAGTGAAAAACTATGCTTCCTCCAGTCGAACAAAATCTGGCCAGCAAGAAACAACTGAATACTAATATAATTTGTAATGGTATAATTAATGCAAGGACATCAGGCAGCATAATGGCAATGCTTGAACTATTTAGCACAGGACATTAAAATGGATATTATAGGGATAGGGAAAAGTACAGTAGAAATCATGAAGTATTGGTGGGCATGTGGTGTTCAGGAAAAACTGAAATAAAAGTAAAGGTGGTAGGGCAGCTTTGTGACAATATGATGGACTAAAAAAGTTAGGAACCACAGATAAATTCAGTATTTGTTTGGATTATAAATTGCTTCAAAAGAAAGGACCATAACAAGAGGCTTACTCGGCAGTATAAAGGGTGTGCTAGAACTCTAATGTTAGGAATTGTATCAGGATCAGTTTCATTATGGGAGAGAAATTTGTCTAGAACAGATTGGACAACAAAATACTATTAATGATAGGAGCTAGTTAATCCTGGACATGACAGTCAATACAATCTGAACCAACAAGAAGTGATCCTGCCAAGTTTGAACCAATTTGCAAGGACATTATTTTCTGCAGCCTGCCCTTCCATAATCATGGACTGAGCTTTTACAAGCATATCCAGCTTTACTTTCTGCACTCTTACAATTACAGCGGTAGATAAGTTTCTTAGTTTCCAAAGGACAAAAGTTGTGTTATGAAAACGTATATGAAATCAACTGGACTGCAGTTCAGGGACCTGAACGCAGAAGAGGCACAACTTAAAAAAAAAAAAAAAGAGAGATGCAACATGGAAGAGGAAAATGTTTTGGACTAGCCAAATGACCAAGAACCTGAAGAAAGACATTTCAAACTAAATGGAAACCCAACAAGGACTGGGAAGAAGCGACTAGTCAGCAAAGAAAATGAGTCTTCAGGAGTTAGAAAGTGTAGTGTTAAAGTGAAAATTGCTAAAGCATGGTGAGTTGGCTCAGACTGCATAAGGTTCTCCTGCTGTAGAAATAGAAGATGCTGTGTACACACACTCAGATAATCCAGAAAAATTCCCCCGGGTTTGTTCTCCTGGTAGAAAAAACAAAACATACTTACCCAGAATGGCACGCACAGACATTCATATGCTGAAGCCCTGAAAAGTGGAGAGCTTGCAGTGCTGGCACTGTGCAATACTGGGGGGGGAGGGGGGGTCCCTGTTCACACAACCTCAGCATGCTTTGCAGGCTCTCTTAGTCTGCCTGGTGAAAGATGTCCACAGCATGCCAGGCAGCCCTGAGTGACTGAGCTAGACTGCCTCTGGTCAGCTTGTATTTCCTTGCAGCACAATGTGGAGGTTGTAAAAGGGGTGTGTTCTGCTTCCTGCTGAAGCAGCAGAGTGCAGTGAGCAACACACTGTCTCCTGAGCTTTGGGGGTAGAAAAGGGATGCTTAAGGACCACATTCTCTTCTAAGAGAAGCCATAGCCTTTACAGGACATTCGTTCTCCCAGGAAAAAAACAACTCTCCTGGGAATGATTTAATCTTGGCTGTTCCCAAGTTATTTTTCTCCTGAAGCAACCATTTTTGCTTTGTGAAGAGAAGCAAGGATAGCTGTATACTTGTGTTTCTTCTGGGAGAACAGCAACTCTCCCAAAAGAAACTGAATGGCTGTTTAATGGCCAGAGTCAGAAAAGAAGAAATGGATCCATTGTTCAGCAGGTATGAGGTACAGCTTTTCTAGGTTTGGGCCAAAAACTAAATTAGTATTTTGCCTTAGCTGTCAATAAGGATGATAGAGTTGCACATGGGAGAAAAGGCAGCATAGCAAATAAAAACTAACATCTGAAATGAGATCAAAACTCAACATCCAGCAATACACTTGCGTAATATACACCCTGGGTAATATATACCTCAATCATGAAAACAGATATGAAGCTGCATGTTTGGGAACAAAGATTTTAAAACAATCTAGTCAGGGGTGGTACTATGCGACTTGAGAATTGCAAATATCTGTATTTTAATCTTGTATAAGAAGTTTTTATACTTAAGGGGAAAAAAAAAACCAAGAATTCCAGTAATAAAGTAAGTATATCACACTTAGATGTGGTTAGAGAAAGCCATTACTCTGAAGCTAGGCAGAAAGCAGTGTAGAGATGCACCTTATAGACTACCAGAATCAGGCATGCATAAGCTTTCATGAACAAAAGCTCACTTCAGACACAGTTATAATGTGTAGTGAAGAGTTAATTCTAACACCACCAAATGCCTTGGTTTAATTTGTTAAAGAAATCCATACACATTTAGACATGCAAGTCACCTCTGCTCTGCTTTGTACACCTCCAATGCAAGAACCAGGCAATTATAATCACAGAACATTTTACTATTTGGCATCCCAGGTAAAACATGTTTATAAGGCTGCATTTAATTCCTCATGGTCCATGCCACTTTAAAAAGTTAAGGTTCTTTTGATGCCTTAAATCATGCAGACAAACTGCACTGGGGGCAGGTAGGAGACCAATAAAAAGTAACGTGATCACATGTTAGTCCACCATGTTTTTAATTTCTAACGACTGAACAGGCAAGACATGTCCAGGACACCACCCTGAAAGAAAATCATCTTACCATTACTCCACAAAATAAACCAAAAAAAAATCCAAACTTAGCAGGTAAGCTGGCTTTCTAAAGCAAACCACTACCTAGGGACTAAAAAGTCTGAAATGGAAGCAGGATAAACGGTTGACCAAACGGGTAGCGGTAACTTTTCAAAAGCTATGATGTTAACTCAGTATCGCAACAAGCCTTCCTCCTCACCCCAACTTTATGAAACCAACTTTGCTCAGAAAAAAAGTGTGCAAAAGAACCCCTTAGGATGCAATTACAAACCCAAAGAAAAAACAATTTTCCTCAAATCCAACTATCTATCTTCAGCAACATCCTGATATATGAATCTCGCTTATTTCTGTTCTTCATAAATAGCTCAAGATGGCTGTATCAAGATAGCTGGGAAAGTATAAAAATGCATCAAGAAAATATAAATATAGTGATCCGAGGCACATCTGCATAAAGCGCGCTATAACTGTGCAAGACAAATAGTAATGAATACAGCACTTTCAGAAGTCAATAAAGCCTTGTCAACATTTCACTTGCTTTATAAAAAGAAACATCATTGCTTGAAAATGGTAGCCTTATAGTTAACAACTTGCATAAAAAAATCTTCATTGCAGTTTAATGGAACATCAGGTCAATATTTCAAGGTATGCCTTGATTTAATGATTACAAGGCTACTTTTGTAGCTACAGAACAGTTCAAAATATATAGAAAGGTAAGCTATTAGGGGAAGCAATATAAATAAGCCTTCAATGCATTCTAAATGAGGGATTATTCATTTACAGTAAACCATGCTGAAATCCATTTCAAAATGTTGAGCACCTATTTTCTGACATAAATCAGGAGAGGATGTTGGATATATCTCCCAAGCGCTAATTAGAAACACTGAATCGTAATTCCGCTCACTGATTTGAGAAGTAATGTAGATAACTGAATACTCTGGGGAAAAAACAACTTAATGCTGTTTTCAGTAATCTTTCCACACACTGTGTAGTGCATAAATGTATTAGATTTGACATTACCTTAATGCCATAATTGTAGTTGCCAAATTTTCCAACTTGGAGTTGGAAAAGCTCCTCAAAGACGGAGCTTTTCCAACTCCAAGTTGGCCATTTGATTCCTGCAACTAGCTTCAGGAAGATCTAAACCACCCCTATGCAAAGGCCAAACAAAGCACTGTTATGCTTGTCATGAAGTTGTGGCACACATACTCCACTCTGCCATCTCAAATATTTTGGGAGTAAGTAAACCAGCAGAAAAAGCTAAGAAGAAAGTTCACTATCCTATTAAAAATGCAAAATGCCTAAAGGTACAAACTGGCCGTCATGCACAGATTGTATACGTGATGTGGCCTAGTAAACACTTGGTGACAAAGAACTGCATTGGGTATATCCTTACGTCAGATCAAGCAACTCGCTCCTTCTGCGCTGAAGTCTTCACATGTGTTTAGCCTTATGTCTCAACCCCATCAATTCTGTTCGGAAAATCTGATTGTTCTGATAGCCTGAAGATACAAACAGCTGGAAATAACTTAGGGTCCCAAAAAAATTAAAGCTTAGTGCAAAGGTGTTAAACATAATGCTTAAGGATCCTTTCCTCCGTATACCACAAGGCCCTTCCGTAGACAGAGTATATCCTGTCTTGCATAGGGGGTGTGTACGAATGCTTCTAGCTTTCTTTTATATTATCAGGGCTAAATGGGAAGAAAAACTGTGTTTCAAATGAGGACTTCATTTGTAAATGAATATCTGAAAAGCATTTATTGAATTTCTCAAGGATGCAGTATAGATACAAGATCATATTTTTAAAAAGTTGGTATTTTTTTAGTTATTGTTTTTCTTACATGTTACAATAAACAAGTCTCAGAGGCCCAGACCAGTCAGGGACTCCTCAAGTAGAACTGTATGCAAACCCTTGTAAAATGCAAGTCCCAGCTCCAAAACTGTCTTTGGCTGTTCTGATTTAGTTATGTACTGATCTCAGAGGCCTGGGACATGGGGGAGCAAATATAACTAGGACTAGTGGTTCTCAGTCTTTTTGTACTTGAGGCACCCTTCCATAAAAAAAACAAAACAAAAAAAAAAAAAACAACTTTTGTGAATTGACTGGCACCCAATTTAAAAATAATAAAATGCATATATATAGCGCTTACCCCCTTGCAGAGGGGCTGGGCAGTGAAAATAGGGGAACGTTTAGGCGGGGACAAGTCTGACCCTTTATCTACTTCGCTTACACTTCAAAGGATAAGATGACACCCTGGTTGAGAATCACCGATGTAAGCACCCATTCCGTGCAAACACCTTCCTATGCACCCGTTCAGCACAATCCACACAACTGCTATTCTAACCAAGACTGCTGAAAGCTGTAACACTCCCACCTCTTATCCCAAGAGTTTCAATACAAATTTGAGACTTCCAAGTCTTTCAGCAAAAGGAAATTTCCTAATACTTCCAACATTAATTAAACCAAAGACACCCGCTCCCGCAACACCATGAAGCAAATAAAATATCAGTTTGCTAGTCTTTCCAACACCCACTCCCTCATTTAAGACTCATCTTCAGCTGCAGGACAACATTTAGAAAAAAAAGAGTAATCTTCAACAAATGTCAGCAACATTTTTAGACTGCAGGTCAGTGTCTTGGTCAAAGGGGAAGAGATGGGTGGGCACTAGGATCCAGCCACTGCTTCTCCCTACAGCAGCATGGGGAGAACAACTGCTGCCAAAGTCCCCAGAGGCTGAACATGCACATCTGTGGGCCAGATCACATGGTTCTGCAGACTAGATTGGAGACCCTTTTTAAGTGTAAACATTAATTTAAAAGAACATTTTTTTCCCCCAATTCAAGAGAGTCAAATTTTCAAAATTCTAATTAGTAAAACAATATCATAGCAAGTAAGGTACTACAGCAGGGGTGGGCAAAATATGGCCTACTGGCCGGATGTGGCCCACCAGGCCGTTGTATCTGGCCTGCAGGCCCCCCCCCCCAAAATTTAGAAAATTAATATTTATCTGCCCCTGACTGCCTATCATGCAGCCCTCGATAGCTTGCCAAAACTCAGTAAGCGGCCCTCCACCCAAAATAATTGCCTGACCCTCACTACAGGGCATCCTCAACATTGAAACTCAACTCACTTCACAGCCCCCCCAAGCGAAAAAAGTACGGAATAATTTAAAAAATTTTTTTCCTTGCTATAATGTTCTACTGAACATAAATCTGAATCTGTTCCATATACAAGGGAAGGGTTTACATGCAACATCCTTTCACATGGCATTAAATCTTCTGTATGGGCTTCAGCAAGAATAGAAATAATGTCAATGCTATTCCAAAGTTAGCATGCACATTACGGAGGGTGGATATAGATAGAACATGCAATCCTTGTTTATCCCCAAGACAAGCCTGCTGAGGATGTTACATCCAGCTTAACACGCTTAGCGAATGTATTAATGCTTGACCCAAGTGGTCTATTGCAAAGCTTTTAAGCCAATTTCAAAGCTATGGACAGCTGCCTAGCATAGTAGGTTTTCCTCTAGCTTGAGATCCCTAAAATGGAGTATGGTTAAGAGCTATTTATTCAGAGTTAAGAAACCATACAAAAAACCCCCAAATCATCACAAAACAAAAACCCCTCCTCTCTCAACTCAGGTCTGGAGAAGGAATTCCTTTGCTTCTTCCAGGAAACGAGAAATGCCATCAGTCCCTCTATTTCGACCATCCTGGTTGTATTGCACCATGTTGTTAACCTCTTTGCTGGGAAAGCATGGTGAGCAATGTTTCCAGGTTTTAACAACAGCCTACATGAAACTCAGTCCATTTCAGAAGCTAATTAAAACCAATTCCTGGTGTTATACATGCCCCAGTTCCTCATGCCAACAGTTACAGTTTAAAAAGTGTATTTTCTCTCTGATGATACGAGACTAGTGTAAAAATGTGAGCCAAAACTTAATATCACAGAAATGATTTATAGGAGTACTCAAATGCTCAAACCAAACCAACAGCATATAGATTAGTGTGACCTTTTGGCTTTACTTACAACAGTAGGCAAAACAACATACTGAAGTGTCAGTATTAAGTAGACATCCTTAAAGATTTTCATTCAAATTAACTAACAGAACACATGATCAAAATACAGGGTCTATTAAAGTGTTTATATTTAGAAAAGCATAACATCCAAGTTACTTGCATACTTGAAGATTTTATATAGTTTAATATATTGGTCCTTCTCAAAGTCTATTCAAAGCAATCCTTAAAATGCTCACCTGCTATAGAAGGGGAAAACCTGTCTTAAGTTATGATGCACCTTTTCGGGGGGGGGGGGGGGGGGGGGGGAGTATAATACTGATGAAAGCATTCACCTGGCACCCAATGCCACAAGACACTTTGCAAAACTAGGTTTCTGATAAGACAGCTAAACTTATTTAAAGGTCTGCAGCAGCAAAGAGTGTTTGGAATACATGGATTGATCCGTTCACTTACTGGGATGACTTCCCTCATGTAAGCCAGTGGTTGACACCTGGAAAGCTAGCCATCTCAAGTCAGCTCCCAACACGACCAGGCACTTGATGGGGAGGGGAAAACCCCCCAAACAAAACCTAGTAATGTGGACAAAGAGGATCCACCATTGTTAGTAAATGCCCCCTACCAGGGATCACCGGTATTGTCTGTGAATGGTGTATGAAGAGGTGGAAAGAGATGCTAAAGGACAAGATCAACAAGCCCGTCTGGGGTGCATGTTAGTTAAATTCAAAATAGTGACCTTTGGCCTAAGAGAGAAAACTTGACGCATCAGTGGTCCTTATACTATATTAAGAGAAAATTCAGGGCTGAAAGGGTCCTCAAAAAGGTCATCTGGTTCAATTTCTTGCTCAGAGCAGGTTATTCCTACCAATTTCTTGTCTAACTTGCCCTTAAATTTCTAATGACAACTTCCACAGCCTATTTTGATAATCTGTTCCAATGTTTAACAGAATTCTCTCTGATCTCTAGCCTAAATTTCCCTTGTTAAAATACAAGTGAATTATTTCATACCTTGTCCCCTGTGAACACAGAGTAAATCAATCACCATCCTCTTTATATGTCTTATTTGTATTTGAAGAGACTTACAAACCATAGGGTTGCCAGGGACCTAAAAGGACATCTAATTCAGCATCCCCTGGATCTCATCACCACATATTCCCTGAGCAGCTTGCTCCATTGTCCTACTGTACTTATGTTTAGAAAGATTACATTCCCACCTGCTTGTCCCTTTTAGTTTCCTCTTGTCTACACCAAATCATCCAAATTCTTGTACCTTCCCCCCCCCCCCCACCATGTGCCAAGTTTTTAGACTTATGTCTGTTGTGGTCCTCTAGACTTTTTAGTGGGTCCACATCTTTCTTGAAATACAGTGCCTGAACCTGGGCACAGGACTCCAGGTGAGGCCCACTAGTGCTGAACAGAGTAAAAGAATTGCTTCCATGATTTGCACTCAATACTCCTGTTAATATACCCGAGTACACTATAAGTTTTTTTTGTAACTGTGACCTATATTTGGTGTGCAATTCATTACACAACCTCTTTCCCATTATACTGTAGTCTAATTATGCAGTCCAAGTCTGTAGTCTAATTATACTGTACATTTTGTATTTGTCTACTAGTCTAAAAATAAGGCCCCAAGCCCCCTTTTCCAGGGTTAAAAACATGGGCACAGAAACCCCTTCCCTTGAAATACGGGCAATTCTGCAAGCTGTAAAAAGGAGTGTCAAGTATTGTTTCAAACGTATCAAGACCCCTGACCAAAGACATGCACAGAAGACAGGAAGGGCATTCAACTGTATTGAGTCTCTCCTGACAATTAAAGACATTAGTCCTTCATAATGACAGCCCATCCTCCCAGAAGTGGACGGAACAGTTGCTAAAAAAGCAACGAGGGGAGTAAACCTAATGAGCTATATTTGTCTTTCCCAAGCTATCAGCAACTGCATCAAGCTTGTTGTTGAGAGCAAGACAGAATATACAACAGATGAGGAACTGTCAGTCAGATATGCATGTTGGCACCTGTCAGTGGTACTCTCACGTTCGGAGGATCACCATAACGTGGAGCAAAAGGGCGCTATGTGAAGGAGTTACAAGTTCTGGCTTTCTTTTTAGGGTGCTCTTCCACTTTAAGGCTTATGCAGCCCAGCCCCATAGAGAGTCTTAAAATGGAGAGAGCTTCCTTGGTTTGGGAGCAGAAAAGGCCAGGGTACTTGCAGGGAAGGTTTTCTAGTTGCTCAAACTTCTTCGAGCATTTTCAGAGCTGGAGCCAAGAAGACCCTTTGCATCCCAGGATGCGTCAGACATCCAAAGCAGCCTTCAGGAAAGTTCAGAAAAATCTTTAGCATTATGTATTATGCATGACTGGCACCAGATGCAAGGAAAAAGGATTTAAAGCCCCCAAGAGGGACTGGTTACATCTGTCTACTCCTTTAAAATGTAGTTTGTGTTGATTCTGGGATCTGCCACATTCATTTTTTTCAAACCCTTCTGCAAGACATGGCTTCTGAGGTACGGAAAATATTCAGCTCTCTCCCATGTCTCGCTGTGGATCTGGATTACCAGAGCTGGGGAGTGTTCATTAGGAGCTTGCTGAAGGACCTTAGGTCTTCTGAATGCATCTGAGTATTAACCAATTTTCCTGTGCGTCTCAGTAAAGACGTTGACAATGGTCCGAAGGCCCGCTTCCAAGGGAGCGTAGACTACAGTATCATCAGCGTACTGGAGCTCAGTGGTTGCAAGAGCAGCAGTACAGCTCTGCCCCCTAGGTTGAATGACAGCAAGAAGGGGATGCATTCCCTGAAAGACCCACGCCCTTTCTTGCTTTACAAAAAGTTGCTCGAGTAGCAGATGATTTCCTGCTGTAGAAAAAAGATGAAGGAAGCCCATGCCCACTCTGTCCAGGAAAGACAAAAAAAAGCGGGGGTGGGGGGCAAACGTAGTGCCGTGTGGACTATGACACAGAGTAATAACAGTGAACACTTTTGAAGCTACTGGTACCAAGACACCACATTTACAAGTGCCAATGGTAATGGCAGTCTGTTCCACAGCCAGTACCATAACACCAGAAGGTCCTTCCTGAAGCCATTAGGTACCTTCAGTTGAGCCCAAGACAAGCCAAATATGGCTATTTACTGACACCCACCGTCCCCCACCGCCAGAGGGCACCTCTCAAGGTATTCATCCAGAGCCATAACCCCAGGTGGCCCTTTCAACCTGGTGAGACACAGTACAGTGACTATTGGCATAAGCCATTGTCAACCATGATGATGACTGCATGATAATATAACAATTACAAGATTTCCCACTGTAGAGAAAAGCAGTGTTGTAAAGACGAACAATTTGGACATGAAATGGCAGAAAAAGAAGAAAACCAGGCACAGCTGGGAAGCAAAATGTGGACATGAAGTTCCAGTCCCCGAGAGAGGGGCCAGCTTGTCAATTCTGTTGCTTTCCTACCAAATGACCTTGAGGCAGCTGCAACTTCCCCTCAAATAATCCTCAGTGCTTGATACGCATAGCAGGCCAGACAGCACCACATAGCAAGTCAGGTATCTGTCAGTCTCATACCTAATGGCCTTGGAGAGCCACAGAGGCTGACCAGACCTTAAGCACAGGCAGGCAAATGACCAGTGCTTAACATCCACAATATGCCAGAAGCACCACACTACAACTCAGGACAAGAGGCACACTACACAAGGTCAAGAGCACAGTACACAGGGTCCATCTCCACTGGGCAGTCCCAAACCCAGCTAAGGATTGCCAGCCTAATACCATGTAGCCAGTGGTTGCTACTTGCCCAGGACAGAAGAGGAGCCTGGGCATTGTCACATAGGGGGTTAAAACCTACTGCTCACGCTCCAAGTGAATAATGCAAGCCAGACTACCCACCTTAATACCACATGGTAACACTTATGGCCAGCAACCAAGACTAGCTGGCAAGAAAGTTTGTTATGAATACCACCGTGATCTTGCAAGGTGAACGGAGGGCTGGGGGACTGCAACCCTACCCAGCTGCACTGAGCCTTGCTTTGGAGGCCACTCCTTGCATCAGGCTGCAGTAGGAAGCATGGGAAGGTAACTGAGCTCAAACCTTGTAAGACCAGTAACCAATTCTCTCTAGAGCCACTTCTGGAAGGAAGTCATAGTTACGCTGCTTCCGGTCACTCTCTCAGCCAGTCTCCATAGCTGAAGGGCAGTCAAGTCCACTATGCCTTTAATACTCTTGGATAGCAAAGGACTTCTACCAAAACATCCAAGTACCTCATCTGGAAGACACTACTGCCAAAAGAATCCAACGAATCTGACACATGCACAAGTAGGATCCACAGGGGCAATTACACACTGAAGAAACATTGTTGTAGACCATCTTAAAAAGAGAAGACTGCGTGCATTTGGCGAAATTCCGTGAGCCAGCAAAAAGGCTGAGCATTCTTGTTTAAAACAAGTCCTGACGCTCCAACAAACCATCAAGACGCAAAGAGGAAAGCAGCAATGCTACAATATCCACCCGCTCTCATACCATGGCCAGTGGAGGAAAAGGGAGGACAGATGCTGTGCTTCAGCAGACTGTTTATGGATGCCCATGTTCAGGGGTAGGTAGTCCCCTGAAGGTCCAGAGTAAGGCACCCAAACTATTAGAGAAGGAACAATTGAAAACTTAACTGTTCTTCAACATCTCCAATTGGTTACTTTAGGCAGCTCCAAGCGTGGTGGTTTTTGTTAAAACCTCAAAACGGGGTCTAACTCACATGCACTGCACAAGGAACCTAGGCACCTAACTTACAGAAAAGGTACCAGACACCTAAAAGTACTCCTTACTTTACTGCGGGCCGTAGATCATTCCCTGCCTATTTCCTTCTTATGGCAAGTGATACTCTAAGAAAAATGGTTAATTAGCAAAAGAGTCAAGATTAAGTTGTATAAAAAAAGAGAAGAGAAAAGTTTCAGAGGGAAGTTTGGGATGTTGTAGAATACGCTGACATTTAGAAAAAGTTCACTTTTTTCCTTCATCTTCTATAAAACCTGGAAGTGTAGCTGTAAAGAATTCCCAAGAGGGTCATCTTGAAGAAAACAGCACTGGTGGAGAGAAGGGAGACCCAATTCAGGAAATTCATGGACAGGAGGGAAGAGGAAACATGGCTCTTCAGAGTAAAAGGAAGGACACTTCACAATCATAGAAAATTAGGACTGGAAGGAAGCTCAGGAGGTCATTTAGTCCAAGCCCCAGGGTGGATTTGATTTAAATCAATTTAACATCATGATTTACGTCACTGGTCAACCAGCCTTGATTTCATCACTGCTTTCTACAAAAAGCATATTCTTGTTGTTTGATATCCTCTATTCAAATAACTTGTTGAAAATTCACACTTTTAGAGAAAGATAAGGGATTGACTCAATGTACACAAATTTCCAGAGAAACAAGACAGCTGATGGGTTGGTAATCAGGTCTGTTATTCCTCATCTCCATATACTGCTGTTAACAAGGATGTTCTCTCTGGAGAGACAAATCCACAGTTTGAGAAACAAAACAAAGCATCACCGAGATGCTTAATGCGATCCTCTAGACCAGTGGTCTCCAAAGTGGGGTGCGCAAGACAATCCATTGGGGTGCAGGAAGAAAATATTAGAACTTCTATTTAGATGTATATTGGAGGTGCGTGCTTAAAAATTTTTTTTTACTGATAGGGGTGTGCGATCAAAAAAGTTTGGAGACCACTGCTCTGGACTGAGCACCAAGTCCCATTGGGTAGAGTGGTTTTCTCTAATCTTTACTCATCTATAAAAAGAAGCCTCTGGGAACTCTCAGAAGACTGGGCCCCTAATATGGTCTATGGCCTGTTGCGATCTATTTATAAAACTTTTCTAAAAAGGTTACATGAATATAGTCTCAAATAGTATACAATTAGAAGTTATAATCCCTATCCCATGATGATATCTTTGAGCTTCAACACATCTTAAAATTCAAACCATCTTTGTATAGGTTTTATTTATAAAAAAAAAAAATCTTAAAAATAAAACATCCAATTAAATTTTTAAAAAATTGGATTTAAATATATATATTTTTTAAATAAAAAAAGTAAAGCATTTTTATCCACCCTGCCTCCTCCCTGCTAGATTATCTCAGCCAAGGTTTTGTCTAACCAGGTCTTAAAACCTCTGAGGATGGAGAATCCATGACCTCTCTCAGTAGTCTGTTCTAGGACTCTACTACCCTCCTAGTGAGAAAGTTTTTCCTAATATTTAATGTAAACTTTCCTGGCTGCAACTTGAGCCCATTGCTCCTTGTTCTGTCATCTGCCACCACTGAGAACAGTTCAGCTCCATCCTCTTTGCAACCCCCCTTCAGCTAGCTGAAGGCTGCTATTGAATTGCCCTCCCCCCACCTCCTCTTGGGGGCTTCTCTTCTCTAGACTAAATAAGCCCATTTCCCTCAGCTCCTGCTCAGAAGTCATGTGCCCCAGCCCTCGAACCATTTTTGTTGCTCTCAATTTGACTCTCCAATGGGTCCACATCCTTTCTGTAGTGGGGTCAAGTACTGTACCGGACACAGTACTCCAGATGTGGCCTCACTAGTGCCAAATAGAGAGAATAATCATTTCCTTCAATTTGCTGGCAATGCTCCCACTAATGCAGCCCAGTAAGCTGTTAGCCTCTCTCATAACAAGGGCACACAGTTGGATCATTCAAGTTTAGTGTCCACTGTGACTCCTAGGTCCTTTTCTGCAGCCAGTCAGCCCGCAGTCTGTACCAGTGCACAGGACTGCTCCATCCTAAGTGCAGGACTTTGCACTTGTTGAACCTCATAAAATCTCTTTTCACCCCATTCTCCCACCTGGCTAGGTCACAAACTCCTAGCCCTACCCTCCAATGCATCTACTCCCCCCAGCTTGGTGTCACCCGCGAACATGCTGAGGGTGCACTCCATCCCATTTCAGAAGTCACTGACGAAGATATTGACCAAAACTGGCCCCAGGGCCAAGCCCACAAGTGCTTCACTTGATACTAGCTGCCAATTAGACATCGAGCCATTGATTACTAATCCAGCAAGTGTTCTACCCACCTTACAGTCTATTCATTCAACCTGTGCTTCCTTAGTTTGCTTCCAAGGATTTCGTAAGCTTTGCTAAAGTCGAGGTGTATCACATCCAGTGCTCTTCCTGCATCCACACAGTCATCTCATCATAGAAGGCAATCAGGTTTGGTCAGGTATGGATTTGTCCTTGGTAAATTCATGACGATTATTCCTAAATTGCCACCTTCTTCTCCTCCACGTGCTTAGAGATGCATTCCTTGAGGACCTGGCTCCATGACTTTTTCAGGGACTGAGGTCAGGCTGACCCATCTGTAGTTCTCCAGATCCTCTTTCTTTCCTTTCTTAAATGAGCACAAAATAGTTGCCCTTTTAAAATCATCCAGGACCTCTCTCAACTGCCACAAGTCTTCAAAGATAGTGGCCAGAAGCTCTGCAATCAAATCAAACTCCCTCAGCATCCCCAGGTACATCAAGTCTGGCCGCACGAATTTATACACATCCAGCTTTTCTAAGTAGTCTCTAATATGTTCTTTCACCACTGTTGGCTGCTCACCTCCTCCCTAAACTGTGCTGCCAGGTGCAGTGGTCCGGGAGCTGACCTTGCCTGTGAAGACTGGAGGTGAAAAAGGCACTGAGCACTTCAGCATTTTCCTCAGTCCATCACTACCTTGCCTTTCCCATTGAGAAAGGGACCCACACTTCCCCTGATTTTCCCTAGGTTTCTACAAGTATGTCAGCAACAATTCTTATTAGTCTTCACATCCCTTGCTAGTTGCAACTCCAACTGTGCTTTGGCCTACCCGATCTCATCCCTGCATGCCCGAGCAATCCTCTTGTACACCTCCCTAGTCGTTTGTCCAAGTTGGTACTTCTCGTAAGCTTCCTTTCTGTGCGTTTTAGCTGAAGGGTTTCCCTGCTAAGCCAAGGTGGATTTCTCCCATACTTGCTAGTCCTCCCACACATTGGGACGGTTCATTCTTGCACTCTCCTTAAGATTTCCTTAAAACAGCCAGCTCTCCTGGATTCCTTCCCCACCTCAGACTCGTCTCTCAGGGGATCCTGCCCACCAGGTCCCCAAGTGAGTCGAAGTCTGTTTTTCTGAAGTCCAGGGTCTTTACTCTATTGCTCTACATCCTTCCTTTCCTCAGGGTTGTAAACTTGATCATCTCATTGCTGCCCAAGTCGCCATCTATTAGTACACCCCCCCCCCACCAATTCCTCCCCGTCTGTGAGCAGCAGGTTAAGAAGAGCACAGCCCCTAGGTGGCCGTTCCAACACTTGCACCACAAAGTTGTTCCCAGCACTCTCCAAAAAACTTCCTGGCTTGCCTGTGCATTGCTGTATTGCCCTCCCAGCAGATGTCAGGGTGACTGAAGTAGCCCAGGAGAAGCAGGGCCTGTGAACAGGAAGCTTCTACTGTTTGAAGAAAGTCTCAGCCACCTCATCTTCCTCGTCTGGTGGTCTACAGCAGAGACACACTATGACATCACCCTGGTGCTCTCCCCTCTGACCTTATACCAGAGACTTTCAACTGGCCTATATCTCCAGTTCTGTACCTATGTAAAGATCTGTATGGATTGCTCAAAGAACAACAAAACACAATTCCTCTTCTCCCCTTCCTGAACAGTTTGTACCCATCCATGGCAGTGCTCCAGCCATGCAAGCTCCCACCGAGTCTCTATTTCAATTATGTCATAGCTCTGTGACATAACTGTCACAGAGCTATGACACTGTGCAAGAGCTTCCAGTTCTTCCTCCTGGTCTACAAAAATGCCATGGGCCTGGAATAGACATCCAAGGTAACCAACCAATTGTTCTACTTTGTCAGGAAGAGTGAGAACGCCTCCGTAGCTGCCCCTTCCTGCTTATGCTTCTCCAGGTCACCCACTTCCCCACCTACCTTTGGTCTTGAGCACCCAGCAAACCTAATTCAAAGCCTTCCTCACTGGGTTAGTGAGCCTGTTTGCAAAGATGCTCTTCCCTCTCTTTGTTAGTTAGATCAGGTCTCTTCCAAGCAATCCTTCTTAGAACAACTTCCAGTGGTCAAAAAACCAAAGCCTTACTTAGGAATACTACCTTCTTAACTCTAGAAATGATCTCAGAATCAAAACAAGCATCTTCCACTATGAATGGAGGGAAGAGAGGCAGGAACTTGTATTTTTATACAATTTACCCCACATAACCCTACAATTTAATAGTTTCTGTCAAACACTATAGAATATGGCTCATTGCCAGGTTGTTATATTGTTGGATGAATTCTATGCAAATATTTAAACAGGCATTTCTTCTGTTTTGCCACTAAGAAATTAGAGGCCACAAGTGTTCTATAAGCAGACACCGATCTCCCATAAAACACTGCATAATTTATAAGAAGTCTAATGTACATGTTTAAAGTGCTAGTGGAAGGACTAATAAATGAAACCGGGATCTAAACACCTTCCAATATTATGCTGACTGCTGCTTTAAAAAGGTTTAAGGAGCAGAAATAGCTTAAGTAATAAGATAATTTGAGCAACACACCCTTAAAAATGGTGTTTTTGCCTGCAACACAGGTTCAAAGTGAATCATCAGAATCAATATGCTGAAGTATACCACACTTTGCTACTCCAGAGGGGCAGCGGCTGCCAGTTTCCACTTGCTCAATCTGCTAAAATGCCTGCATGAAAACATGAAAGCTTTGCAGTATTGGACTGCTGGCACTGTAACCTTTCATAAAGAGCTGACAAACTTCAGGTCTCGTTTGTTATCAGAATTATCCCCATCCTAGTTCCAAACTGTTTAAACCATTACCCAACTCCCCCCTCCCCACCCAAGAAGTGGCTCCTTTGAACAAAGCTATTCAAAGTTGCAACTGATAAAATGCTAATTTTGTATGTTTTTTTCCTGCATTCATAATAGTGATGATAATCAATGAGCAGAATCCATATGAAATGTAAAATCAGCAAAAACCTTCCATGTCATAAATAATATCTATACGTGAACAGAAAAAGAACACTTCAAGACTGATAATGAAGCATATTATGCTTCATAAAATAGGTAAGAAGAAGATTTCAGGAAGGAAAGGGTCACTTGCTTTTATCAGCAGACTTGAAGCCCCATTTTTTTAGAGATATTTGAAATCAATAAGAATTAGATATTTGAAATAACTTTAGGTAACCTGAGATATATTGGGCGCATCTACACGTGCCTATTAAATACACAGCAATAAAAACTTTGGAGCTTTCTGCACCAGAATTTATTGCTCTGAGGCTCACGTTTGCACAGGCATCTGAGACTGCAGCATGTCAAGCCAGGTCAGAACAGATGTGGCTGGCAGACGGCTCTGAGGATCTGCCTGCCAGCCCAGGGCTGCTTCCCCAGTGTGCTGCAGAGGGGCTGGCTGGGGCATGAGGGTGCTTCAATGCAGGGCTAGCCAACAAACAACCCCTACACTGAAGTACCCTCATACCCCAGCGAGCCCCTCCACTGTTCAACGTACAGGCAGCTGCAGAGGTTTTTTTTTTTTTTTTTTTAAAACTGATTATATTAGTTTACTCCAGCCTAATAGAAGCACACATGTAGATGCCAAGACATTTACTGCACAGTCAATTAGTCTACTGTGCAGTAGACATCCCATGTAGACGCTCCCATCTATGGAGTTTCGGTAGTTTAAAAATTTATATTTAGACTTCGAGACGAATGTTCATTGGGATGCCATCTATAAAATTGATTATTTAAATAAATGTATCCCTTTATTAGTCATCTACACAACAATATCTGTCTAGATGAGGGAAGAGGAAGGTCAAATTCTCTTTCAAGTTTTTTCATGTAATCATTGTCTGATGCTGAGCAAGTATTTATGCACTCAGTTTTCCCAACTGAAAACAGGAATACTTTTTGTTACCTGCCTTTATAAATTGCTTTGAGATCAACAGGGTAACAATTCACAAAGAATTAAGATGACAATCTTACAGCTTACACAGTCTTTGAGATTTTAAATATGGTTTAAAGATACCAAAATCATTTTTCTGCTGCCTGAAGATGGGGGCTACAGGGATTTTTTTGTCTTTAGTACAGGTAGGCAAAGACATACTTTTATGACGTTCAAGTTACATTTCTTACCACCTTTGGCATATTTATTTGCTGTATATGACTTTATGCAGAACAGGCTATAAACTAGCACGAGCAAAGGCATGTAATAATAAAACCTTATTATACATAAGTTAACTGGATACATATTGCTAACCTTAATTTGTAATTGAGCTTACCTTGGGGAACTGTTTTACGGGAATTAACACTTTCTGTCCCAGCTTCATATTTTTATTAATCACTACATCAATATATTTTTCTTCTTCCTTTCCTTCCCCTTTTTGGAATTTCTCAATTTCTGTAGAGAAAATATATTAAAAATTATTACTTTGGAACATAATACTAAGTGCTTAAAATACCTTAGCAACTTAGTTTAACAGAAAAAAAAAAAAACAAAAAAACAGTTTTTCCATTATTAACATATTACATTTTACTTATGTACAAAAATACCCCTGACTTTAATACATTCTCTGGAAGTATAGAATTCTTTATTCAAGAGAAACTCATGAAAATTCAAGGATTCATAACACCATTCCCACTTCACATTTTATAAAACCTGCTTACAATTATTGTTTGAATATGAGATCATCCCTTTAAAAGAGGGGGAAGGGATGACAAAATTAGGGCCCATAGCTTTTTATTTTCTCCGTACATTTGTGTTGTAAACCAGAGCGAACTAAGGAAATATACACACTTAACACTAATGTTGATTCCCCCACTGTACAGATTTAAATAAATGCCCCACGCATTGCTGTTAATCTCGAGAGGAAAATGCACGCTCCTTCAAGTGTTTAAAAGTAAACCAATGAAGTAACAAATCAAGTCCAAAAGTTGAACTGGATGTTTTCTAGGGCTGTAATCTTTAAGAGCTGGAAGTCCTTACTTGCTCTTCATACTGCTTAATGCCCCGAGGATAAATTTCAAAAAACTAATTTTTTTGATTTTCCACCCTCCCCCCACCCGATATATAGATTTTTGCAATATACTAATGAAGCAATGCACCCAACTAATGCTATATATATATATATTTGGAAGAAGCTGTGAAGTTACGGAGGTTTGTAAAAATCTTTGCATAGTTAGATCAAGGCCATGATTTTTCAGTATTGGGAGCATATATGAAATTCCACCCCTACGCTGCAGTCAGGCAGCCACAACGTGTTCCACGAGGTTCTGCCAAGGATATTGAACGTTTGTCCAAAAAAGCTCACTTAGCAGGGGCATAGATACACACCAACTGCATAAATAGCTTGCGCAATTCACGTGCCAATACACAGAAATGAATATGTTCATGTAAATCTCTCTGGATCCTATGACTAAAACGAAAATCACAAACTAGGGCAAGTGTTTGTTTGTATTTCTAAAAAGTGCATTATCTAAGTAGCTTGCCAGAGAGGGGAGGAAGAGAGTAAAAGTACCAAGACCCCCAGCAGGCCTCGCATGGCCAATGGAGCCGGACAGGGGTAGGACACAGCCGACCTGTGGGCTTCAGGTGACTCCAAGTCACTCCAGTGCAGGCTCTGCCGAAGGGCCACACTCAAAGGCACCATTTGAATTGCCCTTTGGTGGGGACAGGGACAAGGAGGGAAAAGGGGAGGGTCAGTGGGATTTGGTGACAGCCTCCCTGGAAGAGAAGGTATGGACTCCAGAGATGCCTTAAGGGATGGGGTAGGAGATTCCCTTGGGTTAAAGGCAGGAGAGTAGGAATAGGTGAGGCAGGACAGAGGTATGGGCTTGGGAGGAACACTGAAAGGGGACAGAGGACTGGCCCAGGGTGAGATGCAGGGAGTAGTAGGAAGCATGAGAAAAGCAAGCAAGCATGCCTTCCCACACCCCATTTGATTATTAGCTATTTCTCCATTTTAGTGGCCTGAATGCTATAGGCACTAAGTCAGAAAGACAGTCACTTTGAAATTAAATTTTCAGATATGCATGTGTAAAACAGGAAGTTCAGCGATTGTAACGTTAAGCTCAGTGGTCCGATTGAAAAGTTTTGGAATTTTTTACTTTATAGCTTTTGATCTCCAGAATCTGACATTGATGATAATTACTTAAGAGTATTGTGAAACTAGCTATAATGTCCGTACTTCTATTAAAGGTGAACTTCATTATGTCATTCACTTTATATATCCCCCGGGGAATAAGGCTGAATTATATACTGTGAAAGGTTTCCCTAATCAATTGAAAATGTTGTAAGAAGGAAAAGCTAAGGAAACGTGACTTTTTTGATACAACAATCTATTAGTAGTAGGAGTCTGAACTTATCCCCAAGTTTAAATTTTTAACCTTTTAAAAGAGAGACTGATTTTTCAACAATGGTCCCACTGGCATAACTTTTATGAAAGGGACTGTAACACTCAGTATATTAATTAAATATTCCCTATCCATTTTTAATACATTTATTTACTGCTGGCAATAAAAACAAAGTTAGTACTAATGGAAATCAATAAAAAATGTCAAAATGGAGGATTAAAGGCAAGAGGAACACATGACTATACTAGTAATTGTTCAAAGGTACTGAATACCACTGATATCCAATCTACAATTCTAATTTTACATTAGGTGACAGAATCAGCAGTCTTCCAGCTTTGGGTTTTTTTTTTTTTTTTTT
>NW_017728886.1:260511301-260513295 GCF_001723895.1 Crocodylus porosus | reverse complement strand
GGGGGAGAATCTCCTGCCTCGATTTCTCTTCTTTGGACACCGATTTTGAAATTTTAGCTCATTTGTAATCAAACAGGTTGTTCTTCATGCTAAAAAGGTGTCTAAGTTGATGATAAACAGATAAATAAAAGATGAGATTTGTTTTCTTCTGCCAGGTAAAAGCTGAAGTTATGCATAGTGTACATAACTGAATAGATACACGAGACTTATTCTTTTCCTTGGGGAAAAGCAAACTTAACTAGTTCAAAACCAAAAATCCCAAAACAGCCACAAAGGTTTGTATTAAATTTAAAAAAGCAGACTTGAAACATGTAAACAATACAGTTGTCTTTGCTCCTTGCCATAAGTGGTCATTAAAAATTACACTATGCAGTTTGCTTAAGACCATTGTGACCAACCTTTTTGGCAGGCCTGCCCTGCCTGCATTGTGGGTTGACTGCCCCAGCCTAAGAACCAGGCCCTCCAGGACTTCTGGGTATATCAAGATTAAGGCATATACAGGGGACAAAGGGTTAAAAGTTCTACTGCAGTCACCACCTTCGCTATTTCTGCACCTAAGCAGTAGGATCAATTCCTCTACATTCATGAACACTGCATAAAACAGCGATTCCCTACGGTGTGCCGCCACACATGAAGGTGCCAGTCCAAGACAGACACGTCAGCACTGCACAGTGGGATCCAGCCCACAGACCGGTGAGTAAAGTGTGCTGTCAATTTTGATCTGGGGGAGTGTGTGTGGGGCTAGGGAAAACATGGGAAACAATGGTATAAACTATTCTCTCTTGCATCAGTTACGTACATTTTCTAAATGAATTTACCAGTATTTCCAGAGCCTCATCCTATTCTAATAAGTCTGATTAATATTAATTGCCACAACATATATTTGGGGTCTTTTTTTATTTTACTTTGATAGTAAAGGTCCTATGCCACAAGGTCATCTAGTGCAGCCACCTGCTCAAGCCAGGATCAAAAGCCAGCTATGCCATCCCAGCTAAATGCTTATCCAACTTGCTCTTGGAAGTGTCCAAGGACAAAGCTTCCACAACTTCTCTAGGCAGCTTGTGTTCCAGTGCTTGGCCACCCTTCATACTCAAGAAGTTCCTCCTAATTTCCAGTCCAAGTCTCCTCTGCAGAAGCTGGATGCCATTGCCCTTAGTTCAGGCCCTTACTGCAACAGAGACCAGTCCATCTTTCTATCCCTTCTATAATCACCCTTCAGGCATAACCTGCCCTCAATCTTCTCTTCTCCCCAATAAACACCCCAGTTCTTTCAGCCTTTCCTCTTGCGTTTTGCCTTCTAGACCGCAATCATTTTTGTTGCTCTTCAGTGGACTTCACCTAAACCGTCCGCATCAGTCTTGAAGCGTGGGGCCCAAAAAGGGGCAGTGCTCCACACAGCCTTCACCAGTGTTGAAAAGATCGGAAGCATCACTCCCTGTGATCTGGAAGCGACACTCTGGCAACACAGCCTAGTATATGCTGTGGCAACACGAGCACACACTTAGTTTATTCAGCTCATGGTCCACTAACTCCATCTCTACACTACTGCAGCCCATCCAGTCAATCCCTGCAGTACCGCTGAAGTCAAACAGTCTCGGTTTACTACAAATTATGTGGATAAGGGCAACTGTTTTATCAGTATCCTTTTATCTTTTACCACACTGCTCAGGCTGCATGGTGCATGAGGCATATCCTACACTGCAAGACTTCCTCCACCCCCAACACCAGACTGCATGCCTCCCATTGTACTGCCCAGTAGGGCTGTGTGAAGCTTCGGTCGCTGATTATATTCAGCAGAGATTCAGCCCGATTCAGTGACAAAATCTCCAAATTTGAATCAAATCAGGAGACCATTTAATCTCTCTGAATCGAATTAGAACCCTCCAGGTTGATTTGGAGAGATATGATGATTTGGACATAGACAGCTTTAAATGTTTTTTCTATACACCTCAAGGTACCAGGTGGCTCGACAATGCTGAGATGGTGGGGCCGAC
>NW_017728886.1:260507813-260511201 GCF_001723895.1 Crocodylus porosus | reverse complement strand
CCCAGCATGTTTAGCAGCAGACTCAGAAGTAGACTAGAAGCACTTCCCCATCTACTTCCAGGACCGCCCCCCCCCAGCTCAGCGACTGGCATCTCCTGGGTCTGGCGGGGAGAGACCCGCAGCCAAATGTCGAGCCAGGAGGGTGGGTACAGGTGCGAGGGGGAAGTACTTCCAGTCCACTTCCAGGTCTGCTGCTGAGCACGTGGGGGGACCCCCCACGCTCCTGTGGGACGCTCCATTCACCCCAGTATCACAGCATTCATGAGCTGCACTTGGTACCTCAAAGTATGTAGAAAAAAACATTTAAAGCTGTGTCTATGGCCGAATTGCTGATTCTCTGAATCAGCATCGAATCTTCAGATTCGGATTTGGCCAAATCAATAATCAGGACAGTGATCCGCATCAACAAATTGAATCACTGTCCCCCAGTTTGGGCCAACTAAATCAAATATGGCCCGTTTCACACGTCCCTACTGCCTAGTACCCCCATGCCCTGAACACCGTGCTATGCCATGTGGATCTCTCTGTACCATGTCAGCATCCAAGGTCCCTGGCTCTCTCCAAGCCACTTGGCCTTGCGCTCCCTTGGCTCTGGCTCATAAGCAGGGTCAGGCAGCAGAAGCCTGATAAGGGAGGGGAGCCTGAAAACCGCAGTGGCAGCTGCTGCCAGAGCAGTAGACAAACCTGCACCTAGACCAGGAGCCACACACACTGAGCCTCTGGGACTTGCATGCAATTCACATGCTTCCAGTTGGACAGCTCTGAAGCAAGCAATCATGATCTACAACAGCCAGCAAAAATACAAAGATTAATTGATTACTCTGCATATTAGTATTTTTGGTCAGAGAAGGAAGTAGTGTATCGATGGTTGTTTTACTGACCAATATTTCAGCTAGAAAGTAAATTACTTCTAGTTCACCTCTTCTTTCCAGTATTTATCAGATTTTAATCTCCAACACAAAGACAGTTTACTAATGTTTTAAGGCTAGTTCAGTTGATCTAATAAAAAAATAATCACTTCTACCCAAAGAACCATGTGCACCTTGAGAATACGTAATTTACTGATAAAATAGATGTTGTTATTTCAAGACTGCCATAAACAGGGTTTACCCCACAAAAGTGAATTCCCTTCCCTCTGGCAATAAGCCATTTCCTTGTTCTGTACCAAGTTGATTAAACCACTTTCCTAAGATTTCACAAGTTCATTTCTGGGTATGAAAGCATTAACTGTCATAACAAAAACAGTTTACCGTTTTGTGCATACTAGACCCACTTTTGACCTTTATCTTTGCTCTTCTAAGCATGGCTGTGTAGGAAGAAGTGACCAGGAAGCAAAAATCCTCAAGCTTTTAGAACCAGCATGTACACTTGGAAGATTTGCAGGAGTCATTTGATATCCATCACTCGCTCATGTACAAATTTGAGTTAATTAGGGAAAACCCGGGCGGACCAAAGAGGAAATCCAATCAGATTTTCAAGGTTGAACCGAGAGAAGGATTTGCCTTGCCCTAATCCCTAGATTACATTCGGTACTCTTCAGCTTTGTGCACCAATGCAGTCTCCTAGTTCAGAAAGAATAAATGAACATGCGATTAAGGCTTCTGATATTGCTAAGGATTAAAATCCCATGTTCTCAGGCCATTGATGCAGCATCTGCAGTAGTCTAGGAATTCATCTGAAGTAATAATTACATAGGGATTAAAAAAAAGAGAAAAGCTAAGCAGTGATTGCTTCTTGATTAACTCATGACAGAAAAATGTTGCTGAATACATTATCTAATGGTAAAGAAGACTTATTTGACTTTAATCTCAAAGCAGAATTAATCTTCCCAAGAGAACTAGTAGAATAAGGCATATTATTTCCAAAGCCAGATACTATATATTTGAAAATACATAACATCATATGATACTCTGTGCCTATCTTCAATGTAAGGCCAAAGATCAAACAAGTCTGGAGTAGACATTGCTGTAATCTGTTTTGTTCCTATTTCTGTCAACTATTGCACAGAACTGAATTCCAAATGCACGATTTTCCAAGATTGTTCTCTTAAAGGAAGATGCAGTCACCCCCCTCCAGGAGTCACTACTACAGACGCTTTCAACATAAGAAGTATTCTTCATTCTTAGCTTTTTTATTTATTTATTTATTTTTTAAGTCCGAGAATTTTTCAGGGTTCATCTTGAAAACAAAAACCAGGATGAGATTGGGTTTAAAGAAAGAAAAGGGGGTTTAAAAAGTCAGCAATGAGAAAGGCTGGGACTAGAGGGGGTTGAGGGGAGTGGCTCAGTGCAATCTGTCTGCTGCTCCTGGGGCTGCAGCAGAAAGCAAAGCAAGGGGAGCAGTTCTTGTTGCTACATGCACCCCTGGGAGGGCTGTGGGCTGGGGGGCTGCACCAGGTTCTTCACAGGGCATGCGTGCCCCCAGATCTGCACACGGGATGTGTGCTCAGAGCAGCACCAAGCTCTGCCCGGTGCTCCGGGCAAGGGGCAGCCTACTCTTGTCCCGTGCACAGTATGGGGGACAGATAAGAGCCCAGCACAGCCCTCCTGAGGGGTGTGGGCCCCTGGATCTCGGCGTGGGACACAAGCAGGTTGCCGCCTGCCCGGAGCACTGGGAAGAGCCTGGTGCCTCTGCTGCCCCCAACCCACAGAAGCAGACGGCTCTTCCTGCAGAGATGTGGGGTCATGCACCCCGTGGGAAGAGTCTGGCACAGCCCCCCCAGCCCTCCTAGGGGCCGTGCAGGAACAAGAGCCAGGCCCCCCCACTACCCCATACCCACTGACAGCTCCTCTTGGTGGCTCCAGCTTTGACCCTGCCCCAGGCGCTGGGAGCTGCAAGCCGCATGAGGGGGGAGGAGGGGCCAGGTAGGAGAGCCCAGCCCCACTCCCTGCAGTAGGCGCTGCACCCAGCTGCTCCACACAGGTCTGGAGCCATTACCTGGGGGCACAGGGCTCCTGGCTCTGACTGCAGGAGCTGCCAATACCAAGTCTCTTCCCCCCCCCCCACCACTCTTCCCTCTGCCCAAGTGCCAGGGCAGCCCAGCAGCAGGCTGCTGCAGCAGGGGGGAGGGGTGGGACACCACCAGGAAAGAAAAAGGCAGGACACAACAGCACATGCTCCCTGCCACTGAATTTCCGGTTAGAGTTTTCCAGTTAGCGAAGTCCCAGATAACAGGGATTTTACTGTGTTTATTTTTATGAAATGGAGCTGCCATAGATAGGAAAAAGAAAGATTTGCACTTTCTACCCATCTTTTCACAGATTTCATAGACATTAGGGCTGGAAGGGACCTCGGGAAATCATTGAGTCCAGCCCCCTGCCCAAAGGGAAGGAAGTCAGCTGGGGTCATAGGATCCCAGCAAGATAAGCATCCAATTTACTCTTGAAGG
>NW_017728886.1:260500797-260506804 GCF_001723895.1 Crocodylus porosus | reverse complement strand
ATGAAAAAAAAAAAAAAAAAATCAGTGTTTAGAAGTTTTCAAAAAGGAGTAAAACAGGAAGGTGAAGAGGAGGCAGCATTGCACCGCAGGTGCTGTGGCTTAAAGTCAGTTCTCGTGCCAACAGGATAAAAGAACATGTAGAAAGCAAGCAACACAATTACTTTTTTTTTTTTTTTTTTAAAGGAATGTGAGATTAGGGATAAACAGGCCATATCTGGAGCCTTTAACAGGGCATTAATGAAAGAGAGAACCCAACAAGACCGTGGTAATGAATCTGTGCATGCTGTTTGTTTTGCTGGGCAACCACCGTTTCCCGGAGGGACCGATCAGTGACCTTTTTTTGCTGCTGGACAGTATTGCTGTACACTCTTCCCAATGCAAACAACCTGACTTGTAAGTACCTCAGAGAAAATGACAAAGCTCTAGTATCTAAAGTGATTGAAAGAATTAACGGATAGGTGGAGTCTAGTTTGATTTCTGACCAAAAAAAAAAAATCACCTGGTGTGTGACTTCCAGATTCTCACCTTTTGTTTTTGTGTTTTGATTTCAAAGCCAAAAAACCTTCATCGTTTTGTGAATAAGTGACATTCATCCTATTTACTGACACCCCAAGCATCTATGCAGCAGTACATCTGTAACACTGCATTTACTAACCAACTTTGGAAAACGTCACCACAACTAACACTGATTCTGCCTCCTATATGGAGATAAAACTCCATCACAGACCAGAGCTATTATGAGTCGCTTCTCCCGCTTGTTTAATTCATGTTGCACTACCATCGGTCAGAACTACTGAAGAAACGAGAGACGTGCAATCTTTCATCATTTGTTTTGGGGCTGTTTTCAAGCATACAAACAAGCTGAAAGACTTCAACACTGTTCTCCGTGAAAAAATGGCAGGCAACTGTAACATGCAATTTGAACCCTGAAGTGTTTGGCACCAAAGATCCTTCTTGGAATATCATCCAGGTGTTAAACCCCTTCCTCAAGGTGAATTTTGTTGCAAACTACAACCATTATGCCAGAGTGTTTCAACCGTTTGCCAAAGATGAGATTTCACATCTTAAAAAGTAAATGACATTACCTACGTGAATATGCCTACTCCTGACACTGTGGAACTAATTGTGCTGGCTTTCTGAAATACCCAAGACACTTCCCAACTTTAGTAAAGCTGCATGACCTTTGAGTACTCCCCGGATCAGTGGACTATTATTTTCAAAACTGGACTACATCCAAGAGAGCAAGAGACTCAACACGAGTGAAGATACACTTAAAGCCATGCGAGCCTATGCAAACCAGGATTTCTGGAAAAAAAAAATTGAGTTTTGATGGGACACAAAAATTATGCTTGTATATAAAAAGTTAAGCCTAACCTTACCGTTCTTTCTAATACTTCAAAATCAGCTTATAAAAACCTGAGCTTTATACACACAAAAAACAACTTAGGAAAAATAGATATTGTTGGACAAAAGTTGGACATCATTTTCATTTTTTTTTTAAATTCTTGCTTATGCGTACTACCGTAGGGAGTTACAATAGTAGGATGATAGTACTTTTGGTGAGTACAACTATTTCTTGCTGTAACATACACGTTTAAATGGTTTCTACATTAGTATGCTGACAATTCACAAAAAAGTATAAAGGTTTCCCTTGATTTATGTGGATTCTGTATGGGCCATTCATGCTGGTTAACAGGGATTTGAATTTAAAAATGGGTGTAAATCAGTAAAAACTGAATGCCTGCCAAAAAAAAAAATTAAAAAAATTCAGGAAATGTAATCAAAGGGGTGGGGGGAAACAAAAAACCCAGTAAAAACTGAGAATAAGGAACACTAAACATGAGGAACAATGTGAAAGCTAGAAAATTGGTTCTCAGTATGAAGTCTGCTGTTTTTGTTAACTAATTTGTTGAACAGCTACTTCTGGAAGAGCTGTGCAATTGGTGCATCTCACTAGTTCACTGGAAACGATGGTGCAAGTGTTCCATGTTGTTTTTGACCACTGTGGGAGTGATCCTGCTGGATGCAGTTACCTCTCCTGGTCTCTCCTACATGTGGGGTAAGCAGAGGAAGATCCTGAATAGGACTGCTCAGTCATGGTAGCAGCTGCTGAATAGCATGCAAGTCATACACCTTCTTCTAGAAAGGGACACCAGCCCAAGACAGATGCATTCAGCATCAGTTTTGCCAACAAAAAAAAGGCTCACCAGTCAACTCAGGGAGCACCCCATGGGTAATTAATATCTTATAGCCATCTCTCTCAAGCTCAGCAACAAGTAGCATGCCACTAAACGCTACGGTGTTTAATCATGATTATGATGTCAAAGAGCAATTTTACTCCGACCTTGACTGTCTTCCAACTAATATATGCAAGAAAGGAAAGATCATTCTCCTCAGTGACTTCAATGCCAAAAGTCAGGCGGGACCTGGAACTCCAGAGTGGCACCACTGAGAAGGTAGAAATGGGAAAAGGTAATTTCAACAACACCCTTCTATTAAGCAAATGCACAGAGCAGTCCTGTCATTAGAAACACAGTCTTCAGACAAACACAAATACAGACTACCCTCAGCTTAAGCACTGGCACCTTCTCAACTATGTTACTGTTAGAGCCCATGGTCAAATGGATGTCTGTATCACAAGCTACGCAAGGAGCCAACAATTGCTGAACAGATCAGTCCTGTCAGACCCATTATGAATATCAAATACTAGTAGTAGCAAGACAAAAGCCACGGAGATTCAGCTGTATACTGACAAACATGACAGGCAACAAGTCATTTATGGCACAACTTCCCATGATCCTACTTTCCTGAGAATGGCTTGCCACTCCTCAAAAACTATTCAAAGCTAGATCAGGGTGGGCAAAATGCAGCCCAGAGGCCACATGCAGCCCACCAGGCCATTCAATATGGTCTGTGGAGCCCGTAAAAATTTTTAAAGATTAACATTAATCTGCCCTGGGCTGCCTGTCATACGGCCCTTGACAGCTGGCCAAAACTCAGTAAGCGGGACTCTGCCCAAAATAATTGCCTGGCCCTGAACTAGATGGAAAGAGCATTGAGGCACTCCTGGATCACGAGTCAACCGTGACAGATGTTACTGCTGAGTCTGTACCCCCCTGCACACCAGCTTCTCCACAACTAGATGGCTGTGACTATTTGTAATGAATTAGAAACAGATCCATTTGTCATACAAAGTTGGGTCAAGCAAGAATGAATGAAAAATCGCCCTAATTCTGTTCTCCATTTTTTTGGCCATCATCCTGGTTCTCGTTAAAGGACCACCTCCATTCCAGAATGGACTTTGAATACTGAACAGATGGAGGGCTTTCCAAGCCTAGGATGTCTTCACCAAATTACTGAAAGCAACAATTCTGTGCATGCTCCACAAATTACCACTGAAGCAAAAACCCTGGCAGTAGTCAAGCACTTCCGCGTTCATTCTCAGATGTGGCTACAGAGGGTAAGGGAAGAAATCCAGCACAGAATCCAGTGTGCGAATGCCTCCTTCAGGAAGTTACGTTGGTGTGTTTTTATGGATCTTGGCATCTTTCTGGCGAACATAATCAAAGTCTGCAACACCATTGCAAGCCCCACTCTACAGTCTGGATGTGAAACTGCATACGGTCACCTTCAAGAGTCTGGAAAGGCATCACCAACAATGCCTCCAGAAAACTCCCTGCATCAAATGGAAAGATAGCCACATAAACCCCAGCATCCTTGCTGAACATAAATGTTACCAGGATTGAGTCAGTGATCTTCAAGCAGCAACTTCACTGGGCTGGACATTGCATATGGATACCCAACTCAATTCCAAAGGCAAGTGCTCTACTCCCAGCTGAGTCGAGGCCTGAGATCTCACGGTGGCCAGAGGAAGTATACAAGGACACTGAAGGCATACCAAAAGGAAGCTGATGCCAGCATTAAGAATTAGGAGGAGCTGACTGCTAACCAGCTCCAGAAGCACCACAGCCTCAACCAAGCAGCAGCCTGCTTGGAGGTAAAACATCTTGCCCTTGAAGCAGAGAAGAGAAAGTAGAACAGAGGTAGGCAAACCCTGGCATGGGTGCCAGAGTGTGGCACTTGAAGGCATTTTGTTTGGCACGCATACCTCCGGGTGGATGGCAGGAAGGAGCCAGGGCTACTGTTACCAGATCTGCCTGCTACTTTGGGGTGTGCTCATTTATTAGGGCTAGGGTCTTGGTAATTCTATTAATGTGCTGCTTGTGTTACTGGTGTTTCTATACAGAGCTGTATCTCCCCCCCTGCAAGCCCTCACCCCCAATGGAGCTATCTTGCAGGACTCAGTTCAGTGGGGCTGGGTTCCTCCAGTCCCCAAATCAGTCTCACTCACTCACACAGATTAACGTGACACGCCTGACCTGGCCGGGTTGATCAGCATGGACAGGCTGACACCCTCATATGCCAAGAATCAGTTCATCAGAGCAACAATAACTACAGTCAGACACAAGCACAGTTAAACAGAAACCCTCTGAATCTGGCTGGGTGTCCAGCTGACACCCTCATGGGCCAGCATTCAGTTCATTAGGGCACGGCTAAGCCAAACTGGGTCAATCAGCCTGTACAAACTGATCCCCTTATGTGTTTCAAACTCAGCCCATCCCAATGTTTTAGCCTCTTGCTGAGCAAACCCCACAGTATTTTTGTGCTACAGGGATCTTTAGCTTAGGTAAAAGGAGCATTGCTGCAGCGTAAGTGGGGAAAGAGAAGAAAAGGAGGGAAAAACCCCCCAATTACCACCAGTTTGACTATAAAAGTTATTTATTGCCAAGTAGATGAAGTATATAATGACACTAGCAGTAATAAACATGCAAAGGAAAAACAAACACAAACAGTTACGGTATTACCCTGGTTTCACTAAGTATTTGGGGAAACTTAGCTCAAGCTTAACTAATACAGTTCAGGTTCAGAAATCTGTGCTTAGAGAGAGAGAAGAGAAGAGAGAGAGCGAGCTGGGATCTCCCCAGTCCAAGGCACTCAGGTTGCAAAGCTGACAGGTTAAAGTTCTCAGCACGATCCTTGAAGGGAGAGGATCTGCCTCCCTCAGCCTCTCCAGACGAAAGCACATGGTGTCAGCACACACACACACACACACACTACTGCTTCTTCTATACCCTCAGTTCAGCTTCTTTCAAGCATTCTCAATAGTGTAAATCAAATCATCTTCTCTGTTAATAAGGGGTTATCTGATTGGAACATCTCAGGAACCTGACTGATACTCAGGAAATGCTTACTTAGGACCCAGCTTGACATTCCCATGGATAGCACATACTTGATGGGATATCTCCTGGTGTCTTCAGAAACAATAGCTTGCAGCATCAGGGTTTTGGATTTTTACTTGCTGTGCACAAGCCTCAGCTTAGCATGACTTTTCCAGATCTTACTATAGTCTTTTAACAGACTTAAGGCAATTATGGGAGTGTTCATAACTTGTGGTAGAGAGGACTTCCACCAGTCATCCCAGGAAAAGTATGACAACACTTGCGGACAGGGCTCCAACGGGCTGGACACTGCGATGAACCCTGTACCGTTGTTCAAATGTTGCCCGTACCCCGACTCGGTCTATTGCCTCAGCATTCCCTAACCCGGCAACCAATTAGCCAATTAAGTTTACATAGGCCTACCATAGTGGGACTGGGGAATGTACCGCCCAAGATGCCTAGTAAACTTACTTTTGCTTAGAGGGGCGGGGGGGAGGAAAAGTCCTTTGTAAATCCAGATTAGAACTGGTCTGATAAATGCTGAGCTGGGTATGAGGGTTGATTAGCATTTGGAGCACAGATTCCCCATCATGCAGTGCTCCTCTGCTTCTCTGATCCCAGAATTCACTGCGGTCTCTGCTTCGGGCTTTCTGTTCTCCATCGCCCATGTAAATGAATGGTCATCTGGTCCCATCTCAGATACAAATGAGACCTAGGGCAGTTGTTTCACTTCTGTCACCCTTATCTGGAAGGTTTTAGGTGCATCTCACTGCATTTTAATCAGTTTG
>NW_017728886.1:260488979-260500697 GCF_001723895.1 Crocodylus porosus | reverse complement strand
TGGGCATGAGGGTTGATTAGCATTTGGAACACAGCTTCCCCATCATGCAGTGCTCCCCTGCTTCGCTGATCCCAGAATTCACCACTGCATCTTGATCAGTTTTGTTTAGGAAGAGGAGGGGAGGGGGGAGGAATTCTTTGAGAGTCAGACAGTCTGCATCCTGTGTCAGGGTTTCCCAAGAACATGGAGCTGACAGGTAACACTACACAGCAACAGCAAGGATTGGGCCCCTTATTTACCCCGTCATCCACCCCCAGCACACCAACATTTTACAAGTTGCGGGTGTTTTTGGCATGGTGCCCAAAAATGTTGCTGACCCCTGAAGTAGAAGGAAGAGAAGAGGAATCCCAGCCTAGAGCCAGCTCTCCCTTGTGGAAAGACCTGCAACTTCTGCAGAGTGATTTGTGGAGCTCAAGGATTGGACTCTTATGTCACCTCAAGGCCCATCAATGAGCCGTGGTAGAGATGACCGTCAGATCAAAGAGCTGCCAACAACTACAGATTTCAGAAAGAAACACAGTTGAAAGACTGTCGTGGTATGCGAGAAGAATAAATGCTTATTGTCAACGCATGGTAAAACCTAGACAAGGTTTATTTTCTAAAGCTACTGATTTTGTGCTTGCACTTTCACTACTAATAAAAAAATTGTTCTGTTTACACATTTTAGATATACAAGGTTAAAAAAAAGCTGTTTAATTTTCAAATGGAAGTTACTAGTGTTGCATGGGGTAGGGAAGAGGGGAAGGTGAGACATCTGTTGCATAAAGCCTAGCACTTCATATGATGTAATGAGTCAATACAGCTGGTATGCTGGTTTTCAAATCTGTGGAAATCCAGATTCCGTAAAAGAAAAAATTACTTGAAGTTTGTTGACAGGTTGTTGCAACCAGCTTGGCTAAACAATCCACGGTAGATGAGAAAGAATAGGGTAATAGCTCGAGTCTGTCAGCTTACTCTTCTGTAGAAGTGATGGAAGACGTACATTAAAAAAAAAAACTGTTCCTGTCCCAGTCTTCAGCAGTGTGAAGTGGCTTTTATGGTTTTTGTCAGTTCATCAGAATTTCAGAAGTTCTTGTAACAACACTTGGATAGATAGGGATACAGTTTTTGAAGGAACAGAGTCCTATACCATCTTCTAAGCAATCAGGAAAAAACTGCATCAAAACAACAATCCTATACAGTACAAACAATTATAGGAGCATGATTTTTTTTTTTTTTTTTTAAATTAGCACCATCATCTTCATTAGAATTACTCATGCCACAGGAAACTCTTGGACTCCGACTACAGCTGTAGCACCACAACAGTGAGGGCCGCACTAGTAACCAAAGTTGCGTGTTACAAATTGATTTCATACTTCTGCCTCTTCCTCCCTTGTTAATACAAGGTAAGACTCACCAGGAATATCTTGATCCCTTTTTTCCAAGTATATATCTTTTTATATTTGCAACCCCTCCCATGGGGGGGGGGGAGGGGCGGTGAGAGGGGTGGCACTGGTTGACTGTGTGCCCCCACAGAGCTGCAGTTTAACAGCCGAGTACAAATACGTCCAATGTATTTATATCCATAGGTATTAGAACAGTAGTTTGTAATACAATCCGAATGTTAGAAATGCACAGCTTGCATCTTCTTGCACCTGATAAGAAAGAAATACTGCCCAAGGCTCCTTTCTGCCCCTCACCCGCCTTAGCCTCTCTCATGCCAATACAGAAGCTGGAATTCAATTGACTGTGGCCTTGGGGTATGAACTTTTGGTGAACTGTTGTAGTTTCTGGGCATGCTTAATGAGCTGATGCATATTTACCCCTCTGCCCCGCATACTTAAGTAGCTAATTATACTATACATGCGATGTATGTAATGATGTAACTACATGTATGCTTGTATGAAACGGAAGTAGCTGTAAGAGTTCCGGTGTCTGCGCACGTGCTCAGGGAGAGAGAAGATAAATTCCGCTTGCAAACACAATTAGGAGGTCAGAAGCTGATTTGGGCATCAATGCCTTACTCGTATTTGTTTGCAAACAAGGTCAAACCTTTTGTGCCAACTGATGACTGTGTCTGTGATTTTCGCGAGCCTCCAAAGAAACGAACCGCTTTTTGCAACAAAAACAGCATGGAAACCCAATAACCAAATTACCCCTTTTAACACTGCAACTTAGAACCGACCACCAACAGGCCCACAAGGACCCTTTGTCCTGTATGCAGCCCAAGCTGTCCCAGGTGGCACGAAGACTTTCACCGCTCCACAACCACGCTGACTGCACTCATTGCAGCCTTTTCAGTGCAATTCACTCTGGCCCTGCTGCAGCAGCGGTCTGCTTCTCCCTATTGAGGTCTCTTCAGTGGGCAAGTCCTTTCTACTCTCAGCTGCAAACACACCAGGCTCCTCCACAAATCTCCTTGGGGCTCCTTCAAATGGCTCTGGGAGTTTATTAGGGAGCAAGGCCACCTCTGCTCCAACCAGACTGGCTCCAGGCAGGGGCCTTCATATTACAGCTCCTTTACCTCACTTCCCCTCAAAGCAGCCTGGGGGCTGTAGTTCACCCCAGTCCTGTTTCTCATTTTCAGGAGCTTTATCCTCACCCACATCCTCTGATTGGCTGGTAGCAATTTCCTGCCAGCTCCTAAGGCAGGTTGGGAGCCATTGCTCAATCCAGCTCCCTGGGTTTGGTTCTCCTGGGCCTGGAGTGGCCTCACCCTTCTCTGCTTAACCGTTTAACTGGCCAGGCAGACCAGTTACTGAAGATGCCTTGTTTGAAATGTCTTTATGTAAACCCTTGTGCAAATAAGGTTCTGATTTTTGTCAGATCAGGCCCTTGAAAGCACTTCGCAGCCACGCACTTCTGTTTGGTCATGGGTGTAGTGCATTTTCAGGGGCCAGGCTGGGTGAAAACTGTCATTTCTGTCTGTGCTTTGGGGTTACACATTGATTGGGACCCTGGAGCTTCAAAGTATATCACTGCAGCAATAAAACCATTTGGAGCAACACTGCTCAGGATGATGCAACTTCACCTCCCCACCTCAACCCAATTTTCTAACAGCTGCTGAAGTTTAAAGGCTAGTTAAATGGTGTGTTGGTTGCCTCGGAAGCAAAAGATGATGCCGCATCTGATAAGGCAGAGCTGCTTTAGCTTATTTTATACATCAGTACTGCAGTTATAACATATTCTAAAAGATTTTCTTTAAGGCTTACCATACAGATCTCTGAAAGACGCACCGTGAGACTGATCTATTAAGACAGTGCCCATAGGCCTGTTTCACAATGGGTGGCACTACTAGAATGTCCCTCCGTTCAATAAAAAGGGGCTTAACTCTGGCAACTGCTTTGATAGTCTTTATCTGGTCTGGCATGTTGCGATAAACCCAGCCTTCCTTAAAGACTGCCTACACAAAGGATTTGCATCACCTAAAGCTTAACTCCACCTGGCAGGCTTCCCACCCATGAAGACCACAAAGCTAAATCATAACATGGTCCGACGCAAGGCAGGATACTACCAGGGATCCACTTGGAGGAAAGAAAGTTTGATAAAACAGAAGTCACTCCAGGTAGCCCAAGCATTTCTTTGGACACAATGCTTTTATTGTATGTAAATTCAAGAGAGTTTACTTGTCCATCCCCTCGCTTTAACAGAGGCCGAGGACAGCAAGTGTAAAATTCCATAAAGGAGTTATTCATGCTAGAACACAGAGCATGGTGGCACATCATTTTTAAATTAATGCAATACCCTAGTCGGAGAATGTAAATTGATTTTTTTAAGAGACATAAAATAGTATTCACAGCCACCGTAAATTGTCTGACATATTAAAATACTACTGTGGTTGCTGGTGTGAAAAGAAGTCTTTCAGACACCAAATTTGACAAATGTTTTGAGAAAGTCTTAATTTGCTTAAATAACCAAAAAAAAAAAAAAAAATCTAACTGAACACCTATTACCTTCAAATCTGAGAAGACTACACTCAGATCTGTCCAACATTGATTTATACCACTAATGAGCAAACAAGTACCAAACCAGACACCGACAGAAAGGGAGCAGCACTCCAGAAGATATTCATGTTCTAGGAGGGTCAAAAATAAACTAGATTTAGATGTACAACGGGGGGGAAACCATTATCTCCTCTCTCCACTCCTTTCCCATAGAAAACTTTTTTGTAATTAAAAAAAAAAAGAAAAATGAAATGGGTAGCTTAACACTAAAACTAAAAAACTAAAAAAGCAGCAAGGAAATTAATTTCATGTTGTCTTTAGACTAGTGATTTTCAACCTTTTTCCCCCCATCGAACTCCTAAAAATTTTGAATGGAGGAGCAGGTACCACTGAATTGTATGTGTTGGTATATTCACATACTTGTGACTGATCAGAGTCATCTTTTGCAGACCCCTTTGACATCATAATTTGAGGACCCAAGGGGTCCGCAGACCACAGGCTAAAAACCATAGCCTTTAAGAGACATACATGTTTGCCCTTACATGACAGCTTGAGGTCCAACTGCAAAACAAGTCAAATATCATAGGTATGTTTGTAATGTGGTGGGCCAGGAATTAAAGAATTTCTTCATTTGCTGAAGAAAATCACTAAAAAGCTTATTCCAGTATTTCCCAATTGCCTGGGAAAGGGAGAGGAGGGGAAGAGGAACAGGACAGCAGAACTGGTCAAAACTCTGCAGCAACTGTTAAAAAAGGATGAAGGAGACCACTGTCCTAGTTTCCTGTATGAACTGAGCAACACAATGGAAAGGAGGAAGAGAATCCCAGAGAGGGACTGGGGACAGGGTGGCAAGAAAAAAAAAAAAAAAAGTCAGAGTCCTGGGCTAGAAGGAGCTTGGGGATTAAGAGCACAGGGTTGTCCAGTATTAAAGTCCTAAGCACCCTATCCATGATCTGCTTTGCTTTCCCATACTCTTCCCTCTCTCTCTCTCCTTATTTCTCTTCCTCTATTTTCCTGGCTTTTGAAAAAGAACATGACAATGATGTTTTTGTTTTTGTTTTCCTTAAACAAAGGAAGCAGGTCAGTAGGTATAAAGTTGTGTACAGCTATATTTCCTGCTGGCATCACCACACTATGAGACCACTTGATTCTGAACTTTTAAAAACTGAAAGTATTTTGCTTTCATGCTTTTTCGCATAATATTCAGGTTTATTCAATATCTCAACCTTTTTAATCTATGCCTATGTAGCAAATTAAAAACCACACACACACACACAAGCCACATTTTCCTATTAACAAAGCCAGTAAGTCAACCTTATACTAACTGTCTGCTACCACCACAGTAGGTTTCAATTTTGTCAGTACTGTACAGGCAATTTAACGCCCTCTTAGCAAACACTCTGGCATGTATACAAGTTGTATTAAAAATTCAATTTGCTACAACTTGGATGAAACAAAAACTGAACTTGGAGCAACACCACTACAGAACCAAAAATACTTCTTGGTACATGTTCACTATATGGTACTGGGTAAGAAGGTTGCCAGTATCAAGTTCCATTTGTGGCATAAGGGCTGCACATTAAAATGCATTACAAACATTAAGAGGTAAAGCTAAAACAGGTAAAAATAAACTGGTCTATCACAAGAGGAGTGAGAAGGAACAAGCAATTCTTATTGTAAATCCATTACACACTTCCAAAGTTTTGGAAGCTGTAACAAGGTACAAAACTAGAAATGGGGGAACACTAGGGAATATTATTTGCATGTTTCAGTTCTCTCTGTGAAAATCTGAATTAAAAATGTACAAAAGATAAACACAAGACTCAGAGGTCCATTTCTTTATTAAAATACTTTATCCCAGTCCATCTGCAGAAAGTCAAATCACTTAAGAGCACATAAATTAGATGCAGTGAATAATCTAATACATGCCAGAACACCCAAAGGGTACATCAGACAAGTATAACAAAACTACACATTGAAGAAATGAAGAGCCCTCCTAAACTAGAGACTTTTTTTGTGGAATACAGTGTGTGTATTATTAAACCCTGAATAATGAGGACAGCTAAATCAGCCTAAGGGTGAAGCTATATTTCTCACTTTTAATTGCAAGAGCCATTTAGGTATCCTGCAAAAAGACCAGCTATCTTATACAATTATCAGGCTCTGGAGGTCACCAATTAGAACCCTGCAAGGGTTTGAATTAAAAAAGACTGTGTGATTAGGTGAAGTAATGATCCAAAAAGAGATTAGTTCTGTTCAGACTACACTCATTATAAAACCTATTTCCTTTGTGTGAAGATTCAGTCTCTCCCATTTATCCTACTGGTGTTATCATACACCGAGACAGAAATATGACTGCACTAATATAGTCTATAAGAATAATAAAGTAGCATTTAACTCTATATTTTATCACAAGATATTGTTGGTAGACAGAACTGTTTTTCCCCCATGGACCACATGCAATTACATCACAAAACTTAAGCTAGACTAAAAACACTAAAATGAATTTGACACACAAACCTACAGAAAAGATTAATTATGCATTTTTGGCCTTCAGATGCATCCAAATTAAACGTCTTTTTATACCCATGTACTATTTTGTGCTTATCAGGTTAGAGCTAGCATTTGAAAAAGTTGCACTTACTGTATTATATCTAGCCATTTAAAATTTGAGATTCAATTTAGGTTAAAAAAATCTCTTTAAAAATTCTTATTATGAACTGTACTCATGAACAACATATCTTGAATGAAATCCTGATCCCAGTGAAGTATTACTAGCAGCAAGCATAGCTTGGGAAGAAGCGATGGCAGCAGTAGCTGCCAGTATAAATATGGAGAAATCTTGTTAATTACTCCATGAAATAGTCACTATGGTCTTATTCATCAGTATAGTAAATCTCTGCTAGGGTCCTATTGATTTGTACACAAAGCACTTTAGCTAATAAGTCACCAGTCAAACTGCAATTTATCATTTTCAAATGGTAATACATACTAAAAATCACAACGGAATTTGCTCCTGATAAATCATTGACTTAAGTAACCAAACTATAGGACAGCTTGCAACTGCATTGTGGATGCAAGTAAAGCTTACACCAAGTTGTGACAGCCAGCTGGCAGGCAAATCTTAGCTCAAGACTGAATTAACAGTCAAACAAGTAGTAGTGTCCACCGAAATACCATACTGAACAAGAAAGCAGAAAACCTACAAGGTAAATCAAAATTCAATATACACAAAGGATTTGGTGTATTATCATCATTCCTGAAGTCTAGCTACAAAACAAGGGAAAAACCATTAACATAACTAAACAAGCATTCCCCCTCCCCACCTCCAGAAGGGGTGGGGGCAGCAGGGCACAGCAGTAAATTTGTCATCAAGAACTTACAGGTGAATAAATGCTCGAATTACAACCAGCATGACAAATTTTTCATGGGCCTTTTTATGGGCCACCTGGAAGAATTCCTCATGAACTGCATCAAGCCATGATATACTTTACATTTTTAGATGAAATAATCATTTCGACCAAAATCCTGCAATGTGATCAATTTCCATCACCAATTCAAATCACCATCACCAGAGATCTACGTTTTCCATTCACCATGGTAAAACCAAGATCTTCTCCTTTAAAAGAAGAAAAATTTGAGAAAAAAAGGTCTCCCCTTGCAGGTTGGCAGCCCTCCCGCCTGCAAGGGGCTGAGGGGAGTGGGAGGAAGGCAGTCAGGCAGAGGGTACCATGTGCATGTGCACAGGTACACATGCACATGGCCACCATTCAGCCCGGAGAACAGCTCTCGCAGGCAAGTCTGGCATGCAGGAGTGCGGGGAATTGAGCCCCCCCCAGTGAGTGAGCAAGGGAGTTGAGCAGGGCCAGGGCTGCTAGCCAGCCTAGGGAATGTGTGGGTCTCGGGGCCAGATCGTGTGGCTGCAGGGCCCAAGTGGGGAGTGGGATGACCAGCCCACATCTGTCCCCACAGGCTCCACTCTGGCTGAGCCACCCATGGGGGAGGGGGGCTTCAGTGCTGCTGCAGGGCACAGGGGGCAGCGGCCCCTGGTCACTGGCCCCATAGCCCTGAAGGCTGGGAGGGCCTCCAACAGAGCTGCAGGGAGGTGTGGCAACAGACAATGGCATGGCCATGGCACCAGCATCAGGGCTGCTCAGTGCCCCAAGAACAGTTGGAGGGGGGAGAAGAACGATGACTCGAATCATCCAGCTGAGCAAAGGGGAAGGGGAAACTCGGATTTTCCATGATTACCCCCTCCCCAAAAAGAAAGCCCACCATTTACAGGTATTTAGAATTTTTTTTTAAATTAGTGATTGAGGCACTGGCAGGCTTTAAAATTATATTTACAATTTTTAAAGCAATCAATAAAACATTGTGTTCAATACACATATGTACACAACATAGCATTTCATTTTAATCATGGGAATACCCCCAGATTTGGATGGGATTAAAATTGGATAATTAGCATTTTTAAAAATCAGAGAATTTCCAGTCGTAAACAGAGAAAACTAGGACCCCTGATCATCACCTCTCCATCAGATTAGCTCTCTAGTATTCCAGCACCAGCATTTCCTTTTTAGATGCTACAATCAATATCCAGAATGGTACAATACAAGCCACCATAATATACAAGAAACTCATGGACCAACATTCACAGAACCAGCAAATCACCCTAAAACATACAAAGGAAGCTGTACAGCCAAGCCCTCCGATACCACCAAGTTTGCACTGAGAAGAACACCCGTGATCACCACCTCACAAATCTCAAAAGGTCTTTCACTTAACAAGGACACTCCTCCAGAGAGAGACAGATCACACTTCTGAAAGAGCCACCCAGATACCATGTGAAAAACTGGTGCAATACAAAAAGAATCCCCACAAACTGCACACCATTAGTTATGTCATATAACCCTTCCCTGGGATCTACATGGAAAATCTTCAAGCAACTGCAACCTATACTAGAAGACACAATTCTTCAAAAGAGATCTTCCCAGAATTCACACCCTAGCCTTTAAACAAGCACTGAACCTCACCAATCTCATCACCAGAAGCAAGCTTCCTACGGCTCATAACACTAAAAGAATCCAGACCATACCAGGACAAGACAGGTGTTGGCAGGTTTACATCTCTATCACAATAATTACACCCCACAACAGAACCATCACCATTCCCGGACCTTATACCTGCACCTCCAGAAATGTAATCTTAGCCAATGCACTAAATGCCCTGATGGCAAATATGTAGGAGACTGAGCAACAACTGAGCACCAGAAATGTATCAAACACAAGAATACCTAATTACCTGTGGGTACCACTTCTCACAGGAAAACCACTCTCTCAATTCTAATCCTCAGAGGAAAATTTACAGAACACCTTTCATAGACAAACCTACAAGCTTCACTTCATAAGACTACAGGGGACGAAAAAGCATGGCCTAAATATAGACATTAGATTTAAGGCACATTATAGCCCGTCTGCATTTTACCAGCTACATTTTAACACCAAGTCAAAGCCCTCCCCTCTCCCCTGCCCCCACCTACCTGCCTTGCAGCTACTGCCTCCCATTCCCTCTGATCCTCCCTACCATGTATGTGCATCTTCACCAATCTGCATTTGGGCTTCTAGTCTACCTAGGAGAACAGAAAACATCTGACTTTCCTGTGCCTGAAGGGTGTTTGTGCTCAAAAGCTTGCAAAGAACAATTTTGCCAGCTATTTAGTTGAAGTAATAAAAGATATCACATTTACCCAAAGAACCTTGTTTGCCAAATTACAACCATACACTTCTCAAATAGCAAACATGACTCAGCACTTTCTCCACTCAATTAAAAAAAAAAAAAACACACCACAAACCAAAACACTAAATTTTTCCTCATTATAAGCAAAATGCATCATGCTAATAAATAGTAATTAGCCATTTTCAACTTAGGTCACCATAATTAATTTGGATTGACAAATAAGAAAAACACAGGTAGGCAAGTGTTGCTGTTATACTGGTGAAGGAAGTTGGCAGAAAAACCTCCACAAACTAATATCCAGTTTTCAAACCAGGCCAAATTGCTAAGGTTTTGTATGTTGCTTCTTGAGAACAAAGGATTATAAACCCACTGGGTGCACGTCGCATTGAAAACAAAATAGGTAAAAAGGACCTTCTGCTTAAGGGACAGTGAATCATGCACTTTTGTCATCTGGTACGTCCAGATAGAGGGGTGCTAGTGCTTTGTTCTGTGATCTAATACAAAAGTATTTGTGTGTTGAGACCTATTAATGTGCCTTTTATCTTCTCTCCTCCTAAGTTACAAAACAAGGGAGAAAAAACAAACAAAGTGATCCATCTCTAGTTACATATCAAGTTTGAGAGACATATGAGCCATGTGAAAACTGAGGGAAGGTTGTGTTGCAGCAAGTTAAGAAAAAACACAGCAATTGAGTCGCATTATGTACATTACCAATACAACTAGGTAATGTGCAGTTCTGGATATAGATTTTAAGCAAGTATCATTTCAGATGCAAAGGGTAAGGCTAAACCATCCCTTAACCTTGACTTCACTTTTGAATGCATATTGCCTCTGAGCAATGTTAACGCGTTGTTAATTAAGTTGTTGATTGCACTTGTGTCTCTGTCCCATCCAAACACATTTCAGATTACAAAGGAAATTCAGAATGCAGAAGATACTTCTTGAGGCAAAGATCTTTAACTGAGTCTTCAGTCTAACACTTTCAATGAAAATTTGTTAGGGACCAACATGATCCAAGGACTTGAAGCCTGAAGCAATCTGCCTTTTGTGAACACAGGGCATTTACACACATGCAGGGAGGCTGCTCCAATGTGCTATAAAAATCGATTAATCATGTCTGCTAGAGCACTGTAAATTAACCCTCTCCAGCAGCCTCCAGCATCATATGCAACAGCATCCATGTGCTGAAAAATGGCAGCAGGGTGGCACCCCTCCACCATTTTTCCAGCACAGAGATGCTGATACACATGACACCTGGGTGTTTTTAATTAGCACAGCTTGCCAATTAAAGTGCACCAACCCTCCACCTCCTGGAGTATATCTATAAACACTCAGATTTCCTATCAAAAGAGTTGGGCTTGGAGTACTAAAGAGTCAGATGTTTTAAAAAGTACATCACCTGAAAGCATTTACTGTGCCAACAACTCATTAAAGTTTGGAGACTGAACACCAGAATATATAGCCACAAAGCACAAGTGATACCACCACCTTGTAAGGAGTCTGCAGACAAGCTGCATTTTAGCCAAATTCACTTAATTCAGAGGCATCTTAACACTACAGAAGTTGCCACTTCCAACAGCAGCTATGGATTCTTTTTTCAAAAATGTTTTCCCTTCCTTGGTAATAACGAATGCACAGGAATCTACATTAGTCTGTCAGTAAGAAAGAAGTGGGTAGGTTTGACCTGTAATAAGGAGTAAGCCAAGCAGACAACACAAGGTTTTACACAGAGCTGGTCCATCACTGTTATAGGCAATAACTATTTTGTAAATGTAAATTTTAACTGCTTTCATGCATATTTCAAAACACCAGAACTGACACCTTGTCTAAAGCCATACGAACCAGAGATGGAAGGCTCCTGCTAGGCCATCCAATTCATTTTTCCTGCCAGTGCAAGATTGCTGATGTCCCCCTACCTCCTGGCCTGTGGGGGATCCCCAGCAGGGCCGGGGGGGGGGCAGAGATTGGGAGCCCCCACACCTGTCCGGCAGGTGCCCGGCTTAGGGCTCTGGAGGCACAGGTGAGGGAGCTCCGGGAGGAGGTTAGCAGGCTGAGGGGG
>NW_017728886.1:260487011-260488968 GCF_001723895.1 Crocodylus porosus | reverse complement strand
CTTCTTCACAGTTCGAGTGGCCAAGGTCTGGAACGGGCTCCAAAGGGAGGTGGTGCTCTCCCCTACCCTGGGGGTATTCAAGAGAAGGTTGGATGTGTATCTAGCTGGGGTAATGTAGGCCCAGCACTCTTTCCTGCTTATGCAGGGGGGTCGGACTCGATGATCTATTGAGGTCCCTTCCGACCCTAGCATCTATGAATCTATGCTCTTTATAACGCATGTGTTCTGCGCACCATAGTTTCAGAATGGCCCAGATAAAGTGAGGAGCTATCCAATGATGAACATGCCTCCAAGATGCATTGTCCACACACTTTCTACAATTAATAAGCCCCACAGACATAAAATGGTCTTCCTTTGGACAGCAGCATCCATTGGCATTAAAACTGTGCCCGATCACATAATAGGTCTAAACACCCCTTCATTTTCTCACCAGTACAGAACTAAAAAACAGGTATCCTAGTGAGTCAGATCAATAGATCATCTAACCCAATATCTACTTTCCAACAGCGGTGAGTAGTACATGCTTTAGAGAGAGTGACTATGAATGAGGCACGATTAGTTCAAATCATCTTGTCATACCTCCCTAGTACGAGTCGCTAAGGAATTCCCATCAAGTAACCGGCATGTTTCTAACAGTTCCAGAGGCATTGGCCCTAGGCCTGCTGCTGTTCGATGTTTTCAGCCATAATTTGGAAACAAACAGGAAAAAAAAAAATCCTTAAATATAAAAATTTAAACAGAACAAGAAAGATATGAATCACTTGGCAAGCTGGGCACATTCAAACATTATATCCAAAGGCAAAAGTTATTCATTTAGGAATGGAAGATGTACTTAATGAATGGACCATTGCATCCTGGAAAACAGACTCTGGAAAAAAGATCTACAGCTTACAGCACGGAAGTAAAGCAATTCAACAGGAACTCCCACTGGGGTGCTTTGGTAAAAAGAGCCAAATGTCAAGTGTAGTGAAACAGCTTTACACTCCTACACACTACTGTTGCACATCCATGTACAGCATTGGCAAAAACAATACTACATCCAGCTCTGGTGCCCACTCACACCTTCACAAAAGCAAGTTTGAGAGACTGCAGAAAGATGGCCACAAAGAGAAATCTGACAGCTGGAGGAAATATTTTGCAACGACAGACCTCAATACACTGAACAGATTAAATTCTGAAAAGATAACCAAAAACATGACTACAGTAGATAAATACTTTCATGGCAACAGGGTAAATGGAGACTCCTACTAGTAAGCATTGAAACATTACAAGGGGGAGGATTTGAATCCCATATTTACTTTTGCAAAGCTGATAATACCCTTCACAGGATGGGAGGTTGCTAATGTAGCTCCGCTTCATCTAAGAATATCATACACTTTCTAGAAGCCAGCCATAATTAAACACCAACACAAAATGGAGAAGTCAACATTACAAGGGTTCAACCTCGCTGCTAGGCAACAAGAAGAAATTGAAGAATAACAACAGTATTTTGTCCCGTACAGCTTCACTTGATAGGTACGAGTGTATGCAAGGACATCAGGGATATAGGCAAGGCCCCAAAAGTGCTTTCCTGGCTGTAAACACCATTTGACTGCAATGCAAGAGTAATGCAGCCATGATGGTCCAGAAATTGTGTAGGAGGCAACGATTACTTTGAGTGATATCTTTTATTCAACCAACCATGTAGCTGGGGTTACATTAGACAAGCTTCTCAATGCAAGACATTCTTCCTCAGGGCAGCTTGCATTTCAAAGTTTCTCTATCCTAACTACGTAGTTGGTCCAACAAAAGATAAAAATCACCCAAAAACATCTTTGCCTCTCACATTTCTCTGGAAAGAATTCATACCAAGATTGGAGAAATCCATATGGGCAGTTGCAAATAAGTAGAGCAAGTGTTCAAAGCTCTATCAAATTAATGCACAGTCTATTTTATGGTCTTTTTTTTTTTTTTTTTT
>NW_017728886.1:260474866-260487000 GCF_001723895.1 Crocodylus porosus | reverse complement strand
TCAAAGCTCTATCAAATTAATGCACAGTCTATTTTATGGTCTTTTTTTTTTTTTTTTTTTAACCTTACTGAAATATTTTCCAACCAAAATATTGCTTTGTAGCTCCCTCCAAGTTCAATAGAGATTTTCCTTGTTCCATACCAGGGGAGTTATTACAGTAGCCCAGCATACTTTAGTTATACCTCCCAAACTCAAGTTTTTGTTGACCATTGTACTTCAGAAAATCTTTTAAGACAGGCTTGCAACTCATGGTCCTTGGGCCTGTGCTGATGCTTCCACTGAAGCCAAGTAGAGAGACAAGCTACGCAGGGGTCAGGGAGCTGAGAACTGTCCACGCCACTGCCGTTTCTCTCCATGTGCCCCCCTCTCTACCTCAACTCCAAGGCGGTGGCTTAGAGGGAAACTTCCAGCCGGACAGGAGCTGTATCGAGGCCTGGGAGCTGGAAGCTGCACCTGTACTGCTGCTTCTTATCTTCAACTCCCCCTACCCTACATCTCAAGGCTGTGGTATGAGCATAGCTCCCACCTGGAGGGGAGCTATTCCAGAGCTAGTCTGGGTAGTGGGAGAAGCAGCAGCAGGGGGAGCCAGGTCCCCGGTCCTGGTACAGTTGCCCTCTGGCTGGAAGCTGCACTCACGCTGCAGTCAAGCAGGGGCACAGCTCCTAGTCAGAAGGGACCTGCACCAGAGCTGGGAGCTTCTTTAATGCTGCTACTGCTCCTCCCCTCCCTGCCCTGTCCACACCCCATTCCCTGCCGGAGGCACACGTCTCCTCCAGCTGGAAACTGTACTCACGCCTCAGCTCATGAGTGGGGATGCGGGTGCAGAGATGGGAGAAGCAAAGGCAGCATGGGCACAACTTTCAGCTGTGTGGCTCCCACAGGAATGGAAGAAAAGGTGGCTCTCCCCCTCCCGGCCCCACTGCCACATCCCATCAGCATCTCAGATTGCCTGGGACCACACAGCCCTGCCTACCTGCAAGGTATACAGGCAGAGGCAAGAAACAGCCAATGGGACAGTGGTTGCACATGGCTAGGGGCAGGAAGGGGGAGTTGACTGTGGATGCTCCCATAGGCCACCAAGCCCTGGCAGACAGCTCCTTGCAGGATGCTGCGCTCCTCAAACAACAACGCACTGCTCTGCTCCATTGCATCCAGGCTCATTCTGACAGTGGATCTTCAATCAAATTCACTTTCTTAGGTTTAAGGTGCTGCATGTTGACTACCCCCATTCTAGTCAACATGACAATATTTATTCAATTTTACTCTGAGGACTAAAGAAAAAAAAAAAGTAGTGTTTATTACAATCCCAGTACAGCATGTGTTGGGTGCATGCTCTACACTAAAAACATTAAGACTGGTGCATTAGGTCCCATGTTAATGTTTTATTAAATGTATCAAGAGCTTTACATTTCATTTTGTAAAAAATGCCATTGAAATAGCAAAGCCAAAAGTAGAATGAAAGGTCTGAGTAGCACATCTTTTCATAAAAGATGAAAATGAACTGACAGTTCAAAATAACTCCTTTTGAAGTCTTTGACCAGACTTGATTTTCTGTTCAAGATCATAAAGTAAATGCCCCAGGAAGTGAGACCCAGTGGGTCTAACAAGTAGGGTTGTGCAAAGCTTTGGTAGCCGATATGATTTGGAAGAGATTCAGCCCAATTAGGCAGCCAAATCTCCAAACTGAAATCAAGAGACTCATTAAAGAGGTCTGAATCAAATTGGAGAGCTCCAAATTGATTTAGAGGTTGGGAGGCTTGCAGAAAAACTGAGAAGGAAGGAAGGGGATGGGGATCTTCCATACGCCCGAAAGGCTGAGGGAGGGGAAAGACTGCTCTAATATGGACATCTGTAGCTGGCCAGTGATTGTGACCTTTCTCTAGAGCCATTGCGGTCCAGTACGTTCCATGTGCATGTGTGACCAAAGGGTGAAGGGGAAAAATTGCACCTGCAAAACCCTCGATCACTGGACAGAGGTGCTGGTGAAGAGAGTCAGGGAGGCAGAAGGGCAGAGGTGGGGTGGGGGGCAGGAGATGTGGAAGGGGGAAAATCCACTGTCCCCTGCCAGCACTCCAAGCACAAGCCACTCTCCTCCACCACAGCTGGTGCCAATCTGGGCCAAGGGCATGGTTTCAAGTGTTAGGATCTAGGAGGCACCAGACCCCACCATCAGCCAGGTAGCACAGAAGCATCAGTAGCTACTCATCTCGCTGAGGATGTGGAGCCACTGCACTGTGACCCCTTGGCTCATTGGGCAACCGGCAGCCTGATGTGGCCGGATCTGACCACAGTTGTCCAGGAACCTGTCCTGTCCACTGACCGGTGCTCCAAGCGAGAGAGTGTTCAGCTTTGCTGGGGGATGTAGTGACACCCCACCATACCTCCTTGGACCCCGGTTTTGTGGAGCAGGGGGTGTTCCTGAAGGTGAACCTCCCACCGCTGGGGTTCCCCAAGCTCCACGTGCAGACGGACTGCATGCCGCCCTCCTCACCCAGTTGCTTTCAGGAGCTTGAGGGGCACTTTCACAGAAACCCCTGCACTCATCTCCTTAAAACTTGGCAGGCTTCATACCCTTAGAAGAGGCTACTATCCCTGCTCTTTTCACCCTAATCTGCACAGAAATGACAGTTATAGGTATTTTAGTGATTCCTCATAATCCATGGCCGAATCCCCAAATTGAAATCAGGACAGTGCTTTGAATCACTGTCCCTCCAAATCGGCTGAATCTGAAGCGAACACTTGATGCTTTGCGCAGGCTTGTTACTAAAAGGGCTATCACACTCGATGTTTCAGAGTAAAAGTAGCAGAGCCCTGCAGCAAGCTCTCTCTCCCCCCCCAATATCCTTCAAGTTTGATCCCATTTTCCAAGAGCTAGAAATTGGCTTTATTCCCCGAAGTATGAGGGCTGATCTTCTCTCCAGACCCACCGCAACAATGAAAGAGTCTAGATACAAGACAAAAGTGGAAAAAAAAAAAAATAGGCTCAATACCTCTAATCTTCTGTTCTCAGCATTCACCCTTCCTGTAACAGTGAGTGCTGCTGTCAAAGTTCAATAAGATAAAGAATTTCCCTTTTAAAGATTTCAAAAGTTTAGATTAAATATCTTCAAAACCTTTCTTCTTCCTACATTACCTCATCTACCTACTGCATGATTCACTTCTGTGTGCTTATGATTTCTGCTATTACTGGCTTCCACTCGGATTAAAACAATGCAAATCTTTTCACTCTCTCTACAGAAGGGTTTTTTTTGTTTTTGTTTTGTTTTTAATAGCCTTATGCGAATCCTGTCCAGTTCAGCAATATAGGTCGACCAGTAGCATACAACATATTCCAGAAGAAGCCACACCACCAACCTCAGGGAAGATGTTTTCGTTTCCTATACGGGTTATTGTCTTGTTCCTTAACCAAACAATCTTCATCACGCAGATTTTCATTAAACAAAGTACAGAATGACATCCAAGTCCCTCGAGTTGATACAGTTAGTTTAAAACTCCCATAAGGTTGAGTATTATTTACAGTTTTCCTTTAGTGTCCATTGATTTGCAGCATTTGTTGACAACATAAATTTGAAACTAATAATGCTTTATTAATTTGCAAGATTCGGTAAATCAGAACTAACTTCATGTTTCCAGATCACCAAGTAGTTAACTGAGCAGAGCATTCAGGACAGTCTTTAAGTAATCCTTTACCAACAGCAAAACTAACTAAACCCATTCAGTTATGTGCTTCCAGGTGAGATTTTGAACCACACTGCCTCTCACCCATGACTCAGTGGCTTATTTTTTCAATAACATCTTAGACTAAAATTTGTCAGACAGCTCTTTACCAACTACAGGAAAACCTTGTTAATTCAAAATGCAGAGGACCAAAAAAAAAATACTGACTTTGACAAATGGTTTCAAATTATCCAATTTACTATACTGTATTAATTAAATAAAACCATCTGTCTTAGTTTCTTAAAGAAAGTTTATTGCGGTCTGCTCAATTGTCTTATATTGGTCATGGACAAAATGTGTCGACTCTCATCAATCCCTCATCCACGGCAGCAGCATTGTCTTTCAGCAAGGAAATGAGAGCTGTGAATGCTGCATGTGACCTCTTCTGTGGTACATGGGCTTGCTAAGACTCCAGCTCCTCATTTTCTCTGAAGTTAACAAACAAGTTTTTATGGGTTTACCAGAAAATGGCTTCCGATTTCAGAGTAGCCATATTTTGAATTATCCATATTGTAAGGCATATCAAAACCTATCCTTTCAGCTGGGGAGTGACAATAGCTCCAAGTATTGAATACTTTGAAGCTACCCGATATCAAAACTAATGAAGTTTTCCTGTATTTCACTCATACCTTTAAAACAGGGGTGGGCAAAGTGTGGGCAGGATCTGGCCCGCAGGGCCCCTAAAAAGTTTAGAAAATTAATACTGATTTGCCTTGGCTGCCCGTCATGCGGTCCTTGATGGCTTCACAAAATTCAGTAAGTGGCCCTCCACCTGAAATAATTGCCCACGCCTGCTTTAAAGAGATATTAAAAAAATAGCCAAGCATAAGCTTCACTTGCCAGGCTCCTCTCCTCCCAATCACATCTTCCAGGTGCCAAATCTAAAAGACACCACGGGATTAATCATCCAGAGTGTTACTTATTTTATGTAGACTGTGCACTAGTTACAAGCAGACAGCATGCTTTTTAGCCTCAACAGCAAGTTTGTGCAAAGTTGAACCCATCTAGTTTGACAACATGGATACCGTGATGAATCCCACTGTCCATACCCCTGGTTGAGGCCCAATTCACTCACCTGAAGGCTGAGATAGTTGAGGAAAATGGAGACTGACGGAGCTTGAGAGAAGTCTGTACCTATGCTTGGGGCTACTTTAAGGGTCAATTCTCAACCATTCCAGCATAAACCACCTTTCCCTTCTATCTTTGTGACTGTGCACATACAAAAGTACAGAAAGAAGTAGTATGGACACACCAGAGCAGATGTCTTGGGCAAACAGATTCCTAGAAGGAAGTCCTTTCATCTGCATTTCCCTTGTTGCATGACAAAAAAAATTGCACAGCCACTTGCTTCTGTACTTTGGTCTCATGATAAATAAACAGAGAAAGTGAGATAGAGGCAAGCCACTGGCAGACTTCCTGTTCTTCCCCAATGGTTACACTGCCAAGTACTGAACATGCCACAGAACGATGGGCAGGGGAGGGCAGACCCAGCCCTATGCAATGCTCAGGCAGCCTTCCAGGGGTCAGCTGGCATGCTGCAGGGATCAAGGCACCCAGCAAGGAGTAACGTGTATGTCCAGCACATTAGGGCTCAAGAACAGACACCCCCAAAAGTTCAAATCTTAGGCTTTCAGTTTATGTCCTTATCCTTATGCAGTTGTTGTTTTTACTAAAAAAAAGGCTATAAACCTCATAATACATTCAGGTAATCCATAACAATTTCCATGTTTGAGATAATGACTGTAAGTCCACTGCAGATAAAAGTAAAAACTGATAAAAAATCCTAATATTGTTTGGACCACACTAAATTAGTTTTGCTTGCCCTGTTCCCAACCATTACAATCTGAACTCCCACTTCAGGATCTGTGGGAGACCCTAGCCTTTGTAGGTCACCCATTCACAACCGAATAGCTGTGAAATCAAACATGGGGAAAATCTGTCAAGTCTTCCTCCAGTGACTGGGCGGTAAGCAGAGTAGCAATTTTGCCTGTAGCCCAAGCAGTAGGTATAAGCTGGGTTTGTGGCCAGTAAGTTCAAATGCCGATGATGATCAGTACACATTGAAGCAGTGTCCCTGCTACAGAGCATAGTTTTTATATGCATTTTTTTTTTTTTTTAATTATGGTGTTAATCATCACTAAAATGCACATTTCAGTCACAACATACTAATCACCATGTTATTCATCCACTCCTATGCTAAATCCAGGGGATAAGAGTTCAACATCTTTTCACTCAAGAGATGTTTCCTAAAAAAAAAAAAAATAAAATCATAATCATCAAGTAAAAAAAGGCTTTGAAGACTCAGCCTTCTATCTCTAGCAGGCATTAACTCAACCCCCTGCCTAAACCAGCAGCCACCATCTTACCAGGGCAACATTGGTATGATTAAGCATCCAAGACAGCCACCTCATCCGAAGGTGTCAAGTCTAGAGGATCTGGGGAAAGATGCACAGCATACAGCTGTTGACACTCGAGGCTTTAGAGACTATGGAGCATTTGAGGAAGCAAATCATGATGCTTCTTCACAGAAGCAGCATGGTCTGGCTGGTCCTCCAGGTATCCCTATTGCTCCCCACAACCATGCCCCCTTCCTCCTCCACTGCTGCAGTGGAAGCCAGAACTCCACTGCTGCCCCCCTCCCCACACTTCATCCCCAGCCCTGCTCTTGGCACGTAAGGTAGTACCAGTACCAAATGAGCTCCACTGCACACCTTGTTAATAAAAATCTATCTATCTTTTTAAACAACCATTTGTATCCTCACTCCTTATTTGACTGCATGATTGCACTTCAGCAACTACTGGTTAGGCTGACTCAAGACATCCTTATTCATGTTTCCAGAGAGATGCAAGTCTGCCCATGATGGCACATGGTACCATTTACTGATATTTTGCAAACAGCTCCCCTCCACTAAGAGCATGCATTCCCAGACTGCCAATTTTACAGGGCTATGCAATATGGTATTTGTTTACAACCAGAGCCAATACCAGTCTTCTTTATGCAAGGTGGAATCTATTATTATATCCCATTTGTTCACTGAACTAAGTTAAGTATACCCACAAGGTAAAAGAAAAAATATTTAGAGTACTGTTTCTATAGAAACTGGCAACAGGCTGACCCCAACGTCTAAGAAGAAATTCTCCTGCCAGGAAGAGAGACTGATTTGCTCAGTAACTGATAGATAGAAATGTTATGAGAATTTAATTTTCAGTTTTGCCCATCTTCATCCAAACAAGGTGTAACAAGCTGCATTTGAAGCTTAAAAAAAAAAAAGCAAAAAGCTATGCTTTCTTTAACTTCAAGGAAGGGGTGTTTTCTCTTAACTATTCTTCAGTGCCCTCTTTCCCCCCAGAAAAAAGAAGTCCCATGCAGATATGAAGGGTTCCAACACAAATCTTGTCAGCACCGTCTTAAATCAGAGACCATAATCCATGCCCACACCTTTGATGCAGCGTTGGGACATATACTGTACCCAATATTCACTTACACCACATTAATATTTTTATATAGAAATACAAGAAGGGGTAACAAGGATGTTTCCTATATTGTATTTTCAAATTTAGTTGAAGTTTGATTTTAATTTCTAATTATATTTTATTTCCCCCCCACCCAACATAGTCACACTGTGTTTTCATGTACTATTAAAGTATTAAATTTTATGAAACACTGGATACAAATATCAAACAGAAAACTTGAGAGTTATTTGACAGTAACACCCTTTTTCAGAAGTAGCTGAAAAACACTGCAAGTACGTACAAATGTGTGTACTAAAACACACATTACCCACATGCACCCACCCCCCCTGGTTAGTAAAGTGGTCATTGAATTTTGACTCTTTAAATCAAAAAACTTACAGGTAAAAATATGCAGCTCAAGCAAGTGTGTTCTAGATTCTAGAGACATTCTTTAATTTTTAGAATCCATGCAACTGAAAATTGTACATCAGTAAGGTCTATGCTCCTCTCCATTCACAGCTCTTTACTAGAGTATCATTTTATCTACAAGAGGTAGTTAAATACCTTTTGGAAAGTATATCAATTTAAAAATACATCTGGCTTGATACAATTAAAGTGAATTAAAACATTTCAACAAGGCAATAGCTTGGCAAACTTCAAATCATACAAGTCTCTCTACTGTAAACTGACCTGTGAACTATATCACATAAATGATCATTTCCTTCTTTTTGCTGAAAATGGAGCCAAGTCCAGCTGGTAAAACTAGCATTCTTAAAATAGACCATGAAGAAAAATAGGTTGTACCTAAGTTAACAGAAACCAGGAGTTTTATGGTTAGAGATTACATGCCAATATACTTCAGCTCCAAAGCAGTGCACAATTCTTGAATATCCCCAAAGTACAAAATATACAAGGCAACATCCTGTTATATGATTAGCAGGATCACCACTTCCTTAGCTTTTAGAAAAGCTAGTTATCTGAACACCTGCGCTCACAAGGATAAGCTTGTATGTCTGAGCTTCTTAGAACACTCTACAAAGTCCACTATGAACTTAAATTATAGATGCCTTTTTTTTTTTTAAAATCAATAGAAAATTTAAATTTTCTATAGTACTTGGCAACAGCATTTTCAGACTATTAATTCTACAGAGAACTGCAGAGAGTAGGAGCGCTCTCACTTGGGGAAGGACGGGGTATTAAATAAATCATTCTATGATACAACTGTATACAAAGCATTACCAGGGATTATGTTAAAGGAGCTTTAAAGCAAGGGATGATATCCCACCTCGCAAAGATTATCTTGCGATTGTCTTCCTTCAGAGTTCAGCCGTCTTTAAGTTGCCATGCAAGAGACAAGGATTTTTTTACGGTGATGACTTTTATTGGATCAACTGTATATAGGTAGGCTCAAGTTAGACAAGATTTGAATGCAAAGCACAGGCCCAAAGAAAAATGCTTTGCATTCAAAAGCTTGTCTAATTTTATCCCAACTATACAGTTCATCCAGTAAAGAAAAACAAACACACGCACACACACCCCATCCTTGCCTCTTGCATAAAATCCTGGACTATCAATACAACACCACATTAAAACACAGTAGCATCTAACAAATCAGTTTCCAGAAGGTGGATTATTAGCCTGGATTAGCTGACATCGCACCTAGATCTCCATGAAGTTATACACTACCCAGAATACTTAAAATCTAGGTCTGCAGATAGCATTGTTTCAGTGACATTTTCTATAACGCCACATGCTTTTTTACAATAGCACGTAGCTTATTCAAGTAATTCAAATCTTTCCCAACATTTATGACAGCTTCCTAGGCAACTAAAAGGCAATTTTAATGTTACCTCCTTGAACAGAAATGGAGGATTTCTTTTTAAGCTGCACATTGGGAATGTTCTTCCTTGCAGCTTTTATTTCACGTGAGAACCATAGCTGACCACTGGGTTTTCAGACCTCCATAGAGGTTCCTTTGACATGAAAACAATTCTACAAGCAAACTTTAAACTGAAGCAATTTGGAAGGTTTTCTAATACAAGAAGGTATTTTTTGGTTACAGGTTTGGGGAGGTTAACCCTTTAGGTTCTGCTCATCTGTCCTCTCTCCAAACATCCCATTGGACAGGTGGTTTTAATTTCTAGCAACTGATTAGTACCAATACCTTTTTGAAAGAGCAAAGCAAGTTTCTCAACTAACTGCATTAAACAACACTGTTAACATGCCTGGACTGAGGGTGTGGAAAAATCCAGAGCCATGGATAGTCATGCAAGCTTTCAACATTGCTGCAAATACCCCTCTCAAAAATAAGGTATTTTAGGCACAAAGATAGCACTGAGAAAAACTGGAGATCTCAGGTCTGATTTCAGATAAGCTTTTTTGGCGATACAGATTTATGACTATATTACTGTTAGACAAGAATATTTATTTAAAAGCTCAGGGAGCACAGGTGGTCTCTTTACTAAGCACCTCATCATCCCTGAATGTTTTGTAAGCCTCATGATTTTGTTGTAGTCTTTAAGGATCCTGGGTGATTCAGTCCACAGGTCCCCATTTGCCCTGCTCAGCTACCGCAAACCTACAACTTCCCAATACAAGCCTCCAACATAAGTATACTATTTTCAAACTGTGCTGAACACTGATTTGGACCAATTCCTGGCATTCTCCTTTGGTCAGCAGTCTTTGTTGCTTTGGTTTGTGTTATGTACATCTTTTGCAAGATTGAGTTTAGGACCTGCTATTCTTGCCCTACAAAAGGTAACTATACCCCACATTCAAGCTCTCAATCTTTTTGATAAAAAAAATTGAGCTCTTCAGTAGTTTTCTCCAGCTTCAACGTGAAATTTTATGACTTTTCTTGCACCCTCTTGTTTTCAACATCCTTCAAGAACATTGTTACCAGAACTGAGGACAGTATTCCCAAATAGCTTTCGCCAAAAGCCATGCAAAGAGGTTTTACACCCTCACTTCTCCCCTCACCATTATTCTGTTTATGTGTCCAAAGACTATATTTGCCCCTTTGCCATGGTATCACGCAGGGAAGACAAGTTCAGCTTCTTGTCCATTATAACCCCCAAAACCAGTCCAGTCAAAGCCTTTCAGGATGGATTCCTCTTCTCTAGATGCATATTTTTGCATTTGGCGATGTTAAAATATAGACCTTGTTTTCATCAGCCTTTATTACCAAATGATCCAGCTCTATATGACTGCCTCTCATTTCTTATTACTCTGCCAATCTTTGTCATTTCACAAACTTATCAGTAGCAACTATATATTTACTTTCAGGTCATGGTGATGTAGGAGTACGATTAATATAAAAACCAGGATAGCACCAAGCACCAGCCCCATACAATTTTGGCACATTGGCCAATGCTGATCTGATTTCTGATACCAGCCCAGCAGCTTGGAGAGCTGCCTCCAGCTGGTAAGTCTGGTGTGGTGGAAAGGGGGGAAGGGAAGGTGTGCGTGTGGGGGGTGACAGATCAAGGTCCCCACAGCTTGTCAGGGAGGGGGTGCAGGATAGCAGGGGGTGGCGGCTCATACTGCTAGCCCAACGCTCACCTGCTCATCCAGTGGCTTCCGTTGCTCACACGGGAGGGCATGAGGGCAGGAGGGGTGTGCCACACCCCACACAGATCCAGGGGCACATGCCCCTCCAAGATGAGCAGTGGGAGCAGGAGGAGCCGCTGGGGGAGCGCCAGACCAGTGGCTCCTGGATGAAGGATATGCAGTGGCAGGAGCCACCCCCCGCCCCTCCCTGCACCCTCTGGATGAGGCACAGCTCCATCCTGCGCCCATCCCATCCTGGCTGGGCAGCACTTGCCCCATGCCCAGCCCCACTCCTCTGTCACTGCAGGGACCCTGATCTACCCCCTCACACCTCTTCCTTCCCCCCCTCCCCTTCCACCATACCAGACTTGCAAGCTGCCGGGCTGTGCTCCTCGCTGTCTACGTGCTGCACTGCATGCATGCATGAGCATTTATCAGCCAAGATTACCAGACACATCAGGCCGATTTCCAATATGATCAATTTTCTTCATATTCGTGCCAGCCCGATATTGGATTGATGTATAGATGCACATCTAGTTTCAGCAACTCTTTTCTTTCAGTCCTTCAGGTGATGACTTCATTGTTTAACAGTACATTAACTAAAGGGACAGCCAGTATTTTTCAGTAGTCCAACATTTTCTGCTGTCATACAGAAAGTACCAAACAATGATGACTTCCATCATATACAGGGATATTATATACCATGACACCAGGGGGAAAAAAAGAAAAAAAGATAGTAGTAACTTTGATTTAAATGTGTTGAAATAAGCAAGTAAATCTACCCAGATAAATTCTCAGAAGGAAAAAAGGCAAAAAGGTACTGAAAAAGCAAACGGGCTCATTTTGTACTATGACCAGTTGCGTGTCTGTTTACAAGAAGCTATTTTATATATGCCTGTTAAGGTAGCTTGACCCCTTTTACTTGAGGCTCCTTTTGCAACTTTCACTTTTCAAAAAGAATAATGAGATCGTATTGATAGGCCTGTATAATTCCATTTATTTAACAAGAGTAAGCATATACAACGAATATGAATTTTTCAACATAATTAGGACTTCAGAAGTCAGAGACTCTGTAAAAGATCTTTGGAAACTAACAAGGATGAGAAACCAACCTAAGAAAGATTAATGTTTCTTTGCAGAATTTCTAGACACTTTTTTTAAAAGGGAGCTTCTACTCAGTAATGGATTCACTGAAAAAAAAAAAACAAGCTCTTGTATCAAAACAGTATTGAAGTGGAACAGAACACTGGTTATTCAGATACCAAGCCTTTTTATAATAAGAAAGGTCACAACCAATGAAATCTAACAAGACTCCTATTTAATATTGATGTCATATATCTTGACTTCAAAAAAGCCTTTGATCTGGTATCCCATGATCACCTCTTGGCCAAACTGACCAGTTGTGGCCTTGGCTC
>NW_017728886.1:260468399-260474191 GCF_001723895.1 Crocodylus porosus | reverse complement strand
GAGGTGGTTCAAGCACCTACATTGAACACCTTCAAGAGCAAATAGGATCCCAGCAAGATAAGCATCCAATGACCCCAGCTGACTTCCTGCCCTTTGGGCAGGGGGCTGGACTCGATCTCCCGAGGTCCCTTCCAGCCCTAATGTCTATGAAATTTTAAAAACATTGGGTGCATGTGTATATATACATGCACCCATGTAAAAACTCTCCAGCCAGGGGTAATGGATGGCACAATTACCGAGAAGGATCATTCCCCTTCCACTTTAAAACTAGAAATCTCTCATGCTAAAAAACCTTCCAAATGACTTGCAAGTCAATGATCAGGTGGCAGCTGCTGAAAAGTCTTCATTCACATACCTCACCCCCAACCTCGCAGGGGTGAAAAACATCTGCTCCTCAGCCCCTGCCACACCTCTGGCTCTCCCTCCCACCCCCTGCATAATCCCAAGATGGTTCAAGCCATGGGGCAATCCTCACATACCCCTCACATGCCCCTGGGGAGCACCCAAAACCATGTTGGGAACTGCAGGCAGTAGCATCACCATCTGAACTGCCTCCATGGAGGGTGAATGAGTGCACCGTGTCCTAGTGACAACCCTTGCATAAACCCACACTAGAACCCAGACTCTGGTGCAATTCAAATCAGCAACAAGAACTTGCACCACAGTGCAAACAGTCTATGCCCTATTGCAAGACAGCAATAGGGTCCCAACAGGGCTCCCTAAACAGCTTGCTGCTGGGTAAGCCACCAGGGACCAGTATTCTCCCTCGCTTTGAAGATGGAGAGGGACAGCAGAGGACTGCCGAATATAAGGGGTACTAAAGACCCTGAGAAGCAGGGCATTACAGGTAGCACTAGAAAAAACTTCTCTGGAGAGGCTGCTGGTGTTAAGTGCCATCATTTTTTCAAAATACAAGCAAGTTTTCTTCTGCCAAAACTCCTTTAATATCTGTAGCTAGGTGTCCCCCGCCCTGCCCCCCGCCCCCCCGTTCCTTAAAAGTAAAATCTGCTTATGACCATTGCTACACAAAGCTTTTTCTCCATCTCTACTCGGTTGTTCATTCCTAGTGAACATGCTTTACCTTGTTACCCAGAGCAGACTGCACACCTTGAACCTGGCAGGATCTAGTCAGCTTCAGGACTGCTAACAGAGGCTAGAAAGATCAGCCACGCACACCACATGTCATGAATGTGTTATTTTTAGTTGCCAAATGAGCCCACCATTATGTGGCTTTCACTGTTACAGTGAAACAGGTAGCTGTATCACAAGGGCAGTATTACTAGCTTCATCCTACAGAGTAGGAATACTTATTCCATGGAGTAAGTTAAGATCTACCTATATTGAAGAGGTGCAGAGTAACCAGCACTAACACATGGCATTAGCCACATCAGTTGCTTCCCCAGCTGCAGTTTGAGACCATGCACCTCAGCTAGGATCGAGTGCTGTTAGTAGCAGTAGCACTGAGCTCTGTGAAGGTTAAAATACCCAAGGGCATGGACAAAAAAGGTACACTTTTCCTAGGAAAAGACATCACCAAATGAAGTGGCTCAGCTGCCATGGGATGAGTGTTCCAGCACAGCTGATCTCCTTCATTAAACAAGGAAGTTGTCCCACGGAGTCACCATTTCCAGAGAGATGCCCCAGAGATTACAAGAGGTGGACCTCTCAAAGCAGGGAAAGCTTGGCAGGTGTTCTGAGGCCCCAGGGGCCAGATCTTGCATTGGAAGTCCCAGGGTACACAAGACCAAGTCCCTCAAGTGCCTGACCAGGGCAGCTCCAGACAGCCAATCCTCTCCCCACCATAAAGCAAATAGATATAGAAGCAGCACAAATTATTACTACATATTGTTGCAGCCACACTGTGGTACATTAAAAAAGGTATGGACATCTGTTTGCTGTCACTTTGCCTCACCATAAGAAGTTTCATAGCAGCACAAAGGCAACATCCATATCTACCCCAAGAGTGGCTTCAGAAAGGAAAGAAGAACTCCTGCTGTTATGTTAGCTCATGCACAAGTGAGCTCAAATCACCTTAACTCTGATCCTGGATGAATTAGGGTTAAAAGCTAGAGTAGTTTTCCTGCCATTGTATTGCTATCCCCCATTACTCATGTACCAGGTATGTACCAGGTAGCTGCTATGTGGCTGGGAGCAAGAGCACCCCTTCCCTTTATGAAGCCATCCTACATAAATATTTGGCTATGCCCAAAGTGATCACCCCATTTCTCAGGTAGGTTTTGCTACCTGTACTAAAACTACTTATCACTAGTACTATAACAGCTGAAAAAATAAGTCAGGCATGGCAACACAAGCTGTAGCCACTCTAGCACAGTAATAGCCACATGGCACACCGCATTAAAAAACCACCACATACACACACATTATTCAAGATTAACTCTAGTGTCCCCACAAAGACCAGTTATGACCAGCTGAACAATTCCAGAATAACAAGTCCATGCTACCTTGATCATTCAGGCATGTTCAATGTTGTGTTATATATAGTAGGACGACGCATTTTATAAGCCCCTCAGTTCCAAGACAACAATGCATTGTAGGAGACGAGATACGCACAATGTGATCTGCACACCACCCGAACATTTATGCAACTCAAGACTGTTAAATAGCAGATTAAAATTTGAAGTTCAATAGAAGTTTTAGATGTGAAATGAGAAAATGTCCAGTACTCCAGATTTAAGTCTTTATAAGAACTTGAACCAAAACTAAGGGTGTTTATACATGTGCTACAGGAGGGGGATGCTTTAATTAGAGTGGCTCCACTCTAATTAAAAGCACCCAGAGCTTCACATACATTAGTGTCCTTGCACTGAAAAATGGTGGCAGGGGTGCTTTAACTGAAGCTCGTTCAAAAAGTTAAATGGCAGCAGGGATGCTTTTTCAGCAAGAGGATACTGATTCATACGATGCTGGAGTGCAGTAATTACCACACTCCAGAAGACTCAATCAAGTCGGCTCCCATGTGTTGTAATTACAGCACATCAGAGCAGCCCCACTGCACATGTATAGGCACCTTAAGCTTTTAGTAGAGCTAAGGTAGTTTAAAAAACTTTCTGCTTTGACCAAGATAAACAACTGTGGATAACCCTGGTGTTTCGAAACAAAAGGGATCCCAGCAGCTGATTTTTCAGCAAATCTTGTAATGCTGCTTCTATGATCTAGTAGTTCTCAGATACCAATACAAGCAAGTTTACACAAAGAAATTCTTGCTGACCCTAAAGAAGTTGTTAGAAGGAAAATGCAGAAACTGTATGCAGCATCTTGAAAGATACATTTGCTGATTTTATACAGAAGCAACAAACAAGCACCTGAGAAAAGCACAAGAATGATACTGTAGGGTTTATTTGAGACACGTGATGCAGCATCTTACATTCCTTTACCATGAAGAAAGTTTGCCTTATATTTTATATTAGTTGTCATATTAAATTCAGAAACCACACCAGGCAATTTTTGGTATCTTTGACATTCTCCTTTCCCACCCCTCTGTTCCCTACACTTATCCAAGATACAACTTTACCCAAACTTCAACATCTAACATTTAAAATTAAATGAGCTGCTAAAAAGTTTTCAGTGAACTTCAAAATATCAAAGAACCACCAGGTTATTTCTCTCTACTATTCCAAGAATGAAGTGGATCATGGCAAACATTCCCTGGTGAAGACTAATTAGTGGCATTGTAAAGCATCACCATCTACACATGCATGGCAATTAGGGTTCAGTAGACCAATTTACTGCATTGCCAGATAGCCCCGTCAGATGCAAGTGGTATTCTGTAGCACAGTAAATTCCTGTACTTCAATGCATGTGTAGACTGATAACAGGACTAGTTTACTCTGGGTCAAACTGAGCCAGAGTACATTTAGTTGCATTAACTGTATGTGTAGATGTGTCCAGTATCATGGAAAATGAGGGTTGGAAGGGACCTCAGGAGGTCATCTGGTCCAACCCCCTGCTCAGAGCAGGACCATCCTCAAAATAGATCATCCTACCCAAGGCTTGGTCTTACCAGGTATTCAAAACCTTCAGGGATGGAGAGTCCACCACCTCTCTATGCAATTTGTTCCAGTGCTTCACCAGCCTCCTAATGAAAAAAAGTTTTTCCTAATATCCAACCTAAACCGCCATTGCTTCAGACCACTGCTCCTTGTTCTGTCATCTGTCACTATTGAGAACAGTCTAGCTCAAACAGTAGCATTGAGAACAAATGCCAAACAGAACTAGCGATGCTACGCTAGCTCAACATGGGAAGGATTACCCAGAATTATTTAAAAAGCTGCAGAATATATTGCAGAAATGTCTTTTAGTATGCTGCCAGATTTAAAAATCACTTTTCACTGAGGAATGTTTATGTTTTCTAAAGATAAAAGGTCAGTATATTGATTTTGCTGAGCCAGCTAAAAGAGAATAAGCAGCATATCCTTTCCTTTAGCATTGCCAGGTTATATGTTCAGGACTCTGCATAGCTAGGATTCACCCACTCCTCTGATCTTGGGCACTATTTCTCAAACAATATGTATTTTGGCTACGCTCTGCGAGATGGAATGAATAGCCTTGCAAATATTGTTTTTTCTTTGTAAACTTTAAAAAGAAAAAAGGTATTAGCATCTTTCCAGATGAGTTGGAAAGGGATAAGAGGACTGAGTAGGAGAGCTCTAGGCCATTTCCCCCCTCATTTCTATTAAAATCCTATAACTACCTATACATTTCTAGTCACCTTGCATAAGTCACAAGCAACTGGCAGTACTTCTTGATGAGACAAGGGATTAGCTATATAGTTGGCCAGGAGCATCTATTTTCTTTAATCTGTTTTTCTGAAGGGGCCATCTGCTCCTATTCCTTAATTTCATGCCCCAGGTCCAGATTAGATTCACCATTCTGTCAGATTTCAATTAGTTACATGTAAAAAGTTTCTTCTATTTCAAGGTAACCATCTTCAGGATCAAATCATGTTAGTAATAATAATCCCCCCTACCTATCATTCCTGAAACCTGATGTACTGCTTCCCATTGCTCAAATAGCCAATTAATCTCCAATAAAAATGAAGCAGGGAGAATAACCTCCCTCTAATAACATTTGTTTTATTATGTTACAGCCTGACATCAATTACAAGAAAATGTGGCAAGCCATGTTTCGGAAAAAAACCCCGCACTGAGCTTAAATATAAAAAGGGACCCCCATTTATGTTTTCTATGACCACAGCGCTCTTACAATAACAGCTCATGCCTAGGTCAGGAGTTTGCCTTGAGAACAATGCTGAAACTGCTCCCTCCTGAAAACTATACTAGAGATTCAGAGAGACTGGTATCATCAGCAATATAAGAATTACCTGTTCAAGTTCAGACTTTTTCCTCCCTTGTGGATTCAGAAGCAGCTTTTATTTTTTCCAGACCCATTCCTACTCAGGAAAGACAAATAAATTGCTGCATTCTTTTAAGTTCAGTAGTTTAACCAGTACCTGTAGGAAAGAGTTTTCTGCAAAATGTTTGCTTCCCAAGATCCTTCCAAATTTGTAATGGCTGATAACAGGACAGGCAAGGCTTTGGTATGGTTTGAATAGGGGACCACCCAACGAGACTTAAGTGCATGAAGACAGATAGCAAGCGACTGCATTGAGTTCCAACTCCGAATACTAGATACATTGGAAAATATCTAACAGAGCAGAGCAGGCATACCATTCCATAGTATCATAGTAGCTAGAGTCGGAATGGACCTAGGTAGATCATCTAGTCCGACCCCCTGCCTTGGCAGGAAAGAGCACCGGGGTCAGATGACCCCGG
>NW_017728886.1:260465963-260468299 GCF_001723895.1 Crocodylus porosus | reverse complement strand
TCTCTGCCTTGGCCCTCCTGACTGCCCCCCTACATCCTCGGGCGACTGTAACATAGTCCTTCTTGGTGATGACCCCATCTCTCCATTGGGTGTATGCCTCCCTTTCCCTTTCCAATCAAGCTATACTAATGTTCTTCATCTGGGTGCTAAAGTAGGAAAGTAGGAAAGAGAGAAGAAAAACATTCTTTTGGCCTGAAATCATGGGAAATAATCTATAGTTTTTCCCTGCCACAATGAGTACTGGAAATCAAGCAAGCAAGTGGTATTTTCAGAACGTGCCACTGCAAAGAGACAACCCATGAGTGTTCTTCCCATCTCCACCTGAAGCCTTATACAGCAATCTCCCAACTCAGTTCACCAAGCTATTTAGAGCCAGTCTCAGAAGTCTTTTTTGACAGCGCTCAAGTAACAGCCATAAAAAAAATTTAAAAAAAAAAAAACACAAGCTCTTTGCCCACTGGGGTGTCGGTGCAGTATGTTTTCTAAATTGCGAGTTTCTCAGCTGCGACAGGGAACTATTTATTGCTCATTTTAGATACTTCCGAGCACATTCTAGAACAAGAACCAGAAAAAAAACCCACATCATTTTATTGCCATGCAGAGTTTGTTACCTCTGTGAAGAATGTTAAAGAGACAACCAATGCTCAATATACAGCCAGCCACTTGCTGTTTAGCAGTAGCATTTTTAATTAACCTTTTATTGAACTATGCAAAGTATTAGTGAAAGTGTTCTAAACAAGGCTTTCTGGAGGTCTTCCTATTAGCCCCAAAGATTTGTAAATTCTTTAAGCACGTCTGCTAACAATTAATCCAATAAATGTCATTATGGAAGCTTCCCTGAATTTTCAACTACATCAGTAGATAATTAGTGGACACTGAAACAGTTGAAAATATGGAAGCCATACACTAGCACAGGGTCTTTTAAAACTAGATTTCATGCAAAGGGTCCCAATCTTTGTGGGTTTACACCCCCGTTACTTCAGCCGCTGCTGGCAAACTGGCCTCTACCACCAACTGCTGCTGGTTGCGACAAGAGAATCCGAGTGAATTGGCAGCGATTCGCATTCAAGAACCTTTCATTCCCACTCCCAAGGGATGCACCCCAGCCTGGGAAACACTGATGTAGTGAATACCAACTGGGACTAACTGATATGCTTCACAAGGCTTCAGTCTATAAAACACTGCTATTAAAGATAAGGTGGTGATTCAGTTTCATCTGTGATGCTCATTCTGTCCTTAAGTCTGGGCTTGCCACCCAGGATACCAAGAGTAATAATGCTGATCATGAACTAAACAGCTCCACGGTCTACATGGACTGGAGGTGGTGCAAGCAGCGAGTAAGCCATTTACCACTCAGAATACTCATTTCAACCTGAGCCATTAGTTACAGCTGCAGATGTCACGTCATCTTGCATGTTCAAGCAGCAGACAGACAGTAAAAGTGAAGACCTCCTTTTCCATGACCAAGCTCAAGTTAAAGCCTGAATTTAAACACACTTTAGTCAAGCAGATGCTCCTTGAACAAATGCTCAAGAATGCTGTGAAGGCATTATACAGATTCAGATGTTTTCAGATACCCAAGTTAGCCATCACCAGTTATTCAAATTAGAATATACCCAGTAGTTTTTTTGCAATAGCAGCTCACAGATCTCACAAAAGCCAAAACCAAATAGTTAAAAAAAAACAACACACCTCTCCCCCCTCCAAGTACCAGCTTCACCAAGATCAGTACGAATGGGCTTTCCCCCTCTTAATGCTTCAGCAGGTAGACAAAAAAGCCTTCTTGTAACTCTGTAAACTGAATACCAGCTCCCCCTGCTGGTATATTTTTGGTACTAGAACGACAGAGCTGTACCATGCTGCCAAAGCTAGGATCATAAATGACTTTACAACGTGGCATGAAAAACCTTATGCTTGGAGGAACAAAATTTAAAAGCAGTAAGAAAGCAGCAACAATGACAATAGATACAAAAGTACTTTTTGGTACAAGAACCTCTTGGATTTTGGTAGGAAAGAAGACCGGAGAACTCCATTCAGAAGTACGCTGGATGAGGCTAGCAAGCATTGCACTCCATCTTAAGTTGCCCCAGCTGCCATCATTGTATATGCTGTTCTTCAAAAAGTCCATTTTCAAACTGAAGTCCCCCAGCTGCCACGAAAGGTCTGTCAGCTTGTAAAAAGGAAAATTATGCTATCAACCTGGGAACAGTGTGGTTGGGGGGTGGAAACACTGTTCCCCCCTTGTAGTGGTCTTGCAACCACACCTAGTACTACCTGGGAACAGCAACCCTATATGAAAACTAGCAGTTGAGTACCTACTCAGATTTTTTTTTTTT
>NW_017728886.1:260438245-260465863 GCF_001723895.1 Crocodylus porosus | reverse complement strand
GTCTTGCAACCACACCTAGTACTACCTGGGAACAGCAACCCTATATGAAAACTAGCAGTTGAGTACCTACTCAGATTTTTTTTTTTTTTGGGGGGGGGGGGGTTTAAAAATATCACATAAGCATACTATTACTAGCAATGCTGTCAAACGGAAGCAGCTACAAATACTTTTACCTTTCAAAACATGAAATAAATGCAGAACGCTCATAAAACTGCTTTAACCAGTCCAGTAGTAATCTGAAATGAAGAAAGGTCTTTGGAGAATATTTCATGCACATATCTAATTAAAGCATTCGTTTTAGGAAGCATTTCCCCCCACTGACAATTCTTCCCCTACGACTCAAATTGATTGAAATGAGAGGAACTCCCCACTGAAAGAGTAAAGAGGTCCTCAGAAGATTTATGAGCATCCACCAGCTCTGTCGCTCCATCCTGCCAACACTTGGGGCAGGGGAAGGATAATCCAAGAGAAAATTGAAATCTGTTTCCAATTAATGCTCAAACAACAAGAGTTTGCTGAAGATTTTTTCCTTTTCTTTTAAATCACCTACAAATTCATAGATCTACTACTACGTAAGAAAAAATAAAGAAGATTAAGGAAAAAATGTCTCCAAATTGAAAAAAAAAAAAAACAAAAACCTCCATATAGCCTGCAAAAGGGTCTGAAAGAATTATCAACTACTAATGTTAGACTGGCATTTGTTTGTTGCCTTGCAGCTTCGCTCCTGGTGAGCTGCTAGCTGAAGCTGAAAGTCTGATAAAGACATCAAACACGGGAGATGGAAGGCAGCCAGCAATATAGCAGCAACTGGAAATGGAGCAAAATTCACTTAAACTTCCCAGTTTCCTATTCATTTTAACTTGACAAAAAGGAAAAAGAGAAATGTGATGAAAGGAGGCATCTGCAAAACAGACTAACAATGGGAAGAGAACAATAAGGGAAGTGGGAAATATGGCAAAGCTGAGTTCTGTTAAGAGGACATACTGGGAAGAGATGTATGCGAAGAATAGACAAAGCATTGCATAACCAACACCACAGCCCCAAACTCAGAGGTTAGGTTTGAACCTAATACCACTAAGGGTTCATGTATCATCTATCAAGCTTAATTCACTGCCCTCCTCCCACCTTGACAACCTAATGGTCTGTCATATTTGACAAAAGCTTTAACAGTTACCCTTCCAGGGTGGCTTTGTAACTCAACTATACCTTCCAGAAAAGACATTTGGCTTTGATCTGAAGATGCACAAGTAGAATTCACCAGCTGTTCATTCCAATGGGTTATTACTAATTAGAGCATTTCTACCTTATTTTAATTTGAACATGCCTTGCTGAAGAGCTTCCAGCCACTGGTTCTTGTTATGCCTTCACTTTCATATCAGACCTTTAGTACCTGGTACTTTCTCCTATGAAGACACCTGTACACTGAAGTCAGTGCACCTTATAGCTTATCAAAAAGACAGAACAGACCGAGTTCCTTAAACCCCTGACTGAAGCATTATTTCCAGTCTTCAAACCAACCCCCAGCCCCCTCCAGTTTTTCCACTACTCCATTTTAAACCCCAAATGTCAGAACTGGACGCAAAATTAGTGTCTTAAGATCTGTATGAAACAGTACGACAAAACAAAAACAAAACTCTCAGCACCTTCAAAAACTCTAAATCCCTGTTTCTTACTAAAAGCCCTGACCCCACATCCTTTTCAGAATACAGCCCCTATTCTACAGGTAGAAATTCTTGGCTCTTAGATGTATGGTTTTTGCATTTAGTTGTCTTAAAGTTGCTCCGTTTGAATTGGTCTGAATCAGTTCAGGATCACAGGAAATTAGGACTGGAAGGGGACCTCACAAGGTCATTTAATCCAGCCTTCTGCTCAAAGCAGCAGCAACCCTGACTATACCATCCCAGTCAAATGTCTGTATATGGTGCTCTTTAAAGTTTCCAGGGGTGAAGACTCCACAACTTCTCTAGGTACCCTGTTTCTATGCTTGGCCATAGTCAGACAGTTCCTCCTAATCTTCAACCTAAAATTTCCTCCACTACAGCTTGAGGCCATTGTTCCTAGTTCTGTCCCCTGTGACCACAAGGGAACAACTCATCTCCGTGCTCTCAACACTCTTCAAATACCTAAAAAGGGCAGTTATTATCACCCCACCCCAATTGCAAGAATAGATTTCTGCACTACAGTGCTCATCCCATTGCAGCTGAACCAGGTAGTGGGTGTTGGAGACCTGTCACACAGGGACAAGCCTGAACTTATCTATTTATCTCTGGACACCCCAAAGCACCCTTCAAAAGATCTAACACCACCCCAGGTGCTGTACCACCCTGGATGGAAATCACTCTGCTAGCACGTCCAGTCTTTCCTCACAAGTCATGCTTTCCAGGCGTCTAATGATTCTCCCCCACCCACCCGACTCTCCACTGGGCTTTCCAAACTGCCCATGTCTTTCTTGAAGCGTAAGGCCCTCAACTGGCCACAGGAGTCCAGCTGAGGCTTCACTAATGCATATCAAGGAAAATTATTCTTCTGGTCTGCAAGTGACATGTCAATACAACCCAGTATACCACTCCACCCCTCCCCAGTTACCCCCCAGCAAAAGCATAAAGTTGACTCATTTAGCTTATGGTCTACTTCAGGGGTTGGCAAGTCACAGCACACATGCCATGCATGGCACGCAAGGCCGTCTTCTTCAGCACAGGTTGGGCACCAGGGAGGCAGCAGCTGTTTGTAACCTCCTGGCTGCAGCCGGCCCCAGCTCTGAGCCCCTGCTGCAGTGTCCCAGCTGCCTGCTGGGAGCAGCCTGGGCTTCATGGCTACAGCTGGGAGGCTGCAAACAGCTGCTGCCTCCCCACCCTCAGCCCCAAAGGGCAGTGCTGGCACCTGCTGCCTTCCTGGAGGCTGGGGTCAGGGCAGGAGGGCAACAGCCCTTTGTAGCCTCCCAGCTGCAGCCAGCCCCAGCTCTGGGTAGCTGCAAACATCTGCTGCCTCTCCACCCCAGCCCCAGCCCACAGGCAGGCAGCACATACTGGCAGTGCTGCCCTCACCACTTCTGCAAATAAGCATTTGAACCCCAGCACAGCAGGGCAGTGGGGGGCGCAGAAAGCTGCCTGCTCCCAGCTGCCCTGCTGCACTTCCCCTGCAGGCAGGGGCAGCAGCAAGGGGCACACCCCTGTGCTGCTGCCCACACTGCTCCCATGCACACAGGCAAAGTGTGACAGGGCAGCAGGGAGCTGGGAGTAAGCAGCTTTCTGCACCCCCTGCTGCGCCCTGCCAAAATGGGTTCCAACACAGCTTAGCAGAAGCGACAAGGGCAGCACAGCAGGGAGCACTGCTGGGATGCGCTGCCTCCCCGGAGCCTGGGGCCAAGTCTGGGCCTGGCAGGCAGCAGATGTTTGCAGCTGGCCCAGGTTCTGAGTAGCTGCTGACAGCCACATAGCCCAGCCTGGGGGCCAAGGGGCACGAGCAGGGCATTTTGTTATGTACCCCCTGCCCTCTGTTTTTTCTGGCATGCCGGCACTCCAGCACCTTCCAAGGCAGGCAGGTGCGGTTCTCGGAGCTCCAGCCAAAAAACATTGCCTACCCCGGTCTACTTTAACTTCCCCGTCCTTCTCTGCAGTAGTGTAGCCTAGCCAGTCATTATTCCATCCGAAGTACAGGGCTTTGCACTTAACCTTGTTGAATCTCATCCGATCGATTGTAGACCATCTGTCCAGCTGATCCAGGTCATTCCGGATCCTAGCCCTTCCCTCCATGATATCCACCAATCCACCCAACTTGTTACCTGCCAATTCGCTAAGCACGTGCTCAACCCATTGTCCAAATCATTAATGAAGATACTAAACAATACCAGACCCTCGACAGACCTCTTGGGAACCCCACTTAATACCTTCTCCCAGCTAGACATTGAACACTCAGTGATCCAACCAGTTAGGTATTCACCTTACAGCATTTTCATCTAGTCTGTATTGTCACAACCTGTAATGAGATTGTCATGGGAGACTGTCAAAAGCCTTGCTGAAGTCAAGCTACATCATAGCTACTGTTCTCCCCCCCATTCAGAGCCTGTTACCTTACCACAAGAGTATGTTTCATAGTTTCTAGGGTCAGAAGGGACCCAAGCAGATCATCTAGTCTGACCCCCTGCCATGGCAGGAAAGAATACTGGAGTCAAATGACCCCAGCAAGGTCTTCATCTAACCTCCTCTTAAACACTCCCAGGGTAGGAGCCTGCACCACTTCTCTTGGAAGCTGGTTCCAGACCCTAGCTGCCCTAACTGTGAAGTAGGTTTTAGGTTAGGTATCAGGAGGCGCTATGTGTTTTAGGTTATCCTAATATCTATAATAACCTATATCTAACCTAAAACCTATGTGTCCCTAAACTATTCAGATGACTATATCTGGCTCCTCTGTATTAGTTTGGCACTGTGCAATCTGCATCAGCCACTAATTTAAAGAGGGGCAGCACTGATTTTAGCTTTACTTCCAAATCTAAAGTGAGAGACCTAGTAATGGCTCTTGCAAAGCTGAATCAGAAAGAGACCCAAGTCATTCCACCAGGTTACTACTGTAAGATGCGTCACTTAGTCAACTCTGAATCCATTTAACTTGAATGTTTTCTAAAAAGTGACAAACATCTCACAATGCTGTGTCAAATGTCTTACAAGGGCTGTTCCTCAGCCACAACCTTAATACCTAGTTCTTCCCAATGAGAAGGGAAAAGAAATTTAAATACCTTGACCTGAAATATAATTCTGAAAGTCAAAAAGAGGGAAAAAAATCCCAGAGGGGGCACAGCAAAGGTTGCACGTGTAGAATTTAGAAGTACGTCCAAGTTGCATAAAATGAGACTAGGGCCATAAGTTCAACCAATCGGTGCTCTGTGACCTTCTTTCCAACTTTTCTAGTAAATAAGAACTAGAAGGTTACAGTTTTAAATTTGCATAGCTAGTGTCAAAGAGGATTGGAAGTGACAAACCATGGCAATTTACGTTTGAAACCTTTAAATTCGATCACTCTCATTGACTGCCAAAGTAAGTGTGCAAGTGAATTAAAGTCAGTTTAGACTAGATGTGATCACTGGTGAGTGGCTGCAGGCTACAGTCATGCTTCAGAGCAGAGGAGCCTGGCATGAAGTACAAGATGATTAGCTTAATCTATATTTTACAGTACTCCAGTTAAGCTTACTACATTCTACACAAGTAGACAGAAACAGCATTACATTGCACAAGTTTGGTGCCTTTGGTTCCTACATTTCCTATGGATATCCAAAACTCAGTTTTATAGGGCTAAAATTAAATATAACCTGCCTTTAAAAGAAGTTCCAATTCCCCAACCACCCCATCACTGAATGTTTTAGGCACTTACACAGTGAATCAAGAAGTTAAGAATTTACTGACATTGTAAGGACAGCCTGAATACTAAACTCCAACCCCAAAACAGTACTGTTAATATATTATTCTAGTATTATTGCTTCCTACTGCTGCAACCTATGACACATGCAAATCAGAATATATGTCTCACATTACCCAAGTTTTGGGAGGTTGCTAAAAAGCTACACCCATTCAGATCACTACTATGGTCCAAATTCCCTAATCTAGTGGTGCTCAACCTACAGCCCATGGGCCAGATCCAGCCCACAGAGCCATGTCAGCCCTGGATTATGGGTTCCCTTCTCCGATCATTTTACTGCATCTACAACTTCAAATAGAAACACATTCATCTTCCTATGAACACGACATCCGTACCAAATTGAAATGACTGAAAGCCATATTCCACCCCTTTGATAATACCACAGGGGCCCAGATGACCAATATAGTGTTAATGGTTGTGTGGTGATTAAAGAAGTCTGTAAGGGAACCAATGCTCATTATTTTTCAGTGCGACCCACAGGGGGTTAAGTTGCAGCCCTTATGCTCCTGCATGGATGCCACTCTCTCTGCCCCCCATTGCTCTGGCTGCAAGAGCAGCTGGCATCTCCAGGCTCCCCCTCCCTCCTTTGGCTTTTCCTGCATGTCCCCACCCCAGGCCCAGGGCAATACTGTGTGGAGCAGCACCATGAACCTGGGGCTGCTCTGGTACAGTGCAGCAGGAAGGGCACAAGTAGGCACACTGTGCAGGAGAGGGAGGGGGCACAGGTACATGATGTAGCAGGGGGTCCATGGCTCACACTGATGAGGCCCAAAGGCATGCAACCCCCAGCAGATTTGAAGATGGAAAGACCACAAGTTAGTTCCTCAGTAATGTCACAAACTTCAGTTGAAGAAATCCTACTGGAGAAACGCAGGGTTGCTGCTATTTACAAAACTCTCATTTACTGAGTGCCAGTTGATCAGTCTCCTATAGCACAGAAATTAACACACAAAGGTGCTCCTAAACAAAAAACTTAGAAAAACATTCTCACCTTGCCTCTCCCCACTATTTTCTCTGAAATTTCAGGGATGAAATTTAGTTTAGAAAGCCCTTAGTTGAGCTGTGTGTCATTGCTACTCCAGAGATTTACATATAAGAATGAGCAAACCTCACGTAGGTGCCCAAACAGTAAAGCAACATGTCAGTGCACATGCCGACTTTCTACTGATCCCTGTTGCCACTTTATATCCTGCGAAAGCAAAAAGTAAGGGGGCAGGAACAGGATTAAATATTTTTAATATTATTCTTTGAAGGCCATGCAATGGAGTATTGAATCTGTGGAACTCTCTGCTTCAGCATATAGAAGAGCAGAAGACACAATATGTTCAGCATTGAGATGTTTTTCACTGTGTTTATATGCTATCCTTTCAAATTTCACACTTACCATGTGGCCTTAGTTATTTTTAAGATTCTCAGATGTTCTCCATATTAAGCAGCTACAAATGGAGTGCGATTAACAGGTTTTGTTTCTGATAACCAACTTCTACCATTTGTAGTTTCTCATATTTCAATAGATATGCATTATAAGCCAACACTAAAGACCATCTTGTATTGTCTGATTAGCAGCTCCTAAAATTACCTCCCTCCATTCTTTAACACAAATCCTCCCCTTTCCAATCTTTTATTGTATTGTTTATGTTTACAGCACTCCTCAGTTATTAACAGTTTACTGCAAGGAACAACATAACAAATATTTATCCTTGCAAACATATTTTAATGTACTGCACAGCCAAAAAGGCAGTCAGCTTTGCAAAGGGCTGCTTGATCAGGGGCATTAAGTTCCATACAAAGGAGCAAAAAAATATGTATTTTGCCTATTGGCTTCTATTCTACCCAGAAGAGCTCAAAAACCAGACTCTGCCTATGCCTGAAGGGTGTTTGTGCCCAAAAGCTTACACTAAATATTTTTTTCCAACTATTTAGTTGGTCTAATATATATATATTAATTACATCTACCCAAAGAACCTTGTCTGCCTATACAAGGGAGCAGGCAGTACACACAGAGCACAAGAAATCAAGCCAAACAGCCTGCCTACCTCAACTGAAAACCAGCCAAGGCAAATTGCTCAGCTTCAAAAGAAAAATGTGATATCAGACACAGTATTAATTCCTAAGTCTAAAGAGAAATTTGGATGGGGAAGCTAAAGAAAGGTCTCCTCTACTCATCTTTCCTTAAAAAGGTAAGTACTACAAACTTTCAAATGCAAGCTGTATTACTGCACTTTCATTTTAACCAGGAAAAACCTACTACTGTAGCCTTCGTTCAGTAGTTTCCTACCTGTACCAAGAGCAGATTAATCCACTGCATATTAAAGGCATCCCCCAAGCTAAGTATTAATACCAGGGCTGACAAGTCACTTTTGAGAGATTTTTGACATCCCTTCAGAGAGAAGCTGCAGTGAAAAGTATTTATAAAACCTTTCATTAAGGGAATCATTTCCTTTTCCGTTATTTGCGGAAAACTTCTCATGCTACTTAATGTTTCACTTTTAAAAAAAGTTGATAAAAAACTAATGTTAAATCCTAAAGTTATAGGAAATAAGAATGAAAAGGTTATAGAAGGTCTCACCTCGCCTCAACACCAAGTGTACCATTCCCTGCATTTTTCCAGTTTGCTCATATGAACTTTCAGTTCTACCATTTCTCTCTTAAATCAGCCAGGTCCCAAATTTTAAATATGAAAAGGTACATGCCCTCATGCCTATACATGGCATGGGTATGTATACCTCCTGCTCTTTATAGTGAGCAAACACCCATAGGAAGGGTGCCTTCTTTTAAAGAAAAACATCATCAGAATATCTTCTTTAATTGGGATATAACAGCAGCTGCAGCTTAACCATTTCAGGACAATCCCCTTATTAAGCACCTGAAAGATTTATCTGTATATCTGGCTTTAATTCCTCACAAAAAACCTAAACTGAGTGGATGGAAAGCAAGCTAATTACAATACAGTAAACAGGTTTCATGCATTTTGCTCAAGTATAAAATGTAAATGCCTCATTCAAACCAGAACTGACAATATATTCTCATTACCTCCAAGAGAAGGACCCCTACTGTTCTACTAAATTTAAGCAGTAGTGAGTTGTCCCAATGCATGTTTACCATAATACTTCAAAAAAATAACTTTTTTTCATTTCTATTTGTAAGCATTATATTAAAACCACTGGAAACTTTGGCTTTTGTTTTTTTTTTGGTTTGTTTTTTTTTGGGGGGGGGGGAGGGAGACAATAAGACTATTGTTTATTGCTTTATGGCAAGTGGAAGTAGCAGTGAAGGTAATATGTAGGCAAAAAAATGCATTGTTTATCATTTCAATTCTTTAAGACAAAAGCAAGCTACTGCTAATGCTGAAGTAACACATTTTGCAGAACTATTATTAGCAAATTAAAATTCTTCACCCCACCAATGTGTCTTATGATGCATTTTTCAGAGTCCTGTAATTTAACCTTTCAAATGAAGAAGGCAGATAGAAGTGGATACACATGCATCTTTATATGTGAAAACAATAACTAGCAGATACTAAAACTCTGGGCACAGGACAACTCTGCTCCCCTGAGACCCAGCCTTAACATAGCTAGAGATTTGTTAATGTCTGTGTTTGCAACAGAGAACAAAACAGCTAAACTTTAGCTTTCAATTTTTCAAAAATAAGTGCCTGAGCAACTTGTAAGGAAAGACAATAAGAGGGGAATTATGTGTCTCAAAGTATAAACCAGCACAAATTCAGGCAGACAGAAGTGGAAATAACCCTTTTGACTAAAGTGCTCTCCATTTAACAGCAAAGAATATCACCTGTTACAGTTTAGATTAGTAGGTTTAAAAAGCCATTTTCAGAAACCATTTCTTTAGCCTGAAGTCACTAATCACAGTACAGTTTTGTATCACTTACAGAAAGCGGACAACCTCCATTTTCCACTTCTTTCATTAATTAGATGCTTTACATCAATCCAGCATACAAACTGCCTGGGAAGCCACCCATCAGCTGCAGTCACTTTGAATATTCATTGTTATGAACGAAACCTGTATTTACATGGAGCTAGCAAGTTGTTACCTACTGAGCTTTTATTTTAGAGACTGCAGATTTGAACACAATGGGTTCACACTTAATGTTTCACTTATTAAAACCAAAGCTGAAGAAAGCAGCCTACCTGGACACAAGACCCATCAACAGACAGCTCTTCCTAATCCATTTGCTCCAGGAGTATCTTCCATTTTTTAGTCCTGCAAGCTAGAAACTTACCAAGTACACACAGATGCAACAATCAAATTATTGTATCAGGGAACTTAAAAGGTCATATCACTTCCCAATCAAGTTGCTGCCACCTATTTTCTTTTCGATTTCTGACTCATCCATAAAACAAGAGAAAAAACACACCTCAGACATTAATGCTGGTAGCTTCACTCTTACCAGACTGCACACACAGCTATCCTTTGTGTCCTCTACTCTTACAAGTACCATGCATGTTTGCACAACCTCCTCAAAAACCCTCTTTACACACATGCAGAATGCAGCTATTCAGAAAATCTTCTATCCACAGCCTTCACTCAGATACTCATTGAGAAGTGGGTCATTTTCTTCATAAGTGAAGCACGGATGTTGCTTTAAGTTTCATGAACAAACATCCATTAAAATAAGTACATGTTAAACCCAGCTTCTTGTTTGCTACATCAAAATTTGCTTTACCAAGCTTCCTCCTCTGAGCTAGTTCCTCCCCCCCTCTTTCCATACATTATGCAAGTGTTTTTTGTTTTGCTTCCCCCCATATATAAAATTTCTAACAGATCACCAAGTATGCAAAAAAAACCCCACAAAACCAAACCAAAACACAAAGAGCACTGACTGCTTAAGGGGAACAAGAAGCAAAAATAATTTCTATTGCCCTCACGAAATTGCCTGTATTAGTGCCACCCTATAGTATGCAGCATTTCAGAAACTATTAGTCCTCAAATTTAAAGGAGTGGAGATTTCTTAACACCTGAAAATCAACAGGCTATACCCATCTAATAACATTTGTAGCCTGAAGATACCTAAATAAGTATAATTTAGGTAAAGCAACTTCTACTTAATCCGCTTTCTACTCATTTGAGCAGCTCAGGTCAGAGTCCTGCCTCTTCATTCGTTTTTAAAGAGCCTGCTGCCAAACAGATGGAGTCCTAAATTTGGGATTTTACCATTCAAAACCCTGGCAAATCCATTACCTTGACTTTATGAATTCTGAAGAAACAAACGGTTTAACGCAGCGAGGGCTTAATCAATAACCAATCCGATGTTTGCACATGATGTGCAAACACGCCGCGCGCAATGCCTGCTAACATTTCGCCATGAACATCTGTTGCCAGAACAATTGTGGCAGCTTTCAGGCGCAAGATGTTTTTGCCAATGGACCCCGGCGCCTGAAATCACTTCTCCCTTCTGCCTGCAGCACAACTGCTGCGATTGTACCGGGACACCGCTTCCCCTGGGAAAGGGCTGTGCCCCTGGCTGAGGATGCTGAGCCGAGAGCCGCCCGGGGGTGCGGGTCGCGCTCAAGCGGGAGCTGGATGGAAAGTTAAGGGAGGGAGCGACAGAGGGGGATCAGCTGCCCTTACACCAGCAGTTCCCAGACTGACACCACCAATTTAAAACCGTATAGGCTTAAGTACCACCGCCAGCAAAGGTTGCAGCTGAGCCTTAAGTACCCACCAGCAAATGCTGGTCGTGTGAAGTAGTTATAATCGGTCTGCTCACCCGTACCAGTGACAGGCTGTCCGCGCACCCCACCACGCTTCGGGAACTGCTGCCTGAGAGCAGAGCAGGAAGGAGAGGCTCGTACCCGCGAGCGGAAATCACAAGAAGCGGCAGAGGGCACCGAGGCCCCCGCTCACGGGCAGGGGAGCAGCGGCGGGCAAGCTCCGGCGGCTGCCGCACAAGAAGCGCCACACGCACGGCACACGCACACAAATGCACACACGCGGAAACACCGGGCACATGCACACATGAGGATGGACCCCCTTTCTCCCCGGCGGGCGCACCTTGGCTGACCAGCCGCAGCGCGTGGGTGAAGGACGGGTCGAGCGAGTCCTTCTCCGCCATCAGCTCGGGCAGGTATTTGTCGTCCATGGCCGCGGTAAATCCTCCCCGCGCGGCCGCAGCGCTCCCGCCCGGCCCCGGGGTGCATCCAGCGGGCGGGGCCGCCCCAAGCCTGTGCCGCGACAGGAAGGGGGCGAGAGGGAGGATCTCCCCAGCGGGCCACCTGCCGCTGCCCCGCTCGGCGCCGACTGAGCAGCCCGGCCCCTCCGCCGCAGGTTTATATAGCGCCCCCGAAGTCCCGCCCCTCGCCGGGAGGAGAGGCCGCGCCCACCGAACCCTCCCACCGGGCGGGGCCGACCCGCCTCCTTCTCCCACGCCTGTGCAGCTTCCTATTGGGCAGCTGCGGCTGTCACTCCCGGGACACCTGAGGCTCCCGATTGGCTGCTGCCGCTCCCCGCCGTTGGGCCGGGCGGGCTCGCGCGCGGCGGCCGTTGGAGCCGGAGGCGGGGGAAGGAGCTTTAGCCTCTTTTAACCCTTCGTGCGCCGCAGCTCATCTCCCCTCAGCGCCCAGCGGCCTGGGGGTCTTCCCGCCGCGCTTCTCCATGCCCAGGAAAGGACCTTGGAGCTTCCCCTCAGAAAGAGCCCAGCCAGGTGGTGGCGGGAAACCGGGGTCACCGTCGCAGGGGCAGCAATTCTCACGGGCCCACTCCGCTTTACACGCGCCACGGTCCGAAAGCAAGACGAGCTGCCATTTCGGTGCCACCGGGCAAAAAGCGCAAAGACACCACTTGAGCACGGCACGAAATGCGGAAGGGATGCTAGGAAAACGCTTGCCAATCTCGCCCTTTGAGAGGAGATTCGTATGAGTTATATATTACTTGATACCTGAAGTTATACTGATACGTGAACTATATTAACTTGATTCCTGAAGTTACGTAACATGATGCATGAATGTGAGAGGCGAGGACCAGCCCGGCTACCCCATCACTCAAATGCTTCCACGAGATGTAAACGGGTCCCTTACCGCCCAAGCAGCAAAACACTCATGGTTGACTATTGAAATGTTTTCCCTATAAGGATCCTCCCTCCCCGGGCCGAATATTCACCTCTCCCAAAAGCCTCTCTGCAGCAGCGCCAGCCTCAGGGCGATGCAAGCTGCAACTGTACCAGAGCCAAGCCCGTTCAGGGCTCCCACTGCATGGGCGCTGTGAACCTGACTAGCAGCCCTTGATTTCAGGTAGCCACAATACCAAGGAAGCAGGCTCAATGAACCAGGTGGCCCCTTCCAGTCGTATGTGCCAAGGATCAATCTGCAAGAATATCACTGCTACGTATCTGTGCGTGGATACACTTAGTATATTAGAACACATTTTACCTTGGTCTTTAGTTTTGAGCTACACTGTGGCTTCCTCATTGGCCTTCAGGAATTTCATCAGAGAAAATAAAAGAGAATCTTCTCCACAAATGCCTGACAAACAGACAGAAACAATCACCATTTTACAAGTAAGAGCCAGGAGTTAAAGGAGCATATAACATTTTAAAGTGTCCATTGATTGCAAGGTTAACAGAAGTAATAACAGGTGAGTCATTGCCCTTAAAACATGGCAAAGTATGAATTATAGGTTGATAATCAGATAGCTTTATATTGATTAGTGTTTGTAGTATAATAACATTTCTTGGAAACAAGCCCTGAGTGTTAATGCTTAAGAAACTGCGTTCAAAAGTTAGAAACTGTACACATAACACAACTCTCCAACCATGTGTGTCCTTGTGCCTGACTATAAATCTATGAAACCATATTTTAAGATATCAAATAGAAGATTGAATACAAACTGGAAGGTCTTACATCACTTCACAGACAGTGTTACAATAAAAAGTATATTTGTCTTGATTAATTTTTCTGATGATCTTCAAAATAAACCCAAGCCAGAGCTATTTAGCTCAACATGTCCAGAAGCGATTCATATTTGGTAAGCAGTCTCTAAAGTAATCCACCATTGAGCAAAGACTCAAATGCAGTAAACAAAGAATTGCTGGAACTCTGGTTAGGTTCCAGTTCGACACAACTGTTGTTCTCTGGTATGCACAGGACTTGAAGATCGACATTTATTAAATAAACTCAGTGTTTTAATGCAATATGTAAAAAGATCAAATATGAGTAAAGATAAAAGTTTTACACTCATGGACAACTAAAAACATCTTTGGAACTGGGATGACCTTAACAAAAAATTTAAGAGTCAGACAGTAAAATACTTGTCCAAGAGGTTGTTTGAAGTTAATAGTTGCAACTGAATGCAACATTTGCTCTTGGCAACTATTGCAATATTTTATAGTACTTAACTGGGAAGAGGCTAAATGAAAGTTACTAATTAAATAAAGTGAGAGACAAAAACAGGGAATGTAAATGCCAAAATTACAAACAGTTGGGAGAAAAAGTTGTTAGAGGTTTTTTTTTTTAATTCATCCTTCACTGAATATTGTAAACACACATTTAAAATGCAGCCATTTGTTGGTTAAGAGGTCAAGCAGATAACTTTTGCACAGAACATGTGGGAATGTAATCCTTGGTGAAGGACACGAGAAAAACATTCCTACTTCTGTGACTCAAGCCATAAGATAAAGTGTTTGCAGAGTACAGGACCTTAATTTGATAAGCCCACATTCAAACCATCTACACCGCATGAATTGCAAGGAACAGGCCTTGGAAAGAGAAGGTGTTTTGAATTGGCCAAATTAGTGTTTCTGGTTTTATGAAACCTCAGGTGCTTCTAATGTGAAAACAAATACCAGTGTAGTAAGGATACATCTAAAACTTTGTCCTCTTTTGCAGGAAATCAGAAAATACAGTCATTACCAGTTTATCCATGTTAGCCTATTGTTCAAGTCAAAATCAGCATCTTACTAGTGAAATGCACTGCGTTCTCCACCACAGTCAGAATAAGGACATTAAATCAAAGGGCTACAGCAAATCCAGAACAGGAAGGGGTGAGGGAACAAAGACTAGTAGCTACGTAAGCATAGAAGGTTCAGGTTGAAGGAAGCAGACAGGGTGGAACCTGGAAGGGGATTTAGCAGCATAGCTGAATTTTGCATTGGATCTAGCCCAGGAGCCTCTGGAGATTTTTGTTTGGTCTCCAGAGACATCCCCCTTCCCCTCCTCCTGCTACAGCTGCTTCCTCCTCCCACCCCATCTGGGACAGGATAAAGCTTCAAAGTGGTTCCTGGGGTGGGTTCAGGGGCCAAGGTGTCACCCCAAGGAACCAAAGTGTTCCCCTTTCCTGCACCTGCTTGGGGGAATGGAGGGGAGGAGGACCAGGCACAATAGGGAAATCCCACTCCCCTCCCTCCAAATCTGGCTGCTACAGCTTTTAACATTCCCAGCCCACTCATGGCCCCTTGGAGCAGACAGGAGCAACTTTGAAGCTTCCAGGCCCCTGGGACAGTGGAGAAAGCAGGAGCAGTAGGAGCAGAGAACGTGCTTCTGAGCATGAAGGGAAAGGTGGGGATTCTAACATGCTTGGAGGACTTTGAAAAAGTCCCCAGAGGCTGCCACAGCAAGGTATACCCTTATCCATGTAGGTGGCAGGAGCCTGGGAATGGACATACAGCCACCCCTGCAGTGGGGTCTCTTTGCCAAATCTTGGATCCGCCCCTGAAGCAGACTAAGCTGTAGTTACTGGACTGACACAAAATCCTTGAAAGGGTTAAGGACAAAAGGATCAGTCCTTAAAACTATTGTTGTCTTTATTGAAAACCAAAGGAAATTCAAGGATCACAGCAGTCCAGTAGATATTAGTATTACTGTCTTCAAAGCTCATTCAAAAACAGCATTTCATATTTCAAATAGTCATGATTTTTTAAACTGTTTTTCCTCTGCTTTCCAATAGGCTGAAAAGTCTTGTTAATGAACAAGCCTGTTTAAACACACACACTGCTGTCAACAATTAACCACAGTACACAGTGTGATCAAGAAGCAATTTTAGAATTGTTTCTTCACCTTCTCTAGTTATCTTCGATTAACATAATACTTCCTCACTGTAAACAAAATATTGGCAATGCACTTACTAATATTATGATACTGTAGCAGTGATGTTGCAGCTATATAAATGGTGCAGGAATTATGCAAAAGACAAGGATTTCTTACGGTGATACAAGAGGAAGAACATCTTGCATTCAAAAGCTTCTCTAACCTTATCCCAGCTACATAGTTCATCCAATAAAATATCACCCTGAGAAATCCTTGCCTTTTGCAGTATTAATGTTCCCGTATAACAGCAGCATTCAAACATGTGATGGTTCTTCCTTCCTTTGGAATTAAATATCTTCCAATATGTGGAGCAAGTTATTTTGTGTATCTGAGGACATGCTTGTGTGGATTGTAATTGAGTTGTCCCTTCTGTCTGCTCAGTGGGTGGTTCTATAGGCTTGTTGAATTTGCAGCTCGTGTTCTTCTCACATGCCATTTCACCATCACAGGTTGTAGTTTCATTCTCAGATAGGGCTATACTAATTGGAGCAGTCTTTAAGTTTCTGCAGATTTGCTTAAATAACTCCATTCCTTGTCTCTATTACATGCAACTAGCTTTGTCCCAGGAGTTCAGTTACAATGCTAAAAGTGTCTTTGAAAACTAGGACTTGCATCATTATATCGGAGTTTTTTAAGAAATGTTTTGGAGTTCTGGCATTTTTATCACAGTTGGATTTGTCATCTTTTTCATTCCATCCTCTCTGTGTATTATGCTATAATTTTGTAACTTGGGGCACTAGAAGGGATTAACTATAATAGTTTAACTGATTTGAACCTTCATATTAATATCTTTCCTGTGCGTTGGTAGTGTTAGAGTAATGCTGTAGCTGATGCTAGTCCAAGACTTATTTGATTGGCAAGAAATTTTTGGGTTGGTATCTTTTATTGGATCAATTGTAGGGCTGGGATAAAAATAGGCAAGCTTTCAAATGCAAAGCATTGTTCTTCAGGCCACTGCTTTCATATTTAAGTAAAGCTAGGTAAAGATCTTGACATTCTTCATTTGTTTTGTTAATTATCCATTTGGGTGTGGGTGTGTTGAACTGTGGGTCATACAGTACACTACATATGCTAACTTATTCATATGAGCCAATCTTAAAATCCTTAGCAAGTTTTAAAGCATCTTAGGTGCATTGTTATCCCTTACCCAAAATTTAATTTATTGCAAATTCCATGTCTGGTGAGTATTACCTCCGTTTGATTCAGTAGTTGAGCTGCTTTAAAAGAGAGAGGACTAAGATCAGCCAGCAAGTAGCAGTTTCATCACTACTTAAATAACTGGCAATTGTTGCCAGGCACTTTGTAAGTGACCATAGTTTTCTTTCAGGTTTCTCCTCTGGTAGTTTTCACAAATACAATGTCATGGTACTGCCTTGTGTGTTAATAGATATGCTTTTTCGCAGGTCTAAGAGAAAAAGAAAAGCAACAAATTTGAGTATTTCAGAGTGAAGATGGAGAGAAAGGAATAATAGTGATACTATGATGGGGTCTACTAGAGACTGCTGAACAATGCTATTCTTCTGTAAAGTGCCACATATCCCTCATGAATCTTCTTCAGAATAACCATGTCCATTTTCTCTGGAATCACCAGTTCTTTCTTTCAGCACCAGTCCATTATGTACAATTAACCCTTTTGCCTTTTCAAGAGTTTCTAATAAAGCCCTAGGAGATTTTTTTTTTTTTTTTAAAAGGCTCTCACTACATACAATACTAGGCAAGTAGTAACAGGTTTATTTCTAGTTTTCCTGCCTTACTTTATTGTAGTATTTAGGGAATTTTGGACAGCGAGGACATCCTTCATATTCCCAGACCTTTCACCAGCATGCCATTCTGGAATCACTTGCTTTCTTTCATGCCTAATCAGTGACCTTGTGATTCCTGCTCATCTTAGTATAATACTGCAAGTGTAGTTTTCAGTTCTTTGTGGGGAGGTTGATGCTTTTATTTGCCTTCCCTTTATTTTGGATCAAGTTTGACATTTCCTTTCTAAGGTGTGACCCAAGTAACTCATTAGGTCTATATGTGTTGCAGTTCAGTTTTAGGTTACACTTGTGTCTGTGCACTGTACGTGCAGAGCAGAGCCAAGCATGTATGCTCAGGACCCAAGCTGAGCTCTTTTACTTTGGCTGCTAGGTTTAGTTAAGGACCCACTAGGTCCTTGCACCTGAGTTAAGCTCATAGCACTACGATCCTGAGTTTGGGAGAGATGCAAAAGAAACAAGCACAGTTAAACAAATAAACTACTTAGCTGTTTGCTGGCTTCATTCTTCCAGCTTGCCAGGCTTCTCCCAGGTTTTACTTGCCCCATAGCTTCTTATCTTTCAGAGGCTTTGAGGGCTTACACAAACAAAAGAGAAGTCTTGCTCACAGCCCCTTCCTGCAGCTGCTAGACCTATGCTAACCCCAAACACTAAGCAGCCTACCTTTCTCTGCTACTACAGCTTCCCTGGGGCTGCTTTCAGCTTCCTTTTATTTCCCACCCTGCTGGGTCAGGTGGCTGGCTCTCTGCCTCACTCCTCACACCTGGGTTAGCTCCCTTGCTGGGAGGCTTCATCCTCCCACCTGGGTCTTCAGCCTCTGGTGAATTCCTCTAGCTGGGTGGGTCTGGAGGAAAGCTCTCAAGGTGTGGGACTCTTCGGTCTCTTCCATATCCATAGTAACAGGGCCAGGCCCTGTTATACTATCAAAAACAAGAACATGACAAAAACCTTCTCTCCATGCTGCTTTGTCCTATAATGTGATAGATAATGACTGGTTCTTGCCAACCCTGCTAACGTTTTGTGCACTTTTCCTTTTACCTCTTGTGCAGCACTGACAAGAAAAGTGATTTATTTTGAAACACCATCTTCCAAAGGTAGTATTGAAAAGCATTACTTTGCTTCTCTTTGCCCAGTTCCATTTACCAATTTCTAGACTATTCATTCAGTGCCCTGAATACACAGTTCTTGCAGGGAACATAATGCCATCTATGCTGGGTAAGCCACACTGTTCCCTATTATTGCTTTGTTTAGATGGGGGCGGGGGGTTTCCTGCGACCACCACTGAACTACCCATTCTGATGGTTTCTCTGCCTTTTCAGTTTGATGTAATTATGCCATACACTGGAGGGCTTTCTCCACCTTGGGCTTTATTGTTAATGGCAATTGCCTCAGTGCACATGCTATGGGGATAGCATTTGTAGGTAGCTTGATTTAACAATGTCCCAGTGGACACTGTACCTCCAAGCACATCAGGAAATACTTTCCTAATTTTCTCCTCTGTGAGATGTCCTTTTATGGGTTCTATTTCCAGTATGATTTTTACCAACTGATATGATGCTACATTAGCTGTTACTACTGAGGAAAGAACCTGGACTTATTGTAGATAGTTTTCTGAAAACATCAGCCTAACTGTAAACAGTAAAAAAGAATTTTAGGAATTATTAAGGGAACTGAAAATAAAACAGAAAGTATCATTATAGCACCTACACCTCGAATACTGTACTGCATGCAGTTTTGGTTCCCTGACCTCAACTAGAAAAGGCACAGAGAAGACCAATAAGGATGATCAAAGGTGCAGAAAGGCTTTTGTAAGTGGAGAGACTGAATATGCTCTAACATGCCAGCTTAGAAAAAACAGACAACTTAGCAAGAGTATTATAGGAGTCTATAAAATCATAACTAGTATGGAGAAGGTAAATTAGTGGTTTTTGTGAAGGTAGTGTAAGAATGATGTTGTAGCCATGATGGTTCAGAAATTATGTGAAAGAGGGAAGGATTTCTTAGGGCACTCTCTTTATCTGAATGCTATTGTTGGTTCAATAAAAGTTAGATGAGCTTTTGAATACAAGGCATTCTTCACTGGGTATTCATAAGTAAATAATTCCAGCCAAAAATGTGGGAAAGAGTGCTGCCGGAGTGGCAAGCATGGAATATATTATAAACATTAAAATTACTTTCTGTTGAATCTGCTAATGAATGTTTAGTTTTACTTTTGAGTCACATGTGCAGATTCAATATATTCACGAACCTGTCCTCCCTTTTTGAAATAGCTGCACCAGTGTACAGACTGTTGCAATCCCTTCAACTGGTTTTTATTTCCTTTCTGAGTAGTAGTGATCATCTTTTCCCTTCTTCATGGTTTCCCTAAAGACGTGCTACACTGAATATTATGTTGGGTTTCCTTTCTGGGTAATGGGGTAACGGCTACGACAACCTCAAACCCAGTCCTGAGCAAGTGGCTTTCCTTCATCCGTATCAGATTCAGACAGCCCCTCATCAGATGTAGGTTGTTCAGCATGACTAGATCTTGGACAGTCAGCCCTGTCACTTTTTAGTGTAGTGTTATTGATCAAAGCATAGGTTTCAAAGCTGGTGGCTCAATAACATGTGGGGCTGTTGCTTCTGTGCTCTGTTTGCCAGTCAGTCCTGGTTCTCATAATTGCTCAATGTGGAAGCACCAAACAGCACTAGGCACCACTTTTATTGTGTAGGAGAAAGGACCCACAACTGTAGGCATTTAAGTGCCCAGGAATCACTGGCCAGTACTGTTGGTCCTACATGTAGCTGCCAAGGGACATCTGGTTTGTTTTTTTTGTCATGGCATGACTCATTTGGCAATTTTAACACATTGCTACTAGTCCTGTTTTAATAATTCCAAAATTGACCTAAGGATCGCAGCCCATAAACAGCATCGCCAGGGTCTCATTCATTGTAGTACATACTGCACTTTGGTATGCTGACAAAAAGTGGGCCATCTTCTCCTATACTGACCCTGCCTTTTCTACCATGGAGAGCAAGGCATTTTTGCAGGACTGTACAAGTCATTCAGCCAACCTATGGGTGGCCAGGTGGTATGGTGCAGAAGTGAAGTGCCACATATCATTTTTCTCCATGAACCCGTGAAACTCACCTGAACTGAACTGAGGCCAGTGTCATTTATAACATGTTTTGAGAAACCTGTCTTTGCCAACAGTTTTTCTACCATATGTGCTGTTGTAACACTTTACATACAGAAACTTTGTGGATATTTGGAGTGGGCATCCACCACCACTAGGTACATCATCCCAGAAAAGGTCCTGCAAAAATCAATATAGAGCCATTCCTACAGTTGGAGGCCAGGTTGGACATGTTCTGTACCTGTTGCTATCCCAAACTTTACTTAACAAGGTGTTCTGTTTGTTGAAGCTAAGAGTTAGTGATCTGTGACCTTTCTCCCATAAGTACTGATTAAATTTCTTCACTCACCACACCAGAATTAAAGTTGCTTTGTCATTTATATGCCTAATGCCATTCTGCTGCAAATGCTATAGGCCGTTCAGTGCCATTGGCCATGGTATACAATATGACAGTTTAAATGCAATGTGAGTGTATGTTAAATGCTGGCTTGGTGGGCAACGATGGGTTTAAAAGTGAACAAGTACCCTATCAGATATGACCCAGTTTTTTGGTACAAATCTACTATAATAATAAATCCTAGAAAAGATCTAAGTCACAAAAATATCTTTTGGCTGTGAGGCTTACAGAATTGCATTAATCTTCTCTTGAGATTTATGTAAGCCTTGCACATCAATAACGTGTCCACAATAAGCAATTGACTCTTTGAAAAATTGACATTTTGCAAGGTTTGATTGCAACCCATATTCTTTGAGACATTCGAATATTCTAGACATATTCACTTCATCATTTTCATCAGTTACAGTAATGTCATCCAAATAACACTGTGTTCTTGGAATGCCTTGTAACACTTAAGCCACTGCTTCTTGCCATATAGCAGGAGCTGAGGCAGTGCCAAATATTGTGCCCCCCTCCATCCTACACTGTCAGAAGGAACTTTTCAAAATGCAACCTAACATGCCTAGTGGAGTAAAAAGAAAAAAAGTGAATCCATCTTAGGAAAGTCAGAGAGACCCTCTCAGACACACTTCGTGGGGGACATATGACTTTAGCAGCCAACTTAAGTAAGTACCCAGGAGGCCTTGATAAGTTCTGCTGGAAGCCTCTGTGAAGAGTAGAGCAGCTTTCTGCCAGAGGGCAACCACAGCAGGAAGCTATTCACTTTTTTGTTATAGAGCAATAAGAGTGGAGGGATCCAGGAGTAGCTGCCATTCCCATTTCCATTTCATGGACCCAAAATACTAGGATTTCTCAAAAACTGCTCATCACTGGCTTATGGTCTATCCTTCACATGGGAACAATATAACTTGTATATTGTGATTTTCACTGTTTGTCCATTGGACAGTTTTCATTTGTTACCCATTATCCCATTATTGTTCTAGTAAAAGGACTTGATAATTTTAGGCACTTTGGCTAGGTAGCTGCAGTCAAAAAGCCCAGGGCTGAATCAATTCAGTTTTTGCAGCTTAATCTAAACTGAGCAAATTAAATTGAAACAGAAGTGAACAGACATTTACCTTGGATTCAGGTATGCAGCCACATGCCTGTAGTGGCTCAGGCCAGAAGCCAGGGGGCAGTAGAGCATAGCTGTCTGACTGTGTGTTCACTTCATCTTCCTGCTGCCCCCAAGGTCTCTGGGATTTGCAGTCCAGAATTACAGCAACAGGAATCTGCAGGGTTGCTCACCACCTCTTCCTGCTTCCAGGTGCCTCTGGGATTTTTAGTCCACAGTTGCAGTCAGCACCCAGTTTAAGCAGAGGAAGGGGTGTTTAACACCCCTTCTTGGCCCCAGATCCCAGCCACGGTGTGCCTGGGAAGGCAGTCCTCCCCTGCAGACTGGGATGCATCCCCAGCCTGGCTTGCCTTCCCCCACCCCCTTGTCAGTCAGCCCTCACTGTTCCAGCTAGTGAGCAGAGGGGTGGGACTAACCCTGCTCTGTGGAGCAGGCAGCCCAGCCCAGGGCTAGAAAATATGCTGGGATGTTGGGGAACTGTGATTTAACATGAATGAGGAAGGGGTCTGGGAGAAGCATGGGAGTATGCGTCCCCGGACCTGTGCACAAGGTGAGGGAGGGCTGCCAACTGCAGACTTGCGGCCAGGGACTGCACTGGACTCTTCCCGGTGGGGTTGGACTGTGGCTGCACTCAGGGCAGACAGCAATGGCACTGGGAGAGCCAAGGCTATGGGGTGGGCTACGATCACCCCAAAATTTACAGTAGCCCCCACCCAGCCCCCTGCCAGGAAAAGGCCGGTGCAGCCCCTGCAGTGGGCAGCCCACTCTTGCCCTGTGCACAAATCCGGGGGCACATGTCCCCCATGCCTCCCCCGGGGGCACACACAGTGGTGGGGAGCCCCCCTTCTCCTCCCCATGCCTCTTGGATGAGACACCTATGACTCTGTCCCACAACCCACCCTGCCCTGGCTGTGCAGCATCTGCCTCTGCCCAATACCCTTTCCCCCCCATAGACTTACCAGCAGGATGCTAGTCTCCAAGCTGCCAGGCTGTGTTCCTGGCCCCGTGCATACTGCGACTGCGCATAAACACATGGCATTTATCAGTGATGTTATCGGCTACGGTGGCCAAGAAAAGCTGATTGCTGATAGTATCAGTTTTCCTTTTATTGGTGCCAATATGATAGGTACCAATATATCAGTACACCTCTGTTTTAAAGTTCATATGCCTCCCATGAACATTCCAGAAGCCTGACTTAATAACCCTTCTAATTGTTGTATAACTGTTTCTGCAGGGACCTTTGAAAATGCCTGCAGCATTTTTATTCAATTCCAGTCCAAGGAATCTTTTAACCATTCACAAACCCACAGAGCGGGACCCCTTTTTTCAATAACATAAGCCTAAGAGGCACCACTTAGTATTATATTGTGCTGACACTGACATCACCCCCACTGACACAATTCTCTTTCCTCTGTAAGTTTTTAACAACACTGGCGTCTTCCTCAATTTAATATTTTTACAAGTTCTTTCATATTCTGCATATGAAATAACAGACACTGCAGAGCCTGTATCCAACTCCATTTTAAGGGTTTTCCTAGCAACCTGAGGTGTCAGCCAGATGGCTGATTTATCACCCTTGTTCACATGATATAGGCCCAGACTAGCTACTCTGTTCTCACTATCTGTGTCACTTCTGTCCCCATCTAATATAGATACCTTTTTATTCCTTTTTTCAGTATTTTATCTTACTCTCATCTTTATTTGCCTTAGCACAGCACACTGGCTGGATATGCCCTTTTTATTACGACTTTGGCAGTAGCATTTCTTAAATCAGCAATTAGCTGGGGTGTGGGGCCCTTTTCCACACTGATAGCACACATCAGGCTGCTGCCTGAACTTGCTTTGCTTTTGCATATATCTGGGTCTAGGGGCATATCGGAGGTGGGGGGAAGTGCAGTGGTGCAGGTGTACCCTGCTTTGATACCTGCTCTAAGCAAATTTTAAACCAACTCTCTAGAAGGGGAAGTGGCAATTCTATTCGGGCAAAACTGAGGAAGTCAATTGACTTCATGGGCCATTATAATCTATGTGATTCCTGCTACTCTGTCTTCACTACACAGGTGTTAAGGACCCTCTGTCCTTTTTTAATGATGTTTATTATATCATTGATGTTCCACTATGCCAGCCATCCTTTTTTCTGCAATTTTGCTGTCTTGTTAGCCATTGCTGGTAACGTCTCTTTTCAGTTTTATAGCCCTGCAGACTGTTTTTAACTCTAGCTAAAAAAATCTTAATTCGGGTATGGTAATATTAACTCGGGTGTGGAAGTGGCTGACATTGATATATTGAATGGATTGTCATGAATTCCCAAAGGCTAGACTTTGTTTTACAAATCTCAAGAAGAGATGTACATTTAACTATAGTGACTACAGGACTATTGAAACAATATCTTTTTTTGTCGCTCACCAAGCCATAGGCAGGCTGACTGATAATTTGTACATGCTGTTAGCCAAAGGTCTGGAGGGGTGCCAGGGTGAAAGCCAGGGGATCAGAGTTTGAGCCAGGGCCAAAATGCTAGGTAGAACAAGGTCAAGGTAGAACGAGGTCAGGGAGCAAGCTGGGTAAGATACCTGTGAAAGTTGAATTCCAACAATCCTGCATGTGAGGCCCAGGCTGAAGTCTGAGAGGGCCAGCAATGGGTGGTTGGAACTAAAGGCAGGGTTTGGAGGCAAGAGGCAAAAAAACAATGCTTCTGCCGTATGTATGTGGAAGCATCCAATCAGGGGCCAGGAGTCCCGGGCCAATCACCACACTATAATGCATCACTCCACCTACACCCTCCCACCGTTTCCAAAATCGCAGAACTGCCCACACCTTTTTCCATAGGTACACCTCCATGCAATTCTGTGGCAACCTTTGCTGCAGTTTTCTTAGCTAATTCAATCTCAGCAAAACATTCAAAAGTGAGATTTTCCTCTTCTAAGAGCTTCCTTGCATGCCTTCTTTAAGTAGCCCACACACAAAGTCTATCGAGGGCCTCATTAAGTCCATCCTTAGAACTACAATGTTCTGACAATTTCCAGAACTGTCGCAAGAGAAGAAATAGATCCAGCTTCGAGTTGATTTCTCCTATGGAATCTGAACTTTCCTGTAATCAATGGCTTGGGTGCTAGATGCTCCTGGACAATTTTCACTAATTCTTTAAAGATTTTACTTGCTGTTGTTTTCGGGGCAAGCAGACTGCATGGTAAATTACATGTTTTCCTCCCTTCAAATACATACTCAGTAATACAGCTATGTGTTTCTGTCAGGGAATCTCATTTACTTCAAAAAGCTGTTCCAGCTAGTATAGATATGGGTCAGTTTTTCAGGGTGCTATCATGTGCTCCAGTTGTTCCAAGATAAGTAGTCATGCGTTCCAGCAGATCTGAAGCACTCACAATTAAAGAAAATTCTTCAGGTTGATTTAATGCATGCCCGGCTTGTGGGATCCCACCCTCTTTGCCAGTCATTATGTTTGTCCAGGCATTCATAAATGGTTTCAGCCGCAAGTGTGGGAAAGTGTGCTGCTAGACTGTCAAGCGTGGACTATATTGTAAATATAAAAGTAAAACTATATATTTAGTCCAATGTTCCCTCTAAGGTGTAGCAGTCTGTGAACGCACCGCTTTGGTCCGTAAGCACGCCAATTCGGTCCCACCTCCCTCTTTTGGTGCGTGCCCACAGTATAACAACAAAAGATGATACTATAACCTTTATTTACCAAAGTGACTCCCATCTACCATTTTCTGTTTTCCAAACAGAATATACAGTCTCCAGGTTATCTCCAAGACTGGAATTATAATCCCTTCATGATTACAGATATTCAAAAAATAAAAAACACTTCAGAATAAATTTAATTTTCCCTCTACATTTCCCAGCACATTGCTTTGTTATTTAGTTTGCAGTTTGGAAATTCCAATTTAATGAACAAATCCAGTTCTGTTACATGCAAAAGAATATTTTAGTGAAGGCCCCTCAAAGCCAGGAACCTCAGCCCCTGCCCCACATTGCCTCTGGGAGCGGAGTATTGGGGTTGGGAGCAGTTTTCCCAGTCCCAGCCCCAGCCCCGCATCGCCCCTAGGACCGAACCAGTTTCCCAGTCCCAATCCTGGCCGCAGCCCCTGCATCATTGCTGGTCTCGGTCCCAGCTCCAGCCCGTACATCGCCACCAGGACCAGAGCAGTTTCCCGGTCCTGGCCCCAGCCCCTGCCTCGCCTCACCTCACCTCGCCTCTAGGAGCAAGGAGGCACGTGGCATTGGGGCTGAGGAGCAGAGCAGTTTTCCGGCACTGGCTCGCCATGTCTCTGGGAGCGAAGAGGCACATGGCGCCGGGGCTGGGAAGCGGAGCAGTGTCCCAGCCTCCAACCCCCAGCCCTGCCCCCGTCCCCATCTTGCCTTGCTTTGCCTCTGGCAGCCTGCCTGAACTTACCAGTAAGTTTTCCCACGCTGGCATTCGTGTTTCTGCCGCACTCAGCTTGTTGCCTCTCGAAGCCACAACCCAGCTCCTCACTGGGTGGGTGTGTGGCATTAATGAGCTTCTGCATGGCATTGTTTTAAAGCATGCACAGCCGCATACATGTGCAGCTTAGAGGAACCTTGATTTAGTCCCATTAGCAGATTCAATAAAAAGTAACTTTAGATTCATATGTGCAAATTCAACACACTCACGTATCTTAAATATAAGAATCCTTCAAAATGCTAGGACTAGGGAACATACAATGAAAATATTAGGTAGCCCATACAGCAGTTCTTAAGTTAAAGGCAGGGTAGATTTGTCCTCATAATATTAAGGCTTTTCCAACTATTGATTTCATACTCTGATTTATTACAGATCTAGATGTTAACATTTTCCTTTGCACCTGCATTTAAGATTGTATTTCCTTACTGTAGAGTGGATCCTCACTGATGCAGAAGAGATGTTAATGTCATAGTATGGAATGAACTTTTGTTATATTCTGTCTCAGGAATGAAGTTTATTTTATTCTAGTTAACAGTTTTGCATTTTATGTTTACTACCTCTCTCTTTTTCTAGATTGATTCGGCTACTTACTATCCTTATCCTATATAACCCTAGGCCAAGGGTTAGTAAGGAACTAGTTAGGGAACTTCTGGAGGGACTGGATATATTCAGGTCAGCTCGTCTGGACGATCTCCACCCTAGAGTACTGAGGGAATTGACTGAGGTCATTGCAGGACTGCTGGCATGGCTTTACGAGCACTCGTGGTGCTCTGGTGTGGTGCCAGAGGACTGGAAGAGGGCCAATGTGGTTCCCATCTTCAAAAAGTGGAAGAAGGAGGACCCGGGAAACTATAGGCCAGTTAGTCTTACCTCGATCCTGGGCAAGCTTTTTGAGAAAATTATTCTGGCGCATATCTGCGGGGGGCCAGCAGGGGAGATCATGCTTAAGGACAACCAGCACAGGTTCATTAGTGGCAGGTCCTGTCAGACTAACCTGGTGGCCTTCTATGACCAGATCACCAAATCCGTAGATGCAGTGGACATAGTCTTCCTGGACTTTCAGAAGGCCTTCAACACTGTATCTCACCCTGTTCTCATTAAGAAACTGGGGGACTGTGGTGTCGGCACCCACACAGTCAATTGGATCGCTAACTGGCTGGAGGGCCGCACCCAGAGGGTGGTAGTGGACAGGTCATTTTCGACCTAGAGGGATGTGGGCAGTGGGCTTCCGCAGGGCTTGGTCCTCGGGCTGCACTGTTCAACATCTTCATCAGTCACTTGGATGAGGGGGTAAAAAGCACCCTGTTCAAATTTGCTGATGACACTAAGATGTGGGGGGATGTG
>NW_017728886.1:260436728-260437976 GCF_001723895.1 Crocodylus porosus | reverse complement strand
GGGAACTCAGTTTCCAGGACGAGTGGTTGTTCCTGAAGGAAACGATACTCAGGGCCCAAGGGGTGTCCATCCCAACAAGAAGCAAGGGGGGCAAGAGTGCCCGAAAGCCCCCCTGGGTCACCAAGGCCATCTGGGAATGCCTGATTGCCAAAAAGGCAGCATACACCCGGTGGAAGGGGGGTGCTATCTCCAAACAGGAGTATACCTCCTCTGCTCTGGCCTATAGGGGGGCTGTCAGGAAAGCTAAGGCACACATAGAGCTAGGACTAGCGTCTAAGATCAAGGATAATAAAAAGTCCTTTTTCAAATATATAGAGAGCATGAAGAAGGCACCGAATGGGTAGTGTGCGGCCCCTGCAAAATATGCTGGACAATCTGTTGGTTGCACGAGAGGAGAAAGCGGACCTCTTTAACCAATTCTTCACCTCCGTTTTCTTGTGCAGGGACCGGGACTTCCCCGCTGTGATGCCAGATGGACTGGAGGGGAACACCTCCAGACCTCAGGTTGCGGAGGACCAGGTTAGAGAGCTTCTGGAGGGGCTGGACGTGTTCAAGTCAGCGAGTCCAGATGCTCTCCACCTCAGGGTGTTGAGGGAGCTAGCTGGGGTTATAGCAGGGCCCTTGGCACAGCTTTATGAGCACTCGTGATGCTCAGGCCAGGTGCCAGATGATTGGAAGATAGCTAACATGGTCCCCATCTTCCAAAAAGGGAAGAGAGAGGACCCGGGCAACTATAGGCCTGTCAGTCTTACCTCTATCCCTGGGAAACTCTTTGAGAAGATCCTCAAGGAGCACATCTGTGATGGGCCGGCTTCCGGGATGATGCTGAAGGGCAACCAGCACGGTTTCATTAGGGGCAGGTCCTGTCAGACCAACCTGATTGCCTTTTATGATCAGGTCACAAAAGCAATGGATGCAGGTGTCGCCGTGGACGTACTCTTTCTAGATTTCAACAAGGCCTTTGACACCGTCTCCCACCCCATCCTCATTAAAAAACTAGGCGACTGTGGCATAGAGGCTTACACAGTCAGATGGATTGTAGGTTGGCTCAATGGTCGTACTCAGAGGGTGGTGGTGGACAGGTCATATTCGACCTGGGGGGAAGTGGGCAGTGGAGTTCCCCAGGACTCGGTCCTTGGGCCTGCGCTGTTCAATTTCTTCATCAGTGATTTGGACGACGGGGTGAAAAGCAACCTGTTTAAATTTGCTGATGATACCAAAATTTGGAGTGAGGTGAGCATGCTAGTA
>NW_017728886.1:260431109-260436520 GCF_001723895.1 Crocodylus porosus | reverse complement strand
CCAGTTCTGTGCGCCCCACTTCAGGAGGGATGTGTTCAACATTGAAAGGGTCCAGAGGAGGGCCACCCGCATGATCCGGGGACAACAGGGCAGACCCTACAATGAAAGACTGTGGGACCTAAACCTGTTCAGCCTTCACAAGAGAAGGCTGAGGGGGGACCTAGTGACTGTCTATAAACTCAGGGGGACCAGAAGGGTTTGGGAGAGACACTGTTTCCCCTAGCGCCCCCTAGCATAACAAGGAATAATGGACGCAAGTTATTGGAGAGTAGGTTTAGATTAGACATCCGCAAGAACTACTTCACGGTTAGGGCAGTTAGGAGCTGGAACCAACTTCCAAGGGAAGTGGTCCTGGCTCATACCCTGGGGTTCTTTAAGAAGAGGCTTGATGCCTACCTGGCTGGACTCATTTTCGTCCAGTTTTTCTCCTACCTAGGCTGGGGATCTGACTGGGAGATCTACAAGGTTCCTTCCGACCCTACTTCTATGATTCTATAAAAACTTTTTCTAACATTATATTATTGTCCTTTAATGATTTTGTTACTCTCATCCGTCTGTTCCCATTAAGTTCCTGTCTTTTAGCATGTCATTCATGTTTGTCAAAACTGTTTTATCAACAGTAGCTGAGGTATCCACTCTTCAGTTTTTTTCAGAACACCCCAGTGTCTCTCACATAATATTATGGGGCCCTTTTCTACACAGTAGGCTTCAAGTAGTTCAAAGACCCTTCCTAGATTTTAGTCTCCTTGGTCCTGGGATCTGTGTTGTGTAGGTATCCTTGGGGTTGGGGTTGTTTGGTTTTTTGTTTTTGCCTGATTTATATTAGAAAACCAGTAGCTCCTTGTGTTGCAAATCATTTATCTGTAAGGATAAGCTTGGTGAACTCCTTCAACCTAGGCTCTGCAGTGATCCTTGTTTCGAAGTCCACACATGGTGCATTACTTGCCTATTTGTTTTTCCTTTCGACATTATGTATTGTCTTCATCTAGACCACTCCTGAAAATAGAGATCCACAGAGAATAAAGGGATAAAGTAAGCATTCATTTTAGCAAGCCTTTTCAAACATACATCCTCAGCATCTTAGCTAAACACAGTGAGTGACCAAGAAGCAGTCATTTTCTGTTTTTCTCTTAAAGTAATGGTACACCATTTATCTACTGAGCATGAGTATAATACAAAGACCATCTTTCTTGGGGGAATTCTGAATTGATTCTCACTAAAAATAATGGAAGATAGTGGCCCTCGTTACTTCAAGTTGCCTTGTTCCCACTGCAACCACTATTGGGAGATAATGACTATCTTAACAGATTACAGCTTGTAGCATCTGTGCTATTGGAAGAAATGGGAAATGGTGGCCATTTCCCAAATACACTGCAGGAAATAACTACATGGTACAAGGGAAATCTTTGATAAATATGGTATTTTAAAGTCTTTCCACTTTGACAATGTTTCTTTAAATTTATTATACATTAGATAAAAAAAAAACCTTATGGCTCAAATTTGTATCTGAATTAACTATTGATTGTACCAGTAATCAACTTGGCCTTATTTGCAAATGAAACCAAACCAAACCACTATGTTTCTTACTTATGGAATGTATAAACCAGCTAACAATTTTAAACGTATCTGTTGTTCCTGTGTTCTCAGATGTATTGTTGGAAATAAATAAATACTCAGCTTGCCTCTTTGGGACAATGAAAATAGGCTAGCTACTAGCTAACAGCTATTTTGTTGTTGGCTACCTTTAGGTTTTCTTGTATTATTTGTACAAAGTTCAAATTTCATGCTGGTTAATAGTAACAGTCAGGTTTATACTCTTCCAATGATTGCTCTTGGTCTTAAGAAGAGTGAAAGACTATTTTCTAACCCTATATTTTAGGTACATTCAAACTGGTAATGTTACAGAATCATTCATTTGATCATATAAATTAATACATGTTTAGGATTAAGGTGATTTAAAGTTTTCATTATCTGTCTCACTGTAGGAAGCTCTGGAAATTTGTATCCTATGCTGTTTATTTAAATGATGGGTTGTCACAATAACAGGTAGTGTTGCAGGAAAAATAAGAGATATTGTCATGGTTACCACAACTACCACATTGATAGTTTTTTTTTTTGTTGAAGTTTTAAACATCTGGCTAGTCATTTTACAACCTACCTTCCCCATGTGTGATTCTAGCTTTTTTTAAATAGGTCAAGCAATAGATTTATGTTAAATACATTAAATAAAGAAAAATGTAGAGAGTTAAAGTATTCAGATAGCTCACTCTAGGAATCTGAATTTCACAGTTATAGATTGAAAGAGAAGTCTTCAGAGTGTAAAGAGCATTTGGAAGAATAGTCTCAGAGTTCAAAGAAGTAAAAGTTCAGAAGGTAAATTGTTCTGCTCTCTCTATGTAAGAGTTGAGAGAATTGATCCTTTGGGCTAAGGAGGAGAGAATGTGGTTATGGAGAACAAGAGAAAATATCAAGAAAACATCTTTATATAAAATGAAGAATGAATAACTTATTTCTACAGATAAACCACACCCCTGAATTCCCGGGGTACTAATTCAATAATTTTAATTAGGCATTCAGAGCTTAATTGGGAACTGTTATGTATTTCTTTGGTCTTAGCCACATGATCAGGAACATGATAAGCATTTCTGTCCGTGTATTAAATGTCACTAAAGTGACAGAACATTAAAAAAAATCCACAGAAGTATGTTGGATTTTATTCAGTGTCTGAAATGAAAAGTTAAGGCCATGCTATGTGTCTCTGCTTTCTACTAGAAGATTTTAATCAAGATTTAAAGCCATGTCTTTTCTATGAACATAGCAAACAGAAATATTTGTGTGAATAGTACACAGGTTCTACACATCGTTTTCCTTATACCAATTAGAAACATTTTGAAATATCTTTTGAAGATTATGACCAGCGTAAGCTTTGTAGCCTGAAGTTATAAAGGATATAGAGAACTCTGTTTTCATCTGTTGCTGAACAGGGGACAAAGGACTTCACACCTACTTCACCTACTTAAACTATTCAGTTAGCACTCCAGATGGAAAGACGCTCTGTAGGAGAAAGAACTCTTTATTCCCTCTCTCTGCATGACCATGTAGAGGTCTGTTTCCAGTGCTTCCTACCCATAATTTTTAACTGACACTTTGTCACAGGCCGTATATGTGGCACACTACATATCATGGAGGGGATAGGCAGCACAGTGGCAGATAAGGCAGGGAGCAGAAAATGAGCAGTAGATTAGGCAGGAAACAAATCAGAACGCAAATCACACAGGCGAAAGGGATTAGATTAGCACTTTGGCAACACATAGGGGGTGCATGTGCACCCCCTGAGTGTGGTGGTGCACCCCCTACGAAAATGTTCCACTGACCTCCGGTTGGCATCCCCCACCCCCCGCCACTTACCACCACCATGCCGTGCTCCCATTGCCAGCCCTGCACTCCCGCCACTGCTGTGCTTCCGCTGCCGCCTTGTCCCCCCAGCCACTGGGAGAACACGTCGTTCATGGAGTAGAAGTTGAGGAGGGTGTGGCCGCTGGACTGGGGGGGGGGCGTTCTTCCCATGGGTAGCCGCCTGAGGATGGAGGACCGTCGCTGCTCACCCTGGGATATCGCTGACCCGGAGTAAGTGTTAGGTCGTCCAGTCCCTGCCCTGGCTCTCGCCCGCCACGACTTGTTGTTAGGTTCAGTAGGGCGGTTCCTGGTCACTCCGCAGCCCGGGATCCCCGGCAGTCACATTGCGGGGCTCCGCCACCCCTTGCACCCCAGCCTCACGCCTCCTCGTGTGTCCCCTTCTAACAAATATCCCGGCTCCCTGTCCCAAGGCCGGTCGCCTCGCTGGCCCAGCTGACCCTTATCTTCAGGCTCCTCGTGCCCCAGGTGACCTGGGACCAGGTCCTGGCCAAGACAGGGTTTCCACTACAGGCCCATAGCCAGAACTCCCCGGCTATACTCCTTGACCGGGGTTCCTCCTTTAATGGAAAAGAACCTGGAAAATTAAAGCTAGGCCTCCACAGCCCTACTAGCTAGGCCTTTAGCCTGGACCTTCCTAGGTCCGCTACGGGCAACCCTTATCTTAGTCTCCGGCCATAGGTGGCCGACAACAGCCTCCACCCGACTGAGCCTCCTTGGCGCCCTCCCAGGCCCGACCCTCCCTGGAGGTATCGCCTTCCAGTGCTGATGCCCCAACCCCAGACCTGTAAGTCCAGCGCACCTCGGGTTCGCAGTCCCAGAACTCCTTGCCGCTGGATCCCTCCTCCTCAGAGTCTGTCTGCCACCCTTCGCTTGCCGTGCTGGGGCTGGTTGCCGCTGGTGTCCTCCCCTCTGCTTGGGTAGGCTGCAGCTCCCCGCTGGGGTTCCCTGTCTCACCTTGAGGGAGGTCAGCCGCTCGGTTATGGCTGCCATTCTTTATCCCTCAGGCCAGGCGGGTGGCAGCTCGTCCGCTCCAGGCACTCCTTGACCCTCCACTTGAGGGGTTCGTGGCCCGTCCTCCTCTGGAGGCCTCGCTCTTGGTGGCTACGAGGTTGCCAGCTCGGTCCACCCTGGGATCCTCTGCCTCAGCGGGTGTAAGGCTCCTTCCTTGATCCCACGGCCATCCTTCCTCGGCAGCCACTTTTATCGCCGGCATCCGACTACCGGCACCGGCGCCGACTTCCGGTCGCGCTGGCGTAAACAAGCGGCGGATGTCCCGCTCGGGCTCCGCTGCTGCCGCGGGTGAATCCCGTTCCGGCTCCCCGGGACAGAGGGTATGGGGTAATTTTTGGCATGCCTGCCAAAAAGTTTAGCCCCCGCTGCTCTATGCAGTTGGTCCCCCACCTTGGAGAAACCTTTGCTGAGAGTAACTCACTATTAGGTATGTTGCAGAGGCATTTTCTCCATTCTTGTAATTATCACAAGAGGGATTATAAAGTCTTCTGAAAGCATTCACAATTGTAGCAAAATAGTTGTAATTAACACTTGGCTATTGTTTTTGTTATAAAAACATAAGCCATTAGGGCTGTGTGATGCTTTGGGTGCTGATTCAATTTGGAGGAGATCGGGCCCAATTCGGTGGCCAAATCTCCGAATCATAATCAAATCAGGAGACCAATAAAAAGGTCCAAATCAATTTGAAGCTCTCTGAATCGATTCGGAAAAGATTCTGAGAGCTTCGGATATTCGGGGAGTCCCCACTCACTGCCACAGAGAACTGGACCCGGACTCCGAGTCGGTAAGTAGGGCGTGGTGGGGGCAGGCTGGAGGAGGGGGAGGGGACCATGGGTGAACCCCCACCAGGTCCCATCCCCTGCCTGCTCCCCCAACTCCCCTGAGGGTCCCCCAACCCCCACCTGCTCTGCCAGGCCCCTCCCCCCCATGGTTGCCCTGCCCAGCCCCAGCTCCCAGTTCTTTAAAAAAAAAAAATCCCCACA
>NW_017728886.1:260360922-260431009 GCF_001723895.1 Crocodylus porosus | reverse complement strand
AGCTCCCAGTTCTTTAAAAAAAAAAAATCCCCACACTCACCAGCTAATGCAGCAGCCATCGGGCCTTCTGGCGGTTCATGATAGAGTGGGGGGCAGTGGGGATCAACCCCCGCCTGGCAGCAGCCGGTGAATGCCGGGCTTTTTTTTTTAAAGAGCCCAGACACTGGGGCTGGGGGGAGCAGCCATTGACATGCAGGGATGGGGCCTATTTGATTCGGAAATTTGGCCAATTCAGCAGCAGCTGAATCTCCGAATCAGATTCAGCCAAATCGGTTTGGGACAGTGATTTGAATCTTCAAATTGAATCACTGTCCCCAGAATCGGCCAAATCTGAATCGGAAGCGAATACCAGCCACTTGGCACAGGCCTATAACCTAATTGTGGCTCAGTTGTGGATTTTGACCATGGAGATTTATGAAAATTTTTGCCTATGCAGGGAAGTTTTTGTCAGTCTTGAGGTACCATCATGGAGCTAAAATTTAATTTCATAAATAACCAACCTTTTCCCTGAATCGGACAGCATTAAATACAGGTATGTCTTGGAACCCAACTTTTTCTTGGTGTTCTATCCAGCATTGCTAGTCAAAGTGAACTGGTGTCTAAAAGCAGGCATCAGAATTTGCTTCTGAACTTCATAAAGGTTGTTTAACTTCTCCAAACAGCATGCTAGACCTGAGGTCTCTGCTAGCCCTACTTTTCTCTGATTCTAGGATCTTTTACCCAAAAGTCTAGTGATTAAGACACTTTCCCAGGAAGTGAGAGATCTGTGTTCTGGTCCCTCCTTGGCCAAAGGGGTTTTTAAACGTACATCTTCCACTTCCCAGGGAAGCAACTTAAATTCATGGCTAGAAGGTAGGCTACTGAAAGCCCTCGCACTCCTTATCCACTTAAAATTTGCCAACTGTGCAACCAAGAGCACAACGGTCATGAAGCAAGAAGGAGAACAAATAAGAGGGTATGTGACTCTGTAGCCCAGTGAGGAAAGGAAACCTACGGTTTGGTCCCAATATCAGCAATTCCTCATAGTTCAGGATGATTGTTTTCCATGGTTGTTTTATCTGTGGGTCTGAAGTTGACTGATAAGGCTGATCTATAGGATCTATAGACTTTTGCAACTTGGGCACACATTTCTGTGTAGGGTGGGTTGCTCTGGATTCTTGATTTGGGCTACATCAAACTGGTTCTGCTGCTCCTGCTTTTCCATCTCTTGTTGTTTTAAGGTTTCAAAGTACTGAGATCCTTGCAGCAGATTCTTCCTCCATTTGGACGGTTCTGAGCAATAGTCTCCCAAGAGTTGATGATGATGTTACATTTTTCCAAGCCAACCTTGAGGACATCCTAGAAGTGCTTTCTCTGGTCTCCACTTGAGCATATGTCTAGGCTGAGCTACAAGCACAAAAATTACTTTGAATGTCTAGAGTCAGACATCTGGATGATGTGGCTGGCCCAGCAAGGTTGATGCTGGATGATGATCACCTCAATGCTCGTGGTGTTTGCATGTAAGAGGACGCTACTATTGGTGCATCTGTCTTCCCACTGGATTTGAAGGATCTTCTGCAGGCAGCATTGATGATACTTCTCCAGCAACTTGAGGTTTCTCCTGCACATTGTCCATGTTTCAGCTCTATACAGTAAGGTGGGGATCATAGGTTTGATAAACTGTGAGCTTGGTTGATGTGATGTTGCAATATTGTAATTGAATGCCCATTACCTCAGGCATCTGAAGGCTGCACTTTCACTTTTAAGGCAATTTTGGCTTTCTTCATCCATGTCAGCCTTCTGCAAGAGATGGCTTCTGAGGTATGGGAAATAGCCAAAATTCTCCAGAGTCTCACCATAAACCTGAATTACTGGAGATGGGGACTGCTCATTAAGAGCTTGTTGATGGAGGACCTTAGTCTTCTGAATGCTAAGTGTCAGTCCCATTTTCTTGTATGCCTTGGTAAAGATGTTGATGATTGTCTGAAGATCTGCCTCCAAGTGAGCACAGACTACAGCATCATTACCATACTGGAGCTCAGTGATTGAGGTCATGGTGATTTTGGTTTTGGCTTGCAATTGGCTGAGATTAAACAATTTACCGTCCATTTGGTAGTTTAGCTCCACTCCAATTGGAAACTTGTTAGTAGTCAGATATAACACCATGGTAGGGAATATCAAGAAGAGTGTTGGAGTGGTGACACAGCCAGGGCTGGATTTACACCTCACGCACCTCTAGGCACATGATCTTCAGTGCTGCCTATCCAAACAGAAAGCGGGGAAGGGGGTGGCAGCACGTGACCGGGTGCAGAGCAGGGACCCAGGGATGGCACACGGGTGGGCGAGGACAGACCACCGCTGCCCCTGGTATGTTGGCACCCCTAGGCACATGCCTACTTTGCCTTTTGTGTAATCCGGCCCTGGACACAGCCCTTAACTCCCATCTTAACATCAAACAGATCTGTGATCTGTTACTGAGAACCACCACTTGCATGTTGTCATGGATCAATTGAAAAATGGTAACAAATTTCAGTGGGCATCCATACTTCAGAAGAATCCTCTGCAGTGCTTGTCAGTTGACAATTTAAGAATTTACAGGTCAAAGAAGGCCAGGAGGAGCAATTTATGTTGTTTGTAGCATTTTCCCTGAAGCTGGTAAGGATTCTTGCAATGCTCTTTCCTTTGGTGGACAGCCAAGTGATCCCTCTGAAATTTCCAATGTCAGACCTGACTCTCTTCTTAAAGATTGTCATGATCATGGCATCCCTGAGGTCATTTGGAATTTCTCATCATTCCAGACCCTTAAGCTGAGAGTATGGAGCTGTGATGTGACCTCCTTTTCCCACTGTTTAAGGATTTCAGCAGGGATTCCGTCAGCTCCAATAGCCTTGTCATTCTTCATCTACTTGATTTTTTTTCATCTTGGCAAGAGTTGGAAGGATTCCAAATTGTCATTGACTGGATGTCTTTGAGAGCGCTCTTATCAACAGAGATCCTGGTTTTCCGTTTCCCACAGAAAAACCGAGAAAACCACAGATTTCCCCTTTTTTATCAGAGAAAATGCAGGTTTCTCCTTTTAGCAGAGAAACTCACAGATTCCCTGCTTTTGCAAACAGCTCTGCAGGCTGGTTGAACTCCAGCCTGCAAGAGTTGTTTGCAAACAGGGTGGGATACCCCCAGCCTTGCCCGGAGGGGGAAGAGCGGGGCCTGAGACTCTCAGTCAGCCACAGCTCTGCTCAGCTCAGCTTCACTCTTCACTCCTGGAGCCAAAGTAAGTGGGGCTTTCAGGGGGCTGGGGGCCCCTCAGGCAGGGCTGAAGGGTTGCATGCCATGACTGGGGGGCACCGGCAGAGTTTGGGGGAGCCAGGAGCTGCCCCCACCCCCACCTGAACAGGCAGCATTAGTGGGGAAGCCATTTCCATGCTGCTTCTGCTGCAGCTGCCTGCTTTTGGGGGCAAGGACCTTCAGACTTGGGTCCCTTGCCCCATAGCCCTGGCAATTAGGGGCCCCCTCTGGCAGGGCCGGGGCAGGGGTTATTGGTGGGGGCAAGAGGCACAACTATGGCAGGGGGCTGGTGTGGGGGCAGCTGTTGTGAGGACAGCGAGGGGCACCAGTAGGCCTGGGGGAGGCATTGTGGATGAGTGAGGAGCACTAGCAGGGCTGGGGGGTGCTGCAGGGGACTTTTAATTTTAATAATGGATTTTGGGGGTTTTATCAGAGAATTTGTCATTTTTTTTTATCAGAGAAAACCAGGATCCCTGCTTCTCAGTAAGAGAATCTTAATTGACAAGGTCTTTAAAATACTTCTTCCAATGGGCATTGATAGCTTACCTATTTTGATCCAATCTTCTCTATCCTTAGGTCTCAAAGGTGTTGGTCCCTGAGCACCTGGACCACAGATGACTTTGGTGGCACTGAAAAAACAGCACATAGCATGGATGTCAGTGAGATGTTGAATCTCCTTCTTCATGTCTTCCCACTATCTGCTCTTCATATCATGGGTCTTCCTTTGGACCTCTGCCTTGGCTTGTTGATGATTCAGTTTGTATTGCTTGGAATTGATGCTGTTCTGCCAAGAACAAAAGGCCTTGTGGTCAATCAACTCTTGGATCTCCTGGTCATATTCATCAAACCAGTCTTGATATTTATTGGTAGAGAATCCACATGTGTTTTTACTGGTGCTTATGACAGTGGATTTGAAGCGACCCAAAGCGCTGCCAACATTCTCCCATTTTTTGTTGATCAAAATTCACCAGTTTTTTTGTTGAGGCAGTGATGAAAGAAGTCTCACTTGATTGGGTCCTTGAGTCCTTCAACGATGATCTTTTGTTGGCATTGCTTCTGCTGCAGCTGTCATTTTGGAAGCCATTTTAAGTGACATAACTGAGCAGATGAGTCAGTGATCAGTCCAACAATTGTCAGCTTCTAGCATAGCTAAGGTGATGTGGACATATTTGTAATCTGAGGCACGAGCAATGACATAATAAATCAAATATCAGTGCTTAGATCATGGGCGTTGGTATGATTGTGTCTTTTTCTGGCAGAATAACGTATTGGTGATGGTGAGTCTGTGTTCTATGCATTTGGTTCTAATATTATTTCTGCATTTTATCTAATAACTATTTAATGCAAAATGCATAAGCATTACCAGGGCTTGCATTCTAAAAATAATTTATCATCATGTTCCTGAGTGAAGCTGATAAACTTGTGTCTACATATTGATAAAATTTATATTGAAGACACTTTAAGAGATTTCTTCCAATTATCACGATACTGCTCTAAGAAACATTCTATAGCTTGTCTTAATACAAGATGATCAGACTAGAGTCATGTTTGCATAATTAGTTCCTCACCACTAGGAAAAAAAATAAAATAGAGAATAAATCAAATTTCTGTTGTGCTAACCTGGGTTTTATTAAGTCAGTGATGATTTTTGGATTGTTTGGGATCACTGCTTGGTACAAACCTATGATATGAGTTATGAAAAATATTTGTATCACAAGAAAAATAAAATACTAAAATCTATATAATTAGTTCCATTGATGTACTGACAAGTAATTTTTGCAATGGGCACCAGGGAGGCTATGCTTGTCTATGAAATATTAATTATGCCTCATCGGATCCAACTCAGTAAAGAGGTTTCCTTAAAAATTGTGAAGTAATTGGCTAATACCTAAAATCAATGGTTTTATAGAGAACCCAGTAGTCAGATTTTTTTTCTTTAAATTAGCAGAGAATTGGAACTTAATATGTCCCAAAGAAATAATCTCGCTTTTCTTAAGGAAGCTGTTAAGTTTTATTGACTTTTGAACAGTTTACCTCTTATGCAGTTCAAGTAAAAGTGCAACACTTGAAAAATAGGATATAAATGAGCCTTTTAAATTAGCTTGAGGAGCTAAGAATGTCTTTATAGCATTAGCAGTTAGTAATTGATGCATTCATCCTAAATCTCAATTTTGCTGCTGCAGCAAGTCCCAAAAATTAGCATAACAATCCCAAGAACAAATGGGTCCCTGGTTGGAAGTTTCACTACTACTTATATTTTCATTCATTACTGTGATTTTTGTCTGATCTGTGAAAGGAAAAAAAACACATTTTGTTCACAATATAAAACATACAGTTATTTTATACTTTTCTCTACACATTTAATATGTAGTATTGATACAATTAATGTATTACTGATTATACTGTAAAATAAAACATCTATAAATGACACCTCTCATTAGACTCTTAATATTATTTTTTATATTCTTATTTTACTTCTTGAGACCCTGTATTATAGCTACAGGAATACTAATGTTATGGTCTATTTTCTTCTACAGTATATTAGAGATTTCCATAGCAGATTATGAAACTTAATCCTAAAAGTATCAAAATCCATTTCTGCTTCATTTTTGCATTGTAAAAATGGCACAGCTGTAATTTTATAGTAGTAACAGATCTAAATTGTATGCAAACCCCCAAGCTAGGCTGGGACAAATTCACACAAGAAAACATGGTGTCAAAGTGTGAAACAAACATATGCATTAATTTCAACTTTGTCAATATCTAAGTATAGTAACATTAAAACTATGTGGATTTTCATATACTGACAAACAAAGATAGTGAAATTTCCATATCAAAAGAGCCTAGTGATGAATGGTAGTCTAGTCCATGAATACTTTAATGGAAAGCATAAAAACCCTACTATATCCAGAGGTGCACCGCAGAGTGCAATTTCTTTTTGATCATATTTAGACCCCAGCTTTGAAATGAGCTGCATATTGACAGACTCTTGCACCCTAAAAACTCTACAGGTATAAATGGAGCTTTGTAGGATGCAGGCAGCATGTCTACACAAAGCTTGTTTGGAGAAGGAATTTGAGCATGATCAGTTTCTGCCCTAGAGCAGGCAAACTGATAGCACTTGTAATTTTTACCCTCAATATTTTATGTCCAAAGAGCGTTCTCAGTGTTTGAGATTGAACAATATTTACCCATTCCCACAGAAGTGTTAAGTATTATGTCATCTTTGAAAAGTACTCGGAACTTGTAACTCACTGTAAAAGTTCAAATTATTATTTCTTAAATTAAGCATATTAATTGTATGCCTGAACTTTGCCCTCCACTAATTAAGTACAAATAAGAATCTGTCTAAATCAGTTCCATGAATAAGCACTTATTTACATTAAATGTAATGTTCATGAAACATGGGCTGCATCTACACATGCGGATGACTGCGCAATAAGTGGCATTAGTGCGCAGTACCATTACCACATGTTTTTCTCCTGATGCTATTGCATAGTAATGATGAGCTACTGTGCAGCGAGAGAGAGCCACAGGGAGTGAGGGAGAGACTCCAGGAATGGCCTCACAGCAGCCCAGCACTAAACAGGTCCTGGAGCTGGCACGCCAAGCTGCACCCAAAGCTCTGAGTTTTAAAAGCAACCTCTCTCTCTGGATTGAAGGAGAGGCACCCAGCAGAGCTATTTAAAGCCCCAGTAAAGTGTAGAGTGGAAGGACGCCATCAGAGAGCAGAGTGCTCTCACTTCCGGGAGAGCCAGAAACTGGAAGTTAGGGAGTCCTCCATTAGGCAAGAGCTGTCAGCCTGCAAGCTGATTGTGGCTGGAAGGCCACTGAAGAGTCCAGTGGGACCATCAAGTGAAGGGAAGATGCATCCCTGGAGGGGCTTCAGCGGAAGCCTGAATCTCCAGCTGCTGACATATGGCAAGAGAGCTGTGTGGATCACTAGGAGTGGCTAACAACAGATCAACAAGCAGAAAAGTTGGACTTTGGCGCTTCTGGAAAAATTTATAGCAGCATAAGCCCGCCATATCCTGGACATGCAGGGTTTCAGCCTCTTAAAGGGGAGTGAATGGACATGCAGTAGCTTGTTAGTACTGTGCAGTGTCATCACCACACAGTTACTGCCCAGCAACACTACTGTGCCATAGTAATGAGCTACGGTGCAGTAGCATCTCATGTAGACACACCCATGCTGAAGTAAAAGCACTAAGCTTATGGAAGTGCTAATAGCAGCAGCTTCACCTAGTTAAACTATTTTCAGTCTACGAAGATTGGTGTTCAGCTGATTTTCTTATTGAAGAGCTTCTTTAACAATGTTGCTACAGAATAAAGATTTCCAAATAGGCCAAGTAGGAAGGCCACACGATGGTATTTATGAAAATGTTTACGTAAGATTTACGGGCTTCCAAAGAAAATATAGTCAGCTGAATGGTCTGAGCTGAGAGCACTGTTACATTTTTTATAATTAAAAATCTAATGCATAGGTCAGCCTAGATCTCCATTTACTGCACTATGGGACACAACAAATTCAAAATAATATTTAATCTCAGATTGTCCCCAAGAGATAGTTCAGGAAATCTGTTTAAAAACTAAATGCATAAAATGCTAATACTATAGTAAATAAAAGACAGAGACTTATAGATGTCCTCAGCAAATAAGTGGCGTTTTCTTTTTACATAAGCTTTAGAAAACTTGGTTCCAAGGTAAAAAACAGTAACTGTAATTTGAGGAATGAGTAGATTGCTTTCTTACCAACAGAGAAAATCAAGTCAATCTACAATGTATAACCCTAACAGTTCATATATGGATCAGATTACAAAGCCTTGACCTATAGCACTTCCTTAAAAGGACTGTTCTTCTGATAAAGGTTATTAGTAACACCCAGATGTATTTATACAGTCTTTATTGCACAGTTCCAACTGCCATAATGACCATAGCAGAAGCGCCCACAACACGGCGCTGTGAGAATCGAACAAATCCACAAATTCTGCTAAATTCCTATAATCAACAATCTCAGAGAGGACACGAGAAGAAGATTGCAAAGATTGGAAGTCATGTTAAACATAAAGACATACAAAAAACTAGAACTCTTGATTCCAAAATGATACCTTTTATTAAACCAACTGGAAAATGGCAAGAAAATAGTCTTATGTTAAACATAATTCACAATACTTCTGTGAGGAATGGAAGAAAGATAAATACTAAATTATTTTAAAATTTAGTCAACTAACCTTTTTCAGAGCCAGCTACCACTTAGCGGCCTTTTTTTTGTTTGTTTTCATTTCCATAATCTTTCATGCCGTGATTTCACTTAGATGCAAAAGTATTGACCCCTTACGAGCTTGATCTGAAGCCATCTCTAATCTAGCTCAAAGGGGGAACAAAGACCAGTTAGATTTCTAGTTTGATTTTTAGACAGTCGCTCAGAAAAGGATCAAAAGTTTTGACCTTTTTTGGCCTGTCCTGCAGCTGATGGTCTATTTCTGAAACTTTGACAAATATTTGCAAATAACAGTTCACATACATAAGAATTGAGAGAAAAAATGCAATAAGAGAAAACGTTTCAAGAATGCGTAGTAGTTTCTGTTAAAAAAACTCACTGCATTTTTCTAGACCCTAAGATTGGAGCTCCTTCTATCTGTTTCCAGGTTTTCTATAAACAGTTGTCATTTACATAGGCATTTCCCAGGAATACAAGGTCTCTTTGCTTTTCTCCCTCTCTTATAAAAAGCTGTGCTTGGAATTGACGTGCATACATTCATATAAATGCATCTGAACCACTACAGTAGAAGCAAAGTGAAAAACCTATGAAGAAACAACTTAACAATTTCCCTTTATCTACCTATTGACAGATAATCAGCTTGAGTTTGGAACTAATATATAATACACATTTCTGGTAGTGTTAACTCTTTCTGGTCCTAGAATTCAGATCTGGAAAAATAAGGAAAAGAATACATCAAACTATCTAAAGGAATTCACTTATAATTAGGAAACTATTGGGTGGGACTGGAGAAGAGCTATTTTGAAATGGAGGGAAGTTGTTCAGCGCAAACATTTTGCAAGGCAGGCTGGAAACTGTAGTTCTGTTGATGTAGGCTAATTTGAAAAATTGACCCCCAAGGAGCACGTTAGGAGGAGAGGAGTACATGGCCCTTGGTAATCAGAGGCTTTTCTTAGAAACTTCTAGTCAGAATAAACGTTGGTAATGATGGTAGAGTACCTATCTATCTGTACTGGATATGGCTCTGTTTAGTATCTGCAGATTTTTAGAATTTTTTCCTAGAGGTTTCTGAAAAGCCAGCTGTTTGTTTTTGTTTTGTTTTTCTTATGAGGATAGTACAGGGCTTATTTAAAATGTCATTTGTTTTAATAAGATATTCCTGAGCATCACAGATATAATCATCTTTTGCAACAGTGGCTGAATGAGTGAATTGTGCTGTAGTATGTCAACATTTAGGAAAAGTGATGATACATTTGCAGCTTGTATTATGGTTCATTTATTATTGGTATAGCTTAGCTTTGACCTCTGCAGTAGCACTTTGAGTTGCCTTCATCAGCAGCCTGCAGACTGTCAACTAAAGCACACCAGTATGTGTTGCTGCACCCTTTTAACCTATTTTGTATCTCTTCTGATAAATCTTGAGTATCCCATAGTGCGTCTCATTCATTCTGGGCAAATACTACAAGAGAAAGCCTGTGAACATCTGTCAGATATGACTATCCCAGTGAATAAGCTTTATGGCTAGAATATTCATGAAGCTAACCTATTCGTATGTGATTATTTGAAAAGCAGGGTTTTTTTGGTGTTAACCTTTATTGGACCTTTTTCAATTGGGAGAGAGGTTGGGCAAGCTTTTGGGTGCAAAGAACCTTTCCTATGGTGCCCAAAAGCTTGCGTAACAGCTCTCCCAAAGGCACACTTAGCTTAATATAAAATATCATCTAAAAGCCTTGCTTTCATACAGAAGTGTAGCAGGACATTAGTGTGCCTGGAGCAGCCACGGCACATAGGGCAGAGTGGGTTGGCACTGTGCCAGTTGCAGCAGTGTGATCAGCCTCTCCCTCCCCATCCCCCAACCGAAGGCAACACCCAGGGATACTGCTCTGCTCACCCGCTACTTTGTTACACTACTGCTTTCTCATATTTTCTAGACCAAGGATGTCCAACCTTTTTGAATGTGGGGCGGGATCATGAACTTTTTATCAGCCAGTGGGCCGACGAGCCATATTCAAAGACCTCACAGAAGTGGTATCACATCAGGAAGTGATGTCACATGGCCTTTGATACCAATGAAGTTGCAGGAAGTGACAATGAAATGGGTCTGGAAATGTGGTTTGAAATCCAAAATAAACACAATACAAAAGCAAGAATGAAATAATACCAAACACTTGACTAAAATAAACACTTTCATTTCTACTCACTTCTCAGTGAATGAAAGAAGCTTAATACAAGTCAACAGAGCAAATGTGGAAAAGATATCAGCCAGAGTGGAAACTAATCAAAGCAAGAAAATATGGGCATTTTTGAGAATAATCTTCAAGAAGATTTATTTTTATTGAATTAATAACTTGTTAGTAACACATCTTTAACAAGTAGTAACAAGCTGAACCCCCCAATCCCGCACAAAGAGAAACAGAAGCAAACACAATCCAAGCACTGGACAGTATTTTTACAGACCTGGTCCCTCACCGGCCTGGTGCCATGCCTGGGTTGACATGGTGCTGCAGGAACCACCTGGGCAGAACCGGGTCAGCACCAACCAGGAAAAGCAGCATGCCGCTGAAGCCAGCTTCCCATGTGCTGCTGGGGATGGGAGGAGGCCAGCCAGGTCTGCATCAGCCAGCAGAGGCGGTGGCAGAGCTGTGTGCTGCTCAGGACTGATCAGTGCAGGCTCGTCCTGTCCCGAGCGGCACATGGCTCCGCCACCGCTTCTGCTGGCCAGTGCAGACCCAGCCAGACTCCTCCTGTCCCCAGCAGCACATGAGAAGCGGCCCTTTTGGGGCCTTGCACATGGGTGGCTGGGCCCGGAGAGCCACAGCGCTCGAGGGGAGACTGGCCAGAGGAGCAGGCACTGCCTTGCTGTGGAGCAGGGCAAGGCAGGGCAGGGCAGGGCAGTGGCACTGGCTTGAAGTGGGTGGGTAAGGAGGCAGGCGTGGACCGGCAGTGCCAGCAGTTGCTGCTTGGCCTCCTGTGCAGGGCCGCTCCGGCAGCGCAGGGCACAGGCACGGGCTTGTGTTGGGGCAGGAAGGTGAGGGCAGGAGCATGGGCACTCCCGGATGCTCATCCTCCCCGCCAGCAACTGGTGTGTCCCGGGCCTGCGAGCAGAGCTGCTCCTCCGCCACCCAGCGGCAAAGTTCTCCCATGAAGGCTCCATCCTGCACCAGCTCCTTGGGGCGTGTAGGTGGGCGGGGCTGCTAAGCAGCTGCAGCCAGCGCTGCCCCCAGCTGGGGAAGGGTCCAGACACAAGAGGAACCCGGCCGAGCTGTGCTGCGCTGACTCAGTGTGTGTGGGAACCTAGTCCCTTTCCCACCCCTTCAAAAACCAGTAGGAAGCTGCTGAGGGGCTGGGGGGGGACAAGGGGTGGGAACGAAAATAAACCGTGTTTACTTTCGTTTCCTGTCGTAGCACCACGGGTCACAGAAAATACCTTGGCGGACCACATGGCAGCCTGCGGGCCATATGTTGGACAAGCCTGTTCTAGACCATCACAGCTACAACATTCCTACTTTATGAATATTGAAGCTTTGTACAAATAGTCTAGGTTTGAAATGGTAAATATCAACGTCAGGCTTCTGCTCCTCCAGTCAAGGAAAAGAAATATGGCATGGAAACCAAACTAACCTACACAAATTACATTTTCTATATAAAATATTGTATTTACCCAAATCCAAAATTACTTCAAATTTAAGATGACCCCCCAAGTAATTAGATTCTATACACAAAAAGTTATTGTTTTATAATTGCCCATGTATAGAATCTAATTAGTGATTTAAATTCATCCCTCCACTGCTGAGATGGGGGTGAAGGACAAGAGACCAGACCTTCATCCCTTGCTCCCATTGCCCCTCCCCCGTGCTACTCCTGCTGCCTGCCCCTATGCCCCTTGTCCTGCCATGCCTGTACCTACCCTCTTCTGCTTGCTCCCCTCTGCCTGCCCCTTCACTCCTCCCCCCATGCCTGAGCATGACCCTTGCCACCTGTTCCTCCCACCTGCTGCATCCCCACTGCCAGCACTTACCTTCTGCTCTGCTCTAGCTCTGGGGAAGACATTAACAGTGACCTCCCTGCCCAGCCAGGCAAAAGGAGCAGTTGCAGCTCTGGGCCCAATGAGGTTTGGGCTTCAGGGGCCAGATTCAGAGTAAAAGGTAAGTGGCAGAGGGTGGGGGCAGGTGGCATGGTCTCCCATACACTCCTCCACTAGCACATGGTCTTCCTCACACTCCCTCAGCCACATGCCATCTCCCCCGCGTGACATATCTTGGCCTGGGAAAAGCAGTAGCTCATTTCCCGCATTAGCTCTGAACCTGAGGCCAGGGCTGGAGCTGAGCTGCAGTACTAAATCTAAGGTGAGGCTTCCCCACCCCTCCCCTTCCCCCATGTTGCTTGGGGGGGAAACTTTATCATGGATTTGAATATGTATAGGACTTAAAATGAGCAGATAACAAGACTTCAGTCATCTGTGCCTGAATGGGTAAGCTGGATGGGAGTTATAATTACTGTCAGCCATAATTATAAATAGAATTTTCTGACTTTTTAATTTTAATAATTAACAATGTAGTAATATCTAAGTTGATGCTTGCAGCAGAAAGTGAGCCAGGCTCATCTGCAGTAGAAATACGATATCACTTTCTACTTCACTGTTATGGAAAGTCCTTTGGTGTAAACCAGTTATGTAGAGTTGCTATATGGAAATATGTGCTCTGTGTAACAGCACTCACCTCTAGAGCCTCCCTAAACCCATTCCTCATCTAATCTCACCAGAGTACCAAACTGCTACCCAACCTGGCATGCCTTGTTGGTAAATCGATATTGATATGGGAAGCTGCTCTCAGAAAACTAGAATAAGAACTAAGGTCCTTCACTCTGCCCCACTCATCATGGAGCAGCTTCAGTCTGGCTCACTCTTAATTGAACTTCCTATTGCCCTGGGCTTCACCTCTTCTGGTCACCTGAACTGTGGTTCTCTCACCCAGCCACAGGAATTTCCCATTGGCCTCATCAGTAGGCTTACTGCTCTGCAGGCTGCCTCTGCACTTTCTTGTGGCCTATTAACTCTGCTGCTTCTGTCTCTCCAGTAACAGAGGTTAGGGGGTCCCTGTGACAGCCTATGAGAGAGATGAAGCTATGGGAAGAAAGCGGTGTCACAGTCCAAATGTGTTCCATTTAGAAAACAAATGTCTCAACTTCTCCCTGGTGTTTATTTTTGATAAATGCCTCAGGCTTGCTTTGTTATTAATCTAGAAGCCAGACAGCATTATCCAATGACAACATTTTGTTCCATTGACATTATCTCCTAATGAAATATATCTTTACTTTAGGTTGTTTGTTTCACAAAATGTCCACTCTGCTAGGCTAATGACCATCAAAATTTTAAAATAAGAATGTCTTAATAAATGCTTGTTGTACAGCAGTAGTTCTTCAGACAATTTTCTGATGTCCCAGATATACTTAATGAGGTTGCATTGCTTTGGTAACCTCTTCAGAGTGTAGGAGAGCAAGTTTTCATATAGTCACTTAAAAAGAAATATCCACCAAAGGAGGTATTGATTGCTATAACCCCTGTCCTGTGAAGACCTTTTCAGGTGCTTAACTTGAAATATGAGGATACCTAATTATCTTATGTATAATGAAGTGAGAGAAAGGATGAATGTACTTTAAACATTAACTTAAATTAACCCGCTGCCTGATCTCATTTTTTGATATTTCAATCCATGGTGAACAATAATACACTTCTATAGACAGTCTTGTCTTAAGCTGAACTCAGCTGGCAAGACTTGGGTCAAATATGACTCTTATCAACTTTGCACACCAGACTCAAAGATACTGATGGCCCTTCTTTTGGCTACCAGGATATCTAATTTAGTTCACTATTCAGCCATGTAGACTTTTATTTTGGTATGTAAAATAGGATGGAGGTAAAAAACCAAACCAAAAACCTTTCAAATGCTGTAAATTCAGGTCAAGGTCACTTGAACTCATGGGATTAGCACTTTGGAAGGGAAGTACATGGTCAAAAGTAGTAAAATACAAGAGCACATTGATCATGGTGTTTCTTAAGTCTGAGCCTGCAAATGACCCATGAGGTATATGTTGATTTTTTTTGTTTCATCCCACAGTGATATTATTATTTATTTTCTGCTGGTATTTTAGCACAGTAATAGATCCCAGTCCCAGACTGGATCAAATCATCAGACCCTCCTGTCCAGGGAGAGCATATTGTAAAATCAGGACTGCAACTTAGAGAAGAGTTGACATAATATTTATATTATGTAGTCATTTTTCTTCCTGTAAGCTTCCCTGAGCCTTTTTTGGGAAGGGTGGCATATACATAAATAAATGCCCTCATATTATTTTAGCATGAAAAGGTTATTCTAGGAAAAGCTCCAACGACACCATTCCTAAGAACTGGAAGTAATCACACTGATTGCCACATCTAGGATCAGAAAAGAGTCAGATTGGCATGGACTGAGTTTTTTGGCTTTTCTCTGTAGCAGAGTATGGATCCTCCTCTTCAGATCTCTTGAGTATATTTAACAATCCTTGCAGTAGTGGGACACTGACAATGCCCTCATTCTTTTGCTTTATCTGAAGAAGTGCAGCCAGGCAGCTTCATGCCCTGGGCAGCCCAAACACATGGGACAGTGTGAGCCAATGACAGCATTGGGCCAGTGACAGCAGCATGATCATCTACCTCTGTGGTGACACCTGTTTTGTGCCCACCAACACAACCAGAGCTACTTCCCTGATTGTTCCATTCCTCAGTTACACTACTGTATGCCTGTGCCTGCTTAAGTTGCTTTTGGTAGTTTGGGGTGATTTGCCTTGCAGCTGTATAACAAGGTTGTTGTATAGTATTAGGAACAGGTTAGATAAGTATTTGTAAAGAATGGTTTGGCTAAGGATATTCTTGCCTTGAGATAACTGTCACCTATTCTAGCCTAGGTTACCCACAATCCAATGGTCAGGCTGAATACACAGTTCAGACCATCAAATCAATGTTTAAGAAGACTTTCCAGGACATCTCTGATCTATATCTGGCTTTATTCAATCTGAGGAACACACCCATTACCAGTCTTGAGTATGATCCAGCACAGCTTCTGATGGGGAGACTTTTGCACAGTATCGTTCCTGCTAAAATGGCGGTGCTAACTCCTAGACTACCGTTGACTGCCTCCCACAAGTTTCAGAACCTTTAAAGGCACCAAAAGGAGCAGAATGACCTCATGGCTGCATTTTTGCCATGTCTATGAAAGGGGGAGAAAGTAAGGATGCAAACAAAGAAAGGTTGGACACCAGAGTCCATCATGGGAAAAAGGGATGAACCACACTCCTATGTAGTAAAAAACCCCAGCAGTAATGTCTACAAGAGGAACAGAAGATGCTTAAGAAAGGATTATTCATCAGTACCAGCAGAACATGTTGATGTACCTCAAGAGACAGCAGCAGAACAAACTTCAGAAGACGAATCAGGCCACCATGAGCAAGAGTTTCAACATGTTGCAGAGAATCCACCAGTACCCACAGAGGAACCTGATGACAGCACGCAAAGTAAGAGTGGACATGTGGTGAGATTGTCTGTGAAGTACAAGGACTATATAATGAGACAGCGGTAAAGGCTAGATAGACCCCACTGGTGATCCAGGTGCTAGCAACCTCTGGCTCCACGATCCTGAAATGTTCTGTGTTAATGTAACACCTGATGAAATCCAACTATTTAAGAGGGAGCTCCCAGAGTAAAAAAGGGGGATGTGGTATATGTACCTTTAAGGAGCCAGCAGTGGGATGACCTAGTCTCTCTCCCCCTGCTACCCTGTGGGTGTGGTTTGTGGTGATGGGTACTTGTAGTTCTCCCTGCAAGTTGTGAGCATGTGAGTTGCTGAATCCTGTTCCTAATAAAGATAAAGCTATTTACCACCCCACCAGTGTCTGCTGAATGGTGACTCGAGGACAGAACCCCAAAGGTATGGAGGTCTGAGTGAGTACCCCATATCTAGAACCCAATTACATAGAGTAAACCAGGGCTGGGCAAAATATGGCCCATGGGCTGAATTCAGCCTGCCAGGTCATTCTATCCGGCCCATAGGGCCGCTAAAAATTTAGAAAATTAATACAGCTGACAAGAGCCAGGGACAGTAGGACCCAGGAGGAGCCTCAGCAGGACTGAACAGCCCAGCCCTGCCCATCACCAGCCATTTCACTCCCTTTCCGACCCCGGCCCTGCTCCAGCACCACATGTTTGCCACCTGCATTGCTGAACCAGGGAGCATGGGGACATGCCAGTACTGGGTGGGGGGAAGAGGTGTGTATGCAGGCAGGGACAATGTGTGTGTGTGTGTATGTATGTAGGCAGGGACTGTATTTGTGTGTGTGTATGTATGTGTGTGTGTATGCAGGCAGGGAGAGAGAGCGTGTGTGTGTGTCTGTGTGTGTGTGTGTGTCTGCAGGCAGGGACAGTGTGTGCGTGTGTGTTCATAGGCTGGGTCCCACATGGACACCCCACCATACACATGCATCCACACCCCTCATACATGCAGACCTTCCCCCACATACCCTCACATCCCAGGCACCCATCCCCCCACAAACCCCATATCCACCCACACTCCACATATTCACACACACACCCCCACATTCACCCTCACCCCACACCCACACACCCACATCCCCCCACAAACCTATTCTCAACCCCACAATATACAAGAGTAAAACTTCATTTTAAGCTATTGTGCAATCACCTCTATGCACCTCTGTACACACACACATGTAAATAAGGACAAAAATATTTTTGAAACCAAATTAATGAATGTTGAAGATGTTCACTTTTTAGAATATAATTTGATATTTTTCTGGTTCCAAGATGGCAAAACCTCTTGCTGAAAGGAGTACTTCTGGGGGCAAGGGGAGGGACTTCTGGTGGTAAGGGTCAGGGGTTAGGGGGTGGGACTTCCACTCACAAGATGGCGACTGGGAGTGGGGCATCCATCAAGGGGTGGGGTGTGAGAGATAGAAGGAGCCACCAGGCTCCAAAGCTCCCGGGCTAATCTAAGGCTCAGCAGACCCAGGTCTGCAGCCCCGAGGAGCCCGGCAGAAATCTCCCTTACCCAGATGTGTCGGGAAGGGAGGGGCAGAGAACTCCTGCGCCGGTATAAAGAAGAGCCCAGGACAGGAAAGCTAGAGGAGCGCAGAACCAGAAAGAGGAGGAAGAGGAGGTGGAGTGAGCCGGCACACGCTGCAGGGAACTCTGAAAACGACGTGGAGTGCTGGTAGGAGACTCTGGCAGAGAGTAAAAACCCCAGCAGGGGTTTAGAGCCAAGTCTACTGGCCCCTGCGGGGAGTAGAACTGTTTGTTTATGTGCTGGAAGCTAGCGGAGCCTGGCAGTGAGAATGATACCATAATAACCCTAATAGAGGGGCACTATTGACTTTTAGTGGTACTGTAATGCATGTAATAGTGGCACAAGCTAATAAGATGGACCCAAGGTGCTAAAAGAAATCATTGTGATCTCCACAAGAGGCTTTCAGAGAAAGAGAGAGAGCTAACAAAGAGGGACTGACCACACAAAGGTCAATTTTGGCTTAGATAGTGGCTGCAAACAGCAGGAGCAATGACACAGGCCAGGAGAGCCTTCTCTGTTTTCTTGTTTTCTTTTTTGGTCTTTTGTTGACTGTTTGATTGGAACAGAAGACACATGCCCGGACCAACTGGCTGGCCAGAACCCGGTGGAACGGGTGAGGGTGTAGGGGTGGCAGAGCCCTCAGGAACACAGGACCCCACGGGACATCAGTGAGACTACTAATTGGACTACACGTGCAGGTACATGAAACAACTCCATTAATATCAAGTCGTGGCAGGCAAAACGTGGGCGTGGAGATCATCAATTAAAACCAATAACACCTTATTCGAGTGGCAGATGGCACCCTACAGGTCTACAAGGGATGGCAATACCTGACACAGGGCTACCAATGCAGTCATTCTCTTTTTCTCCTGCCCAGGCAGGGGGTCGGACTTGAAGATCTACAAGGTCCCTTCCGACCCTACTTCTATGATTATATGATTCTATGATCAACAGCTTGCCAAAACTCAGTAAGCTGCCCTCCCCACAAAATAATTACCCTCCCCTGGAGTATACACTATAAGTTTGGCTAGGAATTATCTTGCCTTCAGCTGGGAGTTAGACTAGGTGACCTCCTGGGGTCCCTTCCAGCCCTACTTTTCTGTTGTTCTAAGAAGAAAAAATAGTCTTAGCATTTATGTAGCTTCTCTCTTGGGATATAAAGCATTTTACAAATAATAAAAATTACAAGGCCTTATACCCATTTTGCAGATGAGTATATTAAAGAAATTGTGACACACATCATACCTCTTGTTATGTGGTCACTAGGCAGCAGTTTTTTCTCTGAGAACAAAACATAAATTCTATGGTTTGTTGGCATACTTTCTTGTTTAAAAAAGGAACCTGAGAGTAAGTCCCCTGAGCCTAGTTATTACAATAGGCTACTTATTTTTCTGTTTTCAGGCGATATGCTACCTCTGTACATAATTTCAGTAGTGTACAAGAGAGAAGTATTGTATAGCAATGCCCTTAATACCTTTTGTTTCTAATCTAAGTGACACTCCTGGGAAATTTTATCAACTCCTCCTGTAGAGTAAAACATTCTAAACAGATTAGGAAAAAAAATCCTACACATTTTTGTTATTGTCTATTTTCTGAATGCCTATAGGACAATGAAATATCCATGCCTCTATAATCTTCAGGGTTAGATTTTCTAAAGAGATTTAATCAGAAGAACAATTATATTTTAAATCCTCGTCTTTTCTACATGATTAACAGCCTGCACATCTGTACCTCTGTACATAATTTCAGTAGTGTACAAGAGAGAAGTATTGAGTTAATGTTCAGAATGCAGGTTTTGATCTTATTTTTGTGTTGGGCCCTCTCAGACAAAAGGATAGCTCTGTAACCTTTTGGATATTTCGTGAGTTAAATGCACATCCTCCTAATTCTTTCTTTGGCTATAGAACTGAATGATGTTGTGGTTAAGAAGTGGAAAAGAACAGTCAGACATTAATAATAAGTACATACTGCACTCTCTTTCTGATGTATATAAAGAACAATTGCGGTTCTGTACTTTAATAAGAGCCCAAAAGACTTAGTATAATTAAATGGTGTGTCTGATTGTGCTTACATGTTGCGGTGGTGTGAATAAATAGATGAGGGCAACTGTTGGTGTTGAAATTCTCTGCCCAAATGGTGATTGTAAGTAGTAATACATGAAAGCTGCAAAAAATTCATAACTTCCCCCATGCATAAGTTGCATATTATTATTATCAATCTTTAGAATTGAGGTGAGATGATCCTTTCTAATAAATCAAACATTTAATAATACAAACCTTTATTGGAATAAAGAAGCTTGCAGCAGCATGATGCCCACTAAAGCTATGCCGCAGTACTGTTCTGAATGACTGTCAAATCCAGCCTATTTATTCCAGAATCACCCTTATATTATTAAAAGTTGTAACCCACTCCCATGGACTTCAGTTCCAACCTCAGTGGGCTTTGGTGTAGAGGAAAGCTGGTAGATTCTCTCACTTTGACATTAGGTTAGTTTCTTTTGGTCAAAGTTGGTGCTTCCTAGAAATGAGCATAGCTACCTGTCACCACTGGGACTCAACTAGTTGTTCTCATGCCGCTCTCGCCCGGGTGATTGATGTTACACACCTCCTGTGCTCGCGCCTTTGCCTGAGCTGGTGGTTTCTGCCTGACTCCCTGACCCTGTTCTTGCCTGCCACACCTTGATGACCTCAGTGTCTGGGGTCGTTCATTGTGCGCGCTCGTTGGCCCTGAGGTTCCTCCCAGCAGTCACTCTCAGGGCTCCGCCACCCCTACACCCCGGCCTCACGCCTCCTGTAAGTGGTGTCGAACTGGTTGTTGTTTCATCCCTTGGACTCTCAACCGGGTAGTACTCGGGCCCTTCCCTAACACTGTCTAGGCCTATAGTGCAGGTCTACTACCCTCAGGAGTCCCCTGGAGCTCAGGGAGAAACAAACCCAAAATAACCAAAAGGAAGCTCCAACACAAAAACTGGGCATACTGCCCCTTTAACTGCCCCCCCCGCACTTTACCAGGGCACTGGCTGCCTTATGCCTAGGTACTCAATTCCCTGCCTACTCCCATGCACCTCTTGGTCCAGCGACGATGCTTTTCTCGGCTGAACCTCTCTCACTGGGATCCCACGCAGTCTCTCGCTTCCAGGACTGATCTTTTCAGGAATACCCGCTGCAGTCTTTACAGGGCGATCCTGGCGTCCCTCCTCAACCGCATCCGCAGCATTGTCTGGACGACCTTCTTCTGTCTTCTTACACTCATCCCGGACGTCCCTTCCCTTCTGGCCCAGTGTACCTGCTTGCCTTAGCTGCAGGGACATCAGTTGCTGTCTCCTCTCCTTTTCTCCCGGCTCCGCAGCGTGCGCCACCATTTTTATTCACGCTGGCCGGCACTCCATGCTGATGTCACTGGCCGGCTGCAGTTGTATAAACAGGCGGCTGATGAGCCATACAGATTTTGCTTCCTGTTCTCAACGTGTTGTTTCCTGAGTTGCCGGTGAGTATTCTTGCATCCCTCGCGTCCCGCGACACTGCCCTCTATCAACTGTTTCATTTATAGTTCATTTATAGATGGTTCAGAAAACATGTCCTGCCAACCACTGTCTCAGATACATGTCATCTTGGTGGAACTCAACCAAGAACTCCTCTGATCTACAAGATTTTGATATGTATGCTTGGCAGTTTACAAATAAAAGAAGTCTGTAATCAACTGGTTTTCTACCTCAATGCCACTTAAGCTTTCTGCAATTAAGGTCAGCAGTGGCAAGTTTTTGGAAGGCCTCTACTTCAATCTCATTGTTAGCAGCCCTTTCTTGCATGAACACCAACCCTCCTCAATACAGGAAAGGAAACACACATGTATTCTTACAACTCTCTCTGTCAAGGATTGGCAGTCTTTAGCCCATGGGCTGGATTCAGCCCACAGAATCTTTGGATCCAGCCCATGGACACGCAGCTTCATCAGCATTTGGTGGCAGAGGATGCCTTCTCTTTCTCTGCTGCTCTGGGTACCAATGCTGCCTGCAGGCCCTTTCCCCATGCAGCTGGGAAGACAAGCAGTGACTTCAGCAGGATCCTGGCATCTGCCTTCCTATCAACCTCCAACCTGGGATGGATCATTCCAGCCTGCAGCTGAAACAGGTTCCTCCCCTGCCTTAGGTCAGCCTTGGTCTCTTACAGTGTATTTTGTCTTATGATTGTAAGAGGCAATTTTTTGGTGGGTTATATCATTCATTGGACCAACTGAATGGTTGGGATAGACTTAGACAAGCTTTTGAATACTGTATGTTCTTCTTCATCCCTGAAGAATATTGCCATTGCAGTCTGTCCCGGGACCCGAAGAAGCCAGGTAAAGTTACCTGAAAGGCGGGATGAAAAGAACGCCGTGCCGGAGGGAGACCCAGTGTGGCTTGTCAGCCGCATCTATGTACAGCTGCGGCCGGCAGCTGACGATGACGTCAGAAGCTGGCCGGGAGATTTAAAAATGGCGGCCACCGCTCCAGAGGCAGCAGATGGCCCGGAGATCAAGCGGCGGACCGGGAAAGTGACGGTAAAGGATCCTGGGGACAGGACATGCTGGGTCAGAGCACCGGAGAGAGAAGCGACCCTGAAAGAAAGCCCGACGATGGGGACGACAGCAGATCGTGCCAGAAGCAACGGATCAGGTGAGTGACAGAGGATCAGGACGATCCAGAAGGAGTTCAGAGACCCAGAAGTAAGTTCCGTGATTGTGGGTACGGGACACCCTGAAGAGGGTCAAAAGGCTGAGAATCACCGGGCCAAAGGGAGATCAGGGCGGGATCACCACGAAGACCTTCGGACATCGGGTAAAGGAGTAGGAGTGAGGCAACCAGAGGGCCACTAAGGGGGAAATCCCTTCCCCTCCCTATCCAGGCTTATAAGGATCTGGTGGAGGGATAGCAATATAGTTAGTAATTGCACTTGGGGAGAGTAGCACTGGGTGAAGGGCTTGTGGCTTGGGGTCTATAGAGGGTGCAGATGAGGCTCCTGTGCAGGCTACTATAAGGAGGTTGACCTTAAGGTAGCGGTATAGGGGTATACCACGGACTGTGGGATCAAGTAAGAAAGCCGCAGTAGTAGCCGGCAGAAGCAGTGGAGCAGGCTTGAGAAGTGGAGCCCAGAGGTGGCGTGAGGCTGGGGTGTAGGGGTGGCAGAGCCCCGTGTGCAACCGGCAGGCCAAGCCCGGGCTACCGAGGGACCCGTGAACTAGCCCCGCCCCACTAAGGAAGCACCAAGTCATGGCAGGTGAGAGCGGGGTTTGGTGACACAGGAGAAGAACACGCACGGAGACAAACCAGTCTGGAAGGGGAATAGTCACCGACCAAGGAAACCGAGCTCCCAGGAGGAGTACTAGAAGGCCCGTCGGGGACACTGTCCTTTATATCAGAAAACATAAGTAGCCTTGATATAGAAAAACGATTTAATCAGAGACTTATTATATTATAATAATAACTTTTTTCCTACACTGCCAAACATTTGTATCAAAGTCATAGGTCAGAATGATTCTCAATCTAGTTCCACCAAGATGACATATAACTCTGACAGTGCTCGGGACATTTTTTTCTTTAGCTGAAGAAGAACGCACTGTTTTCGAAAGCTTATCTAAGTCTGTCCCAACCACCGAATATGCCTCTCATATTTCCTGGACCGTTAGGGTGACAAAATAATTACAACTTTATTTATGTTTGTCTTTTAGACCATGCACTCCTTTGGACAGGGTTGAGTTTGTAAACACAATTCACTTAATGATTCATTTATAATAAGTAAATTTAAATGCAACACAAAACGTGGATTTATATTTTCATAACTCGTTGAAATACAGATGAAAGCACATGATCTTAATTATTTCTTGTAACTGGTATTGCATTTTATCTCCATGGGATAAAAAGGGAAAATGGTACTCTTCAGTAGGCCTGTGCAAAGTGGCTAGTATTCACTTTGGATTTGGATTTGGCCAATTCGGGGGACAGAGATTTGATTTGGTGATTTGAATCACTGTCCTGAATTGATTTGACCGAATCTGATTTAGAGATTAGGCCACTGCTGAATCAGCCAAACCTCCAAATCCCCCACCCACTCTCCCAGCCCCATTAATGGCTGCCCTGTCTGGCCCCAGCCTCCCTGCTCTTTAAAAAAGAAAAGCCCAGCACTCACCGGATGCTGCCAGGTGGAGGTGGGGCAATCCCTGCTGCCCCGCACTGCCCTGCACTGCGTGGGGGACTCTGCCACAAGCCCTCATCCCCTACCTGCTCTCCCAGCACCAGCTCCTGGCTCTTTAAAAAAAAAAGCCTCCACTCACCAGCAGCTGCGGGGGGGGAGGGGGGCGATCCCTGCTGCCCCCATTACCCTGCACTGCATGGAGGTCTCTCTTACGTCCTGCCATCCTGCACCTACTCTCCCAGCCCCGCTGTCCCCATAGTTGCTCCCTACCCCCCGCCACCAAATCCTGTCTCTTAAAAAAACTAAATAAAAGCCCTGACTCACTGGCTCCTGCTGGGTGAGGGGCGATCCCTGCTGCCTCCCATTCCCCCTCACTGTGTAAGGGGCTCTGCCACAAGCCCACAGAAGCCCTGATGGCCACTGCAACAGCCAGTGAGTGCAGGGCTTCTTTTTTTTTTTTTAAAGAACTGGGAGCTGGGGCTGGGCCAGGCAGAGCAACCATGGGGGGGTGCTGGGAGAACGGGCAGGGGATGGGGGCTCGTGGCAGTGTGGGGCAGTGGGGGGCAGCAGGGATCACCCTGTGCCTGGCAGCATCCTGTAAATTGGGGATTTTTTTTTAAAGAACCAGGAGTTGGGGCTGGGCAGGACAACTATGGTGGGGCTGGGAGAGCAGGAAGGGGTTAAGGGGTGCTCAGGGAAGCTGGGGGAGCAGTCAGGGGATGGGGCCTGATGTGGGTCCCTCCATGGTCCCTTTTCCCCTCCTCCAGCCCCTCCCCCACCCCCTACTTATCAGCACGGAGTCTGGGTCCAGCTCCCTGTGGCAGCCAGTGGGGACTGTCCAAATCTCTGAAGCACTCTGAATCTTTTCTGAATTGATTCAGAGAGCTTTGAATTGATTTGTACTGTTTTATTGGTTCCCGATTCAATTCGGATTTGGAGATTCGGCTGCCGAATCAGACCGAATCTCCTCCAAATCAAATCACCACCTGAAGCTTCGCACAGCCCTATTGATCAGCCATAAGAAATGTGTGTATCTGTGTCTGTGATTATTTTGATTAGGTTTTAGGACTATTCTGACAACAATGTTACTACTTTCATGAGTCCTTATTACCAAGCATCTTGTCCATGGATGTCGTTACCTTTACAATGCCATGAGGAAGTTAGAGAACTATTCTACAGATGAGAAATTGAGATGCACAGGGCTTTGCCCAAGGTTAAAAAAAGAAGTCCATGTCAGAGGACTGAATCCAGATCTTTGAAGTCCTAAGCTAGCACTATGACACCTGGACTACTATTCCTCTCTAGCAGTCTCGGTGGGTGACCCCGGTAGCAACTGTTTTCCCTAATATTGTCTAAGAACTGCCTCTTGATATGGAATACATAAATCACTTTAAATAAATCTGCTCTGAAGAAAGTATCAGTTGTTTAGAAGTTTGATATTCTTTCCCCAGAATCATTCTAAACAATGTTGTGAACCAAATCATTCAAAAAAAGATATGCAACAAATTTTCCAGTTATGGTTCTTTATGCTATAAATATTCTTCAGCTTCATAATTTCAACAAACCTCGCTGTGTTATTTTTGCTGGGTGCCGTGAGCGGTTATTTGAACAACTCCTACTAACATTAACTCGAGGTGCATGCATGGAGAAAGGTGCAACAAAAGACATATGTTGTGGGACTGTAATCTTGAATGCAAGCTTATTTTGTGAAATACATACTAAAAAGGAAAACGCTGAAGGTACAGACAGTCTTAGGAGTAAAGTTTACTGGTGACATCATTTGCAGTTTTCACCTAGATTATACTCTTCTCAGTGAAAATCGTGTCAACATTAATTTCTGAAGTGTGAAATGTGCTAGATTCTTTAATTCTACCAAATTTACAGTGACTTTTTCAAAATTACCAAAAAAAAAACCGTAAAAGTTCCTTGATAAAGCTTATGTCTGCACCAGCTGCAGCACTGTCAGATTCAGAATCACAAGTTTTGAATTAATTGCTTCAGAATAATAGATATAAGAAACCCACTAGTTCATCCAGTCTTTTTTTTTGGGTGCTAAAGGATTGTTTACTATGTTACAAAATTGATTCTGGCAACATTTGCCTGGTACAAATGAATCTTATTTTGTACATAATTTAGAATTGTAATGAAACACTGTATAATAATAGCATGGTCTATTAGCCAGACTTATGTACTTTGGATTTCTGACTTCTGTGAAATGCACAATATGTGTCACTGTTGCTTTCTAGGAGTCATTAGACAATAAGGCTGATAGGTAAAGCCTTGGAAAAATAACACCCCCCAGTCTTCCCACCCCCAAAAAAATGAAACCAGATTTAAATGGTTATGTCATCCAAAGGAGAAATTGCATTAAATCACCAAAGGAGAAATTACATTAACTCGCCTAACTCAGTATTTGCTTTACACAGTGGTTTGTGCTTTAAAAAAAAAAAAAATCACTCCGTAGAAAACTGTAATTTCTCCTTCACAAAGGAGCTTTTTTTCTGAGCACATGAAGTGCTAGTTTGCTCAGTGTGACCTCTGCTTTCATTATATCAAGGTTGTATCTGATTAGTATATAAGACAGATGAAGGGGATGCTGTACCAAAAAAAAGTTTTAGTCTTGGGTCACTTGCAAAGTGGTTCATCACTTTTATTGGAAATGTTTTCAATACTATTCAAGATAGGTACAAAATACATCAGCCTCTAAAGATCTGTATGTGATATATTTGCTGCACTTTGATGTGCTTATTTGGGAGTTGACCTGCATACAGTACCACTACACTCTGCTTTTCAATTTTCTGAGGACATACAGCAAAAGGAAAGGAAAAGTCTGACAATCTACTTGTACAGTGACAATACTGCCTCCTGGTGGCTTCATATGTCATTCATTGTTGGTTTACTGAAATGTAAAACTACCTTCTAGCTAGAAAAACAAACAAACAGGGTTTTTATTTCTTTTAAAGCTAAATACATGCCAACGCAGTTTCAATATAATTTTTGTTTATAAACTAATATCTCGTATCTGTATTGTTACATAAGAGAAGTGTCCACATGTTTTTCTTTTTTTGTGTCCTGTGATGTGTCTCTGTTTTGTATGCATGAGCTGTGATATGTGTTAAATCACAGAGCTCTCCTACTCTTACACTCTCCTGCTACTGAAAATCCCTGCTATGTTATTTTTCCTTCCTGATGAGCTAGGGAGATATTTGGCAAGTGTACAGATGTGTTTTTTAAAAAAATCAAACGTGTACATGTAATTATTCTCTTTCCAATATATGAAGCAAGATGATCTGTCTATATGTTTCCACACTTCTTGAAAAAATGCAATGACCTACCCTGTGCTTAACTGAGAAAGAAGGAAATCTGGATGTTTCTGTCATCAGTTATGCACTGGCAATATTTTCATTCTTTAAGGATATCTAAAAACACTTGTATCCATTGGGCCTCTATGCACAGCTGATAAAGCCAGATTTTTCAAGCAGTCAGAACCCAAGTAGGATTAGATTTTCAAAAGTATTCAGATCCCATTTAGGTACTAGTGTAAGGGCCAGACTTCCAAAAATATTTGATGCCCAGAAGTTTCAGCTGTAACATTAGTGGCTAGATTTTCAAGGAACATCCAATGTTCTGGGAACTTATGAAAATTTGACCTTGAATGTGGAGACTGAGCACTTGAAAAACCTGGTACTGAAACTTGTAATATAAAAAGCTATAAGTATCTAACAGCTTATGTGGTGCAATTTGTAAGTAGTTGAAACTGTTGGGAGTTTTATTTGAAAGGAGGGAGAGTAGCATACAGTGATATCTTGCAGTTTCAAACACAAAGGTATTTCAAGTGGACTTCCAGAAACTTAACTCACAGTTTTAGGAAAGAATAAGGCTTATGTTTAGAACAGGTTGGATGAGAGAGGCTACTGCCTTGTTGAAACATTTCCTGAATTCTTTCTTAAATATGCTGTCAAGGACAGAGAGGAAATGTTGCATTATCAACTATATGCAGTAGTCTATTTTTAAGATTTCATTTAAAAATTTTAAGTATCTGCTTTATTAAGAAATGCAGCATAACCAAAAAATTACTTGAGGTGGAAACTCAGTCATTTGCGTATTTCAGCTGAACACAAGTATTTCAAAGTCTAATTAGAATCAATGAAATGTCAGTCTTTATAAACATAAGTCACTCTTATTTTATTCTTGTTAGGAAAACAGGACATATTCTCATATAATAAGAGCCTTACCAATTCTGTCCATCTATTCATCAGTCTCCAGGCCAACTGCGCATGCATGTCCCAGAGCCAAAGGACAGACAGATGGACAGGCAGAGGTAGAGGTCGGGACAAAGGCAGGTGGGGCCAGGCTGTGCTCCTTGCTGTAGGCACCAGCCATATGGGGGCATGGCTTGTGACTGTGGAGAGTGTGGCTTGTGATCATGGGCGGGGGGCATGGCACATGACTGCCGGGTGCTGTGAGAGGAGTGGGCAAGGGAGTGTGGGCAGTGCCCACTGGCTACACCATGTGGCCTCAGAGTAAGGCTCACCCCCCTGCCTGCTCCCTGTGCAGCACCCTGGGGCCACACCCCTGACCTATGCAGGGAGCACCTGCCTGGGTGCACAGCTGCAGGGTACCATGTAGGAAGCTGGCATGGCCGCAGGGTACCGCAAGGGAAGAGGGTGGGGGGGGGCAGGCAGTGCCCAGCAAACACAGCATGTGGCCACAGGGCACAGCACATCCCCTGTGCATGCTCCCTGTGCAGCACTCTGCAGCCACACACCATGCCACCCCCATTCCAGGACCACCCTCCAGCTGCAGGTGGCAGGGTGCATGCAGGGCGCATGGGGGGGTGGTATGTGGCTGGTGTGTGTGTGTGTGGCTTGTGGATGGATGGGTATGGGTGGGTGGCTCTGTGTATGTGTGTGCGTGTATGTGTAGCATGTGGCTGGGTGTGTGTGTGGTGTGTGGCTGCCTGGGTAGCTGGGTAGGTGAAGCTGGGTGGGTGTGGCATGTGGCTGGTGGGTGGGTGTGGCATGTGGGTAAGTGTGGGTATGTGTGTGGCACATGGCTGGGGGGGTGTGGCATGTAGCATGTGGCTGGGTGTGTGAGGCATGTGGCAAGTGGGTGTGGGTGCATGTGTGTCTGAGATGTTGGGAGGAACACAGGGCTGGACACAGAATGGGGCGGGGTTGCGCACAGCCTGATGCAGAGTGGCAGCAGCAACACGGGGCAGTGGGTGGTGGCACTCCATGCCCTCCACACACCCATCATTTTTGACGGGCACTTTGCTAGTAGATGTGCATAAACTGCTAATCTGATATTAAGGTTTCATAGTTAAACTATGACAAGAAGGTAAAGAGTTAAAGCTCCTTTTCCAATCAGTATGTGTGTTCCTTTCAGGATGCATCTACATGAAATGTTTACTGTGCAGTTGACTAAGTATCTGCACAGTAAACATCTTGGTGTCTACACGTGCGCCCCTAATAGGCTGAAGTACATTAATTTACTTCACAGCACTATAATATACTTGTAAATAGTGCTGCCTGCTAGCTAGCTCCACACTGAAGATCTCTTGTGCACCAGTCAGCTGCTCCGCAACATGTTTAGCTGGGGAGAGCAGCACCAGGATGGCAGACTGACCCCCAGAACCCCCTGTCAGATGGGGCTGCTCTGACCTGGCTGTACATGATGTGAATGAATAAAAGGTTGTGCTTATTGCTGTGAAGTTGATTGGTCCCAGGAGCATATTCAAATGATGCACCTGGGAGTAATAAACTGCAAAAGATGACAGTTATGTTGAAGTCTAGAAATTTGAACTATATTATGTTAAAACTTAATGAATTCTGCTTTCAATCGTCATTTACAGTTTGCTTTTATCATGTGTACATCCAAAGTTATTAAAGTTAAAATTACACAAGCGTGTAAACACCCTGTATATTTTATATTATTCTAATATTATAAAAGCCTAAGTCTGTCTGTCGGTCTGTCTGTAATGCTTTATTGTCACTCTAATTGGCTGACAGAAACAGCCAATCAGAGTGCTCCAAGTGTGGGACAGCACCACTATGATTTCAAAGCTATGCCAAGGATTGGATAGAGGGAGGACACCACTCTCTGTAAGAGGCAGAACAGCGGCAACATGGGGCATTAAGTGGCAGCATTCCATCCCAGCCCCCTCCCCTTCCCCCATCATTCTTGATGGGCAATTGGCTACTGTGTGTAGATAGATAGATAGATAGATAGATAGATAGATGTAGCAGATGCCCACCATGACATCTCCCTTGCTGCTCTTCCCTCTGAACTTTACCCAGAGGCTTTCAGTAGGCCTATGTTCCACTTCTTGCCTTATTACTGACAAAGAGAGAAGAATTCATTGAGAATGTGAAGATGGAAAGCAACTTGAGTGACAGGAGGTGCATCTAAATGAGATGCCATAATGCATAGTAGCCTATTCTCCTCCATGTTAGCGTGCCACGGCAAAAACTGTGCTAATGCACTAATGCGCTTTAGAATTAGTCTACTGTGCATTAAGCATTACAAAAATACCTTTAATCTTTGCTACTCTGCATTAATGCAGTCTAATGCGCCTTTATGTAGTACCTCTTATTACGGGTATTAATGTACAGTATCAAAGGTGCATTAATGAATGCATAAACACTCCCACTGACAATGAAATGATAGAGTTCAATATCCTAATGGGAGGAAGGAAGGAGAGCCACAGAATAAATACACTAGACTTCAGAAAATCAGGTTTTAAGTAACTCAGGGAATTGGTGGGAAGGATCCCCAGGGAGGCAACTCTTTTAACAGTGCAGGAGAAATCTATCCCAATTCAATAGAAGAATGAGAAATGTAACAAGAAACCAACCTGGCTAGACAGCAACATCTTCAAGGGGTTGAAACTCAAAAAGGAATCCTATAAAAAGGGGAAACCTGGTCTAGGGAACAGTATCAGAATATTACATGGGCATGCAGAGAGAAAATTAGGAAGACCAAGGCACACTATGATATGCAGCTGGCAACATACACAAAAGGCAATAAAAAGGGATTCTGCAATTATGTCAAAAGTACGACGAATATGAGAGAAACCATAGGTCCCTTTCAAAATACAGAAGTCAGTCTAGTTATGGATGAGGTAGAGAAGGCTGAATGCTTTTTTTAAGTGCTTTTTTGTGGGGCAGCTATCATCTGATGAGTGCAGTTGACAGCAATGATAGGGAAGGAGACAAACAGCCTAGTGTAGCAGAAGAACAGGTGATGGATTACTTAGAGAAGCTAGATGCTTTCTAGTCGGTAGGGCTGGATGGGATGCCCCCTAGGATATTGAAGGAACTGGATGATGTATTTTTAGTCACTTTCCTTTTTGAAAACTCATGGAGGTTAGGTAAAGTCCCTGATCATTGGAAAAGGGCAAATATAGTGCCCATCCTTAGGAAAGAGAAGAAGGAGGCTCCAGTGAATTAGACTAGTCAGCCTGACATCAATTCATGGAAAAATCATCAAACAGATCCTCAAGGAAGCCTCTAGAAGAGAACAAGGTGATCAGGAATAGCTAGCATGAATATACCAAGAGCAGGTCATACCTGAACAACCTGATTTCTTTCTATGATAAGGTGATGGGCTCTGTGGATGGCAGAAGAGCAGTGAATGTGATATACTTTGACTACAGCAAGGTTTTTGAATGACTCCCATGGCATTCTCATTAACAAGTTATGGAAATACAGATGAAATGAAAGTACTGTAGGGTAGATAAAGAGCTTGTTGGATCATCATGCTTAACTAGTAGCCATCAATGTATCAATGTCTAGCTGGGAGGAGGTATCAAGTGGGTTCTACAGAGTCTGGGACTGGTATTATTTAATATCTTCATTCATGATGTGGATGACGGGTTTGAGTGCACGCTTGGCACATTTGTGGCTGTGGCAGGGCACTGTTGGTGCCTGCCACTTTAAGGGCCAGAAGGCAGCAGTTGAACAGGTAACTGGTGAGGGCAGCCATTTTAAATCTAGGGCTGCCCATATAAACAAGGCAGTTCTGCTGCTGGAGGTGAGGCAACAACATTGCCTGGCTACTGTTATCATCTGGAGGTAAGGGAGGAGCTGTAGGGGATGGATAGGAGGCTTCTGGTCCTGGGCACGACCTAAAACTGCACCCTGCTGGGAGTGGGTGGCCTGGTGGGGCTCTCAGTGGCACGGGATCCCCCAGGAAATACCAGTCCAGTTACTACCCCGGGGCACCTTAACCCCTAGCCCCCACAACCGGGTGGGTTACCCCTTTGTGTGGAGGGCCTGGAGGGTGGACCCCCAGAAAGAGAGAAAAGGGCCACAGACTCAGGCCTGTCTGGACTTCCCCTGATTTGCCCATGCTGGGGCCAGGACAGAAGGGGTTGGGGGGCCAGGGGCCCACCACAAGGAATGCCCAAGGGCTGGGGGGCTGGGGTTGGGTCAGGGCTGCTGGCCGAAGGTCCCGGTGGGGGGATCACACCTGAAGGGGAGGCAGCTCAGGGAGCTATGTTGCCCAGTATGACAGCAGAAGAGTCTTCCTGAGGGGAGGAATCCAGTTGGGGTTCAATAGGAGGATTCTGGGGCCCAGTGTGGGGGCCAATGATAGTGAGAACATTGAGGTGCCATCTGTGGGGCTTGGGCTACTGTGTAGGGGAGGAAAGGAGGCACAGATAGTGCCCCCTGGCATTGGGGCAGAAATGGGCAGCCTCCCGCTTAACATCTATTAACTAATTATAACACGGCGTGGTGGGCGAGAAGGTGGGCAGTTAGCCCAGGAACAGGTGGGCAGGCCACAGGGAAAGCGGCCCCAAGCAGGCCCCCCATTACAGTGGCACAGCTGGGTGGAGTTACAGATGCTCTGGAGAGAAGAGTTAGAATGAAGAATTATGTGGATAGACTTGAGAAATGGTCTGCAATCAATCAAATATGATTCAAGAAGGACAAATGCAAAGTCCTGCACTTGGGATGGAATAATTATGTGCATGAATATAGACTAGGGGATGATTGGCTAGGTTGAAGTCTTGCAGAGAAGGACCTGGGGTTCCAGTAGACCATAAATATAAGCCAACAGTGTGCTCTTGTTGCAAAAAACAGCCAACAGCATGCTGGATTGTATTAACAGGAATGTCATTTGCAGATCCAAGGGAAGTAATTCTTCCACCCTGTTCAGCACTGATGAAGCCTCACCTGGAGTACTGTATCCAGATTTGAGCCCAACACTTCAAGAAGGATTGCAAAGAGTCTAGCACGGAACAACAGAAGTGACTAGGGGCCTGGAAGGCAAGTGTTATGAGGAAAGGCTGAAACAGCTAGGGTTATTTGGCCTGGAGAAGAGAAGACTGAGGGGGGATTTGATAATGGTCTTCAAATACCTAAAGTGCAATTACAGAAAGGATGGAGTTGGGTTTTTATGTGTAGCTGTAGGGGACAGAACTAGGAGTAGTAGTCTCAAACTGCAGCAGGGGAAGATTAGGTAGGAGATTGGGAGGAACTTTCTGACTATCAGCGTGATCAACCATTGGAAGGGGCTCCCTAGAAAAGTTGTGGAATCTTTATCCCTGAAAGCTTACAAGACCAGGTTAGACAGACATTTTGCTGGGATGGTTTAGTCAGCAATGATCCTGCCTTGAGCAAGGGGCTGGTCTAGATGACTTTGTGAGGTCCCTTCCAGCTCTAATAATAGGACTCATATCTGCAAGAAAGATGAGTTATCATTGCTCTTTGTGTTTCTTGATTTTGAGATTTTACTTCTGCAATCTTTATACTACATTCATATAATATTTGCATAAATACCTATTTATTTATTAAAGAATAATTTGATACCTAGCAGTACATGTACAGAAATATACACAGTGAAGCCTGGTTCTCCAATGTCTTTGTACTCATTTATGTCCGTGAAATGGGAGAACAAAGTAGGTGTCAAACATTAACACACTGGGATTTTGCAGTCCTCTAAACTAGAGTTTCATTTTCATACCACTTTACACAGAAGCATAAGCACACAGTTGGTGAACATCTGAGAATCAAGCCTGTGTCATCTACTATTACAAGAAGATTTAGTAAAGAAGGTAGGTTATCATGTTTACTGTTCTCTTCAGACGTTATCATTCCCCTGGCATAGTTTCCTAAAACTGCATTTCATGTCATAGTATTCTTTTTATTTGTTGTCTGCCACACAAAGGAAGCTCCCTTATGTTACTCAACAGAGAGGCCAAGTGATCCTTTTCATGTAACCACTTCTTTTCCCCCACCCAATAGATCATCTCTCTTACACATTCAAGTCACTAGTGCCCTGAAAAAAGGTATGCATTACCTGACAAGATAGAGCTCTTTAGTTAATAGCTGAATTTTTATTTTGGGAGGAGGGAGAAGGGAACTCAAAAGTCTTCAGTTACAGAACAGTTATAAAGACCTAATACCTTATAGTACTTAGTGGGTGTGTCTTTGCGTGAACCTAAACTTAATGCACCATTGCTTAAGATGATTTAGGTGCGTGTCTACCCACGGATGCACTAATCTGCATTCAGGTGCATTCAATTTAGGCACAAATAGCTAAATCTCATTAGTGCACATGCAGAAATGCTAATTCCCATTAACATGATGTGTATCCTTTGACATGCACCTTGTTAATGCATGTTAGTAAGTCTGTACATTCAATAATGTGACTTAGCTATTCACACATACATTTGATACCTTCTTTATGCCAGTATCAAATTTAGGCTTGAATAGCCTAAAACCACCATTTTAAAGGAGCATTAAAGGTGTGCATATGGAGATGTGCACCCTTAATGCACCTTAAATTGAGCTAATGTGCATTAAATGTGCACATGTAGACACATTCAGTGTTACATTAAGGACAAGCCTGGCTTTGTTCTTTGATGGCTGGCAAAGCTTGAATCTAAAAGGATGCTGCCCATTTGTAATTCCATTTAGCAGGTTCAAGAATGTATTCTGTGAGCATGTGTACACATGAAATTCATGTGACACAATCAACTCCAGCACAGTTTGTGGTGGTGTTTATTGCTCCTGGGTACGGCTTTTACATGTGCACCCAGGACCACAGCATATTGAGCTGGGGTGGCACAACCCTGGTTGGCAGCAGGTCTGGGGCGGGGGGAGAGGGAGGGAGAGGTTGAGCCTGGCAGCCTGGGGCTGCTTCAGCCCAGCTCAAGATGCTGCAGAGGGGCTGGCTGGGGCACAAGGGTACTACAATATGGGCTAGCTGGCAGGCATCTTCATGCCCCAACCAGCCTCTACAGCAAATACACATGTATGTGGTGGAGTAAATAACTCAGGTGTAGGGTAGTATTTGTGTTGGGCAGTACTATCCTGTGGCAGAGTTATTTTGTTTACTCCACCCTAATAGCACCACATGTGTAGATGGTGATGCTTTACTACAGAGCTCATTAGCCAGCTCCACAGTAAAGTGTTTCATGTATTCGTACCCTATATTTCATAGTGGTCTTCCATGCTCACCCTTTCCTAGAGGGTGCTGCTGAGTAGGCCTGTGCTAAGTGGCAAATAGTCAATTCAGATTCGTCTGAGTTGGAGGGATAGTGATTCGATTTGATGATTCAAGTCTCTGTCCTTATTCTATTCAGCTGAATCAGATTTGCAGATTCAGCACCAATTTGGAGATTCAACTGTAGACTATAATGTGGAATCACTAAAATACCTATAACTTCGTCATTTTTTGCTGATTCAGATGAAAACAGCAGGGATGGTAGCCCCTTCAGAGGGCATGAAACCTGCTAATTTTCAAGGCGATAGGTGCAGTGGTTTCTGTGAAAGTGCCCCTCAAACTGCTGAAAGCAGAACTCATATCACTTATGTGTGTTAAGGGGTATAGATTACAGCCATGTTGGTCTAAGGACATAGGCAGAAAAGGTTCTTTGGATCAATCTGATATCTCTTATTAGACCAACAAAATAGTTGGAGAAATGTATCTTAGCAAGCTTTCGGGACATCTGACTCTCCACTTTTACCTGCTACATCCCCCTTCCTGCCTGCCCCACCCTCCTCCCAGCCTGTGTCTCACCCCTGATGCCTCAATTTACATTTTCACTGACTAGCTTTCTTTCATGCAGCCCAGCCTCTGACTTCTTTATTATTTGTTCCATCCAAGAAGAGCACACACCAAGTGCAGATGCTTCCTCGGCTTGGTGAAAGTTTTTTGAACCTGAAAGCTTGCTAAGATATATTTCTCCAACTATTCAATTGGTCTAATAAAAGTTATCAGATTGACCCAAATAACTTTGTCTGCCTTGTGTGTGTTAAGGCAGAGCGGGATGAAGGGAGCAGGGATGGTAGACTGTAACAGGAAGCCTTCCCACTGGTGGTTAGATCTCAGCCTGCCCACCCCTCTTTTTCCTGCCATGCCTTGATGGAAAACTGATTCAGGGGTTACCTGGGTGGGAGGCTGCCCATATAGACTCCTGATGGCTAGGGGTGACATCCATTCCACAGTTCCATACCTTCCCTACACTGCAGCCCATGCCTCACAGATTGCATGATTCACCCCCTCCAGCTGTGCTCCCCTCTCTGGAACCTTTGGCTCCCCCTTAGGCCCTGGACCCACCTTCAGGCCACTCGGAATCCCAAGCCTCTTACTCTGGGCATTCCTTGTGGTGGGCCCCTAGCCCTTCAACCCCACTTTAGGTCCTGGCCTCAGCACAGACCAGTCAAGGGTACCTTGGGTCAGATCTGAGCCACCTACCTGTTCTTACAACTCCACTGGAAAGAACTTACAGGCCTCTTAAAGATCTTACAGGTCTAGGCATTCCGCAGCCATGACTGTGCATGTGTGCAGTGGCTGGAAGTTATCAGGCACCCCCTACCCACCTTTCACCACGGAGGTTAGAAGTCCTGGCATTTCCTAAGGCTGCTGTGCCACAGGCAGTCCCACCAGGCCTCCCTACCCTGGCAGGATGAAGTTTTAGGTCATGCCCAGGACCTGGGACCTCCTCCTTCCCCATAGCCCTAGTCCATACCTTCAGGTTCATCCTAGCACATGAACTCAGCAGGAAGATGTTCTTCCCCTGCTAGCTGGTGATAAACTAAATTGTCACCTCTAGCTTTGAGAGCAGGGCATTAAGTGGTTCTGAAAGCAACTAAAAAAGAGAAATACGTGTGGAGTGAGGAGGGTGGCACTCACTCCATCTGCATGTGGAGCTTGGGGAACCCCAGCAGTGGGAGGTTCACCTTCAGGAACACCAGCTGCTCCACGAAACCAGGATCCAAGGAGGTGTGGTGGGGTGCCACAACATTACCAGCAATGCTGAACACCTTCTCACTTGGAACACTGGTTGGTGGATAGGACAGGTGTGCTGGGCAACTGTGGCCAGATCCTGCCACATTTGCCTGTGGCTTGCCCAGTAAGCCAAGGGGTTGCAGTGCAGTGGCTCCTTGTCCTTGGTGAGATATGTAGCCCCTGAGGCCTCCACACTACCTGTCTGAAGGTGGGGTCTGGTGCCTCTGGACCCCAACATTGAAGCCATGCCCTTGGCCCACATTGACAGCAGCTGTGGTGGAGGAGATTGGCTGGTGCTGGGAGTGCTGACATGGAAAAGTGGATCCCCTTCTTCCACATCCCCCACCCCTGCCCTTCTGCCTCCGTGACTATTCACTAGCAACTTCGTCTTGTGATCGAGGATTTTGCTGCTGCAGATGCTCCCCTTCACTGTCAGGTTACACATGCCTGCCAGCACATGGACTGTACTGGACCACAACAGATCCAGCTATTTCTTGATGCCTTCCTTCAACCACTTCACCAGTGCCTGCACCTCTGGGGAAAGCGACTTGCCCCAGCCAGGGACATTGATCCCCTGGAACTTTTCCCACAGGTTGGGCACCACTCAAGCTCCTTCAATATAGAGATCACTTGGCTAAGGAGGGCATCGCCAGCACTGAGGCTTTCAGTGGCCTTGAGAAATGGCTTGAGGACCACCAAGATCTAGGAGATGGTATCCCACTCTGTTTTGTTACAGGGGAGGCTGATCCCAATCTCCCCAACAAAGGCCATCTCATGGATGGCCTTCTGTTGCTCAACCAGCCTTTTGAGCATCGAGTATGTGGAGTTTCACTGAGTCTCCACATCCTGCATGATTTTGTGCTGTGGGGTGCTCAGCTCTGTCTGTTTGTCCCGCAGCAGCTTTCCGCCCTTGATGCCCTGGTGGAAGTAACCTCCCACCTTCCTGTATTTTGGAATAAGCTTGCTGGTGGTGCTTGTACCATCATTGGCAGCCCTGTCTGCCTCCAAGGCATCCCTGACTATGAGGTGGAACTTGTGTGCCACACAGCAGATGCCAACAAAGCGCCTTCACCATATTGGCCCCATTGTTAGTAACCATGAACCCATGGGTGAGCTCACCCTACCCAACAAGACACCCCTGCACCATGTGATTCATGGCCACCAGCATCTCCCTTGCTGTGTGGGACTTATCCATCACCTCTGCTTGAAGGAGAGCCCATGGCCACCCTGACTGATTGCACCAGTGCCCTGTGAGGGAGAGGTAGGCGTGATTTCCACCCTGGATGCTTCAGATGTCTGAAGCGAAGTGCAAAGCTACTGGCACTGCCTTGTGCAGCTCCTTCCTCAAGTACTTCCTGCATTCCTCATACAGGTTGGGCACCACCATCCTGCTAAAGGTGCTACATGTGGGCACTTGGTAGGATGGAGCCATGAGAGTGATGAGCTGCCTGAACCCTGGATGCTTAACAAAGGAGGAGGGCTGGCCATCCAGAGCAGGCATCTTCCCAATGCTCTGGTTGACCTTGCTCACCTTGGGAACACACCCCCTTTGTCTCTGCCGTTCCTCCGCTGGTCCAGGATGGCTTGTCTCTGCTTGTTGGGGATGGGGACTTTGGAGCAAGAGGGGGACTTTTGGGGGGCACACTCCCACTGGTGCCAGGCTGAGGTGGAACAAGGGCAAGGGGGGGAGCAGGTCCTGCCTCCTGAGATGCAGCAGCATCACTGTGGTGGTGACACGTTTCTCTTCCTTCCCCCGGATTATCTGCTTTTGGCAGTGCTAGCAGATAGACCTGGGATCATCTGCCACCTCAGAATTATCCCACACTACACTACCCACCCACTTCTGGGTTGCAGGTAGGGGTCCTGCCTTCTCCCCCTCCTCACCAGGCAGAGGCACAACAATAGGAGGAGCTGGGCCACCTGCTACCACAACCTCCTCTGAAGTCCCTTCCAGAAGAGACTTGCCTCTAGAGGAACTTTGAGGTGTGTGGAGCAGAAACGCAGATTCCCACTCCTTCCCCAGAATTTCCTTTGTTATGGCACTCAGCTCTGCTGCGTCCAGATCCAGATCCTCTTCTGGCACTGGAAGGCTGATGCTGGGAACTGAAATTAGGGTGGAGACTGTCATGCTGGTGCTGGTTGTTATTGCTGATGTTAGTGAAAGAGGTGCAGGTGCAGACACTGCTCCCGCCTTCTTGTTCCCAGTAGCAGCAGAAGACTCATCATTGCCAGGAAAGAGGGTGCATCTATGTTTGAGCCAGGGGGGCAGGGGAGTGGAACTTGCAGCTCTCCCTCTGGCCCCTCTCTCTCTACTGCCTGAAAACCTGGCACCTGCCTTTCCAGCACACTTCATGATGCTTGATGTGCTGCAAAATGTGCATCTGTTTGTAATATATGTTGTGTTTTCCTGCAGTGCACTCCTGTCCCACTCACTCACATTACATAGAATGTGAGTGAGTGGGACAGGAGCGCTGCTTGGTGGTCCTCTGGAGCTCAGTATAGGCATGCCTGATACAATTGCTCATCATTTTTTACTATGTATAGTCACTGGGGTGTTTATATTTTATTCTGGCAAACACAACGGAATTCAGTTCAGAATAGATGCATACATTAATTTAAGTAATATTTAACTGAAACGACATACTAAGTATACACAACTAGTTAATAGTTACCACTTTAACACTGAACGATTTTATTTGGTGATCAATTCCCACCCTAACCTGTGGCCCACTGGTAGTCTGTGAGCACTTTCTGATGGTTTCTAAGGGGGTGACTGGACACAGTACTGGATCTAGAGTGCTTCCATTTGCTTCTATCTGTTTCCATCTTCATTGCAAAGGAGAGCTTGGAGAGCTCTAAAAGTATCTAAATAGAAAAAAGAGAAGGCAGGCAAGTTGTCTCAGCTAGGATTAGATACTATGTAAGAATAGCTCTTTTGCTTCTAGGTCCCAAAATTGTCATATACTTGACGGGAAGAATGTCCACTGTGAAAAGGGACAAGGTAGCCCAACAGCATGTCTGGAGGAGTAGTGGGGAAAGGAGATTCTGGTTGATGGGCAGTGTGTGTCCTAGTGAGAAAAACCCCCCAAATGAAATGGAAACATACAGAAAAAGAGGGCAAGTTTAAAAAGCAAGTAGAAGACTAGAGGAGGAAAAAGAGATTGGGGGCAGAGACATAGATCTAGGGGAGAAAAAGGAGAGTGGGGGAGCAGGAGATTTGAATTACCTACACAGGAGATTCTGGTTGATGGGCAGTGTGTGTCCTAGTGAGAAAACCCCCCCAAATGAAATGGAAACATACAGAAAAAGAGGGCAAGTTAAAAAAGCAAGTAGAGGACTAGAAGAAAAAGGTGTCAGGGGCAGAGACATATATCTAGGGGAGATAAAGGAGAGTAGGGGAGCAGGACAAACAGGCACAGAATATAAAAAGGATGAAGAGGCAGCATGCTTGACTTCTTACAAAAAGGAAGTGCTTGTATTATGTTACAGACAGTAAAGATACATGAATAAGTCTTTTACATTGTCTATGTTAGTGTTTGCTGTTAGTGCCACAGAGATATTATAAGATTCTGAAAGGAGGATTCTGAAAGAGCCTCTGAGGTGAGGTGCATACTCTGAAGAAATGTGGGAACCCTTTCAGTATACAGAAAAAGCTCTGTTATCTGGCGTCCCCTGGGAATGGGGGATGCCGGTTAATCAAATATGCTGGTTATGCAAACGTGCACCATCCAGTGCACTCCCTGGCATCAGGGAGGGTTGGCCCCACATAGGCTGCTTTTCCCTAGGCCGTGGGCCAAAGAAGTGAAGAAGAAGAACTTGGCTCATGGCGGCGAAACCAGAAGTGGGACTTCCAGTTTTGCTTTTGTCACGTCCCCCCGGATACCGGTTAGTGGAGTTTTCCAGTTGATAAAGTGCTAGATAACACAGCTTTTGCTTCATTCACTTGAATAGGATAAGTACTCTGAACCATTATGATACTTTCCTTAATTCCAGCACCTCTTTAATTCTATGAAGTAGGCTGTAGAGACTGTTTGTTCAAGTATGTGATTTAATAAATGACATCTGTGCTATAATATATACCCGATTAGTTCATACATAATTAAATCAAACAATCTTAGATAAATAAGATAATACTGCACTGCACTAGCCTAAAAGGTGGCTTTACAGTCACCAGGGACTTATTGTTTAAGTTCTTATTCCATTATAAATGTACAATAGCATTAGGGCCTTTTTACACATTACTTTTAGGCAGCTCCTAGAGCTCTTAACCCCTGGGTTGTCCCCACATTAACACCTTTAAGTGGCTTAAAGCACTTGTTATGTGGCTTAAAGTTACCCCACCCCAGGACAGGATTATGTCTGATCTGTACAACCAAACACTGTGTAGGTAATTCAAAGGAGATGGTGATATGAAAGGGAAAATGTTCTAACAATTGAAAAGGAAAAGGCGATTTTGGATTTCTGGCTTTGCTGAACTTGTTTTACTGTATATCTGTGGACAAGCCACATAGGCTTTCTAAGATGCAATTTACTTATCTGCAAGATGGTCATAACACTTGTTAAAGCTATGAGAATTAATATTAATAAGGCCCTTTGACACCCGTCCAAGAAGAATGGTTGCTATCTATAAATACAAAATAGTGTTATATATGTTTAATGCTGAAAAAAATATATTGGAGGGCAGTAACGTATACCAGTCATTCTAAAATCATGTCTTCAAATCCAAACTTACATCCTCCCACTCTCACAATGAATTGCACTAAAGTCTATGGACCAATTTACATGAAAGGATAATGCAAGATTAGAGCTTCCACCAGACCTGTTAGAAGAAATAAGCTTGTACTTGCTGTGAGTGAATTGATATGGGCTGATTAATCCTATGAGATTAATCAGTGAAATATTTAAATCTAAGCCTGAAGTGGGAGTTAAGGCATAAAAGTTTTTCTTTTTTCTAATCAAACTAGATGGTGAAGGAAGAATGGGTATATTCACTGCACAACTGGATTAACTTTCTAACAGAAGTATAGAGGATACAGAACAAGTTAGCAAAAGATGTCTGGAAAGCAGAAGTATACTCAAACACTTCTCCCTGTTCCTGGGACTTCAGATGTTCTCACAAGAGGCAGACTATATATTGTGTGATTTTCCTTTCAGAAACCATGGGGAAGCATTCGGTGATGCAGAGGATGTCATGCAAGCAACTGTTTCATATACAGCAAAGCAAACCAGTAATGTAGGTTTCTATGATTTATAGATAAACAACCAGACCACATATTGGAGTTGCCTCTAGGCAAGGACAACTCATTCAGTGTTCTCTTAATAGTAATAACTTAGATTTATAGTATGCCTTTTATCCCCAAAGATCCCAAAGCATTTTATGAACTCAACAAACAATCCTTTATGTAGCAGAAATGTTAGACTCATGAAGAAAATGCAACCACTTCTGGGGCAAAAGCAACAGTTGGTTAACGGCAAACACTTAGCAATTTTAAGGCAAGAGGTGAGGAAAGAAAGTATCCTATTGAAATTTCACATGGAATTTAGTTAGGTAAAATATAATTCTGTCTAATTACTGAGATTGGAATTAGAACAGTATACTGCAGCTGATGCACTTCCAAGAGGCTCCCCACTGTTTTTCTCTGGGTGCCTGTACTTGAGTGTAAAGGCTTCTCCAATGTGCTGTAATTACAGCGCATCAGATTAGACTTGATTAATTGAGTCGGCTGGAGCGGGGTAATTACCATGATCCAGCAGCCTCCTGCATCTCATATATCAGTGTCCCCGCACTTAAAAATGGCAGCAGGAGTACTTGAACTGAAGCTTGTCAAATGAGCTTTAATTCAAGTGCTCCCACCACCATTCTGAAGCACGGAGAGACTGATACATGAGACACTGCAGTGTTTTAATTAGAGCAACTCTTAGAGCATCCTATGGCCTACAGGCTAGCTCTAGTCCATGAAGAGATTTTAGCTAGCCCACTCCTCCCATCCAAAGAGCACAGAGCTGTGTTAGTGAAAGGTTGTCGGCCTCTGCCATAGACTAATATTAAAGCATGGTTTTGATGGTGTCTTAGGCCCTGATCCAGGAAGCTGTTCTCTGTGGGTGCCTTGTGCCTTCATAGAGCCTCAGTGAAGTCAACGATGCTGAGTGTAGGGCTCTGCCAGGATGGAACAGCTTGCAGAATTTGAATTTGTGAGCAGACAGACTGCCATAGTTTGAGGTTTCCTTTTAGACCTCCTGTCTAAAAACTGACCAGGTTCATACCTTAGTGGAATCTGATTTGCTGTGGTTTTGTGTTTCTTTGACTGTGTATAAGCGTGTGCATATGTTTGAAAGGTATATATGGTATCAATGTTGTTTATATTACGGTACCACACAAAACAGAATATAGGAAGCCATAAACATGGATCTTAAAAATTCACAGATGAAAAACAGATGAAACAAAAGATATGCTAACAGGATGGACATGCAAACAATTTTGTGTGCTGTTCTGGCATCAAAAAGTGATGGGTCTGGCTGTTTTTTTAACACATCCCACCTCCCTTCCCTCTTGCTTCAGATGTGTTCTTTTCCTCCATCCTACTTGCCTCCCCCATTTGCTACTTTGAGTTAGTTACTCAATCCCTTTTGACTATAGATTAAGTGCATGAGAGAAAAATGAAAAATAGGCAGTAGAAACTGTTTGTATTTCTGAAGTTATACTGCGTCAAAATCTGATTTGATTTGCATCCTGCTCAAATCGATGAGGTCACACAAAGTATAAAACAGGACATCATTTGATTTATTGTTTGTTCATTGCTAATGCAAGCTATTCATGTATTTGAGCCAGCCATGGTATTTTTAAATTCATTTTTCTTCCCTTCTTCAGAAGCCCTGAGAGGGATACCTCTGGGAATCATTTATTTGAAGACAAGTAAAGAAAGGTTTATTGAGTAGTAAAAATATGGCCTTATTTTGTTGCTGTATTTTCCACTTGTATTTTGAGAGATTAACCTGTACAAAAAAAAAAACGCTTTAATGAAACATAACAGTCCTATGCAGTTAAGAACTGTTGTTAAGAATAGAGCCCAAAGAGATCCCTATGCAGTATTTATATGCTGTCTCAATTACCACTGTAAAATAGTTTGATGATTCAGCAATATGAGCTCTAACAATATCTTCAGTAACTTCTTTCTCCATTAAGATCTCTGAAGGAAAAGCCAAATCTACACTGTAGCATGGACTTGTATTCCCTTTAGGTCACCCATTTCAACACAATAAGAAAGAATGTACTGTGCTGAGCAGGAGAAATGTAGAGGAGCCAGTGAAGCAGAGCTGATCAAAATGCTGATACTTTGTAGGAACCTAAGTTGCCCAATAAGTCTTCCCTTAGTGTGAGATTCTTTAAGGTAAATGTGACCAGTTTCTGATTGCATTAAAATGTGTTGGGGAAATATACCTTATTATAACATACACAGTAAGTTCATTCAGAAGTATCGTAGCAAGAAGAGAATGTGCTATTTTAAATTATTCAGTTTACTGTACAGACAAATGGCATATTTTTTATTGTCTCCAAAGGTGAAAGTCAGTGAGTTAAGGCAAGCAAAGAAACCAAAGCAGAAGAGTGGAAGAATAAGCACACAGCACTGTGCAGGTGAGGTTACAAAGAAAGGTTTTTTTGGTTTGTTTTTGTTCTGTTTTTTCTTTACCAATGTCAGAAATGCTCACTCCCTTCTTAAAACATCATCAAGGGAGTAGATAGCAAGCGCCACTCACTCAGGAATACACGAAGAACTGCTATTAAGAATATTGTGACAAGTTATATGAAGCACCAAGGGATAGTCCAGACTTTATCAAGAGTGAGGCAATCATTTTCACAGTCATAAAAGTACCTTGGCTGGCAAAGACTGTAAATGTAATAAAAGTGAGGGGGGAGGGAAGGGGGAGTTATGCTGTCTATGGTCATAAAAGAGGATGGTGATTGTATAGTTACCACCCTTCATAAAATCTTTCAAGTTAGGAGAAGGGAAGGAAATTGGGTCAGAAGACTGGTACAAAGCAACCTACATTATGCTAGCTAAAATAAAGGAAACTGGTAGGACTGAAAACAGCAGAATAATCTCATTATTCCAATACATAAGGGGCTTCTACATGCCATTGTAGATCAAGAAGAACAGATGAGATGGGTAGGTGTTTAGAGAGAGAAGACAACCCAGTATCAGATTCTTCTCCAGAAAGTTGTAAAGGAAGAGGCAAGGGAATGCAATCAGCTTTTCTTCTCAATGAGATTCATTAATTGCCCAAAGATATTTGTTTTACATCGAAACCTTTGCGAACTCATATAGTTACAGGCTTCCCCTCTGGCCTAAATGGATTTATTTAGAATGAACAAAGGAATGGATTGTTGGAGTATTTATAAAAAACAAGCATATAGGTTTTGAACAGAAAGGGCTTTGCAATAAATCTACTTTCTCCTAATCTTTCCCGGAAAAGTTTTACAGGCTGGTTTTGATGTGCAGATGCCTGACAGATAATCAGAAATATGAAGTTCAATGCATCTTTTTTTATAGGTGTCATAGGCAGTAACTGAAGCAGTCTTTGAATGACTTGTGCCTCATATTCATTCATTCTTGCACCTTTCTGATTGTTTAAGACACCAGGTCTGTAGAAACAGATAAAAAACCAGAGCTGAAAATATATGGCTTTGGAACAGGAGAATTCCTTTAGTTGTTTAGGTTCAGTGATTAACGAGAACTCTGATAGCTCTCTGGAGATGCATAAGAGACCATTAATGACTGGTTCATTCATAAGTGATGAAGTTCTTTCAAGATCAAAGTACTTCAAAAAGTACAATAAATAGAGAGCTTTGAACTTGCCATGAGCTGGACAGTGGTGCAACTTAATTGTCACCTCATGGTGAGATGTCTTAAAGATTAGATTTATCAAGAGAACAGGTGCCAACATATTACATTTTGCAGGGTTTTTTTCAAAGATTGTATTCATGTTTTCTTTTTTTAATGCTTGCCAGCAATGCAATCCAAAGTGGTTGATCTGATGCACATGAATCTCTCCCAGAACCCCATGTAATATAAACAAGCTGCACAAATAAATCAAGTCCAAAAATACAATTCAATTAATAGCTTATGCTGTATATCTACTTTCAAATATTAATCCTAATAACACATTTTAATATTTATTGATGCCTGATCAAAACATGTACAGTAAATGAAAACACAGCTTCATATTTACACAAGTTGTCTTTCTGTAAATACATAAATATAGTAATTGATTCTTTCTAGAAGTATTTACTGAATTATTAGCAAACATGTTGTCCTATAATTAGAGCAGAAGTCTAACAAGGTCTACTCCCAAATCTGTCTGTGACTCATAATGAGAATTTGGACAAGAAACAGGACTGAACCTTCAGAACTGTGAATGTAGCTGCTTATCTGTGTATAACTCAATGTCTCATTGTCCCCTGCTATGAAGCTGGTATAATGCTACTTATTTTTTTCACAAGGAAGTTCCTGTGCTTCAGTAACTATGATTTAAAAAATGAATAGTTAACGATGTTAAAGTCAGGCAAAATGCAGGCAGGGTGGCACCTTAAGGCATTTATATATATGTGCACTGGGAGACTGGGTGGGGGGGTGCTTTAATTAGTGCAGCTTTGAGAGGGGTCCCCAGTCCTCTTCCCCCCCTCGATGACACAGCTCAGTGTGCTGGATCAGGCCAGCACAAAGGCCTGGGCCATGGACCCAGACTCATGCCATATCAGACTGGCACCCGGGCTTGGTTCAAAAGCCCCATCTGGTGTGCAGGGCTGGCAGCAGGCTCAGAAACAAGCTTAGCTCCCTAGCCGCTGCTACTCAAATACTTACCCAATGTAAGATCTCTTTCTCTTCATGCTACCATTTCAAACACAGGTCACTTGTTATATTTAGGGACAGGTTGTATGTGAGAAAATATATTTTTTTAAATTGGATGACAAAATATTCACTGTTAAAAAATAACTATTTACTCATGTTACCTTGGGTTTGGCCCAGACGTACTGCAACTGTGACAAGGGGCACAACTCTGACTAACTTCAGTGTTGTATGGTCAAGATCATGATTGGAAACCTATCAGAAAAGATATTAAAAGCATAGCTGTTTCAGGAGATAGAGATACAAATTCTAGATCACAGCTGAAACATGTTTATTTTCTGTAACTTGCACTGAAGTCTAAGTGAATTGCAGATGCCCAAAACCTGTTAGGGTTTATCCAAATATTCTGAAAGGTAGATCAGTTGCATATGATTTGATCCTGTATAATGGAAAGAAAAAGGATTTTTGGCAGAAATATTCCTGTAGGATAAAATTTTTGGAAAAAAAATCAGTCTGTAGTTAAACTGAGCTAATATTGATGAACAAAATCTTTTTCTTCAAACTGTGGGTTGGGGTGGGGGCATAGATAGATGGAAAAATTATACCGACATCAAAGGATACTGATACAAATTGTGAGAATGCAGCCTTTACATCTGTATAATCCTGTAATAATACAATTGCAACAAAACAGCTCCAAATTTAATCTGCTTAATTTAGGGTCAAAGTTAAGGTGATGTAGCTAACTTGTATTACTCCAGTATCATGAATCTGTTGCCAAACAAAACAAAACAACCATGAATATTTGTTTACTATTCCCACCTAATAATGCTTAGGTAGGTGGAAAGTGCTCATTCATAAATATCAGCGGCTCTAAATTGCTAACTTCTATTCAGATATATTATTGTGGATTTTTTGATACCTACTCTGTCTTACCCTGTCTGAGATATCTATGCATTATCACAATACACGAGTTAGAAATTGACAAAATCTGAAAGAACAATTACTGAAATACGATGGGTACCATAAAAACAAGACATCAACCCACCTCCATGTTGGTCTAATTTCATAGATTTCATAGACATTAGGGCTGGAAGGGACCTCAGGAGATCATCGAGTCCAGCCCCTGCTCCAGGGGCAGGAAGTCAGCTGGGGTCATAGGATCTCAGCAAGATAATCATCCAATTTTCTTTTGAAGGTGTTCAAAGTAGGTGCTTGAACCACCTCTGATGGCAGGCTATTCCAGACCTCGGGGTCTCGGACAGTAAAGAAATTCTTCCTTATGTCCAGCCTGAAATGGTCTTGCAGGAGTTTATAACCGTTAGACCTTGTTGTCCCTTGGAGGGAACAAATGTTCCCCCAGATTCTGGTGGACACCCCTGATAAACTTATATGGGGCCATCAGATCACCCCTGAGCCTGCGCTTTTCCAGGCTAAAGAGCCCCATGGCTCTCAGCCTGTTGTCATAAGGTCTGTTTTTCTGACCTCTGATCATGCCCGTGGCTCTTCTCTGGACTCTCTCAAGCTTCTCCACAACCTTTTTGAATTGTGGAGCCCAAAACTGGACGCAGTACTCCAGCTGCGGCCTCACCGAGGCCAAGTGCAATGAGAGAATGCCGTCCTAGGATTTGCTTGAGAAGCATATATGGATGCAAGCCAGCATTTTGCTCGCCTTACTAGCTGCAGCATCACATTGAAGGCTCATATTCATCTTGTGGTCAATCATGACCCCCTAATAAAAGATATCAACTCGATAAAACCAAAAGCCTGCCTATCATATAGCCCCAGACCAATACAGCTGACCGCAGAAGAAAACATGTAAGCGAGACACACATTTAATATCTGATTACATTGTGTACATTTATGGACTCAGCTACTACTATATCTATATTACAGAGGGTTTTTCTGGTAAATCTAGGCTTTTAAATTGATGGTGATAATACCTTACTTTAAGTTGATGATGGAAATACATACACAACATCTGTGTTCTAGGGTTATGGGAGTACTTTACATAAGCCATAAGTATTATTCCCTCCATTTCACAGGCCGGATTATTTCTGGTGTTTTTTATTATTATTATTCAATGGCTGAGCTTGAATCCCTTAAAGCTGAAGAGGTCTGAGGTCAGGTCTCCCATTCCCAGTATAAGCATTCTAACCACAAGGTTATTTTATAGTAGGAGATACAATGACAACAGACACGTTTGAAGGCAAGGACTTAACTGCAGTGGCAGTTATGATTGTTTTAAGTGTGTATTATTTGGACTCAGAGTGTGATTAGTGAACTGAGTCCAACTGGAGACTTAGGCCCCCCTGCTAGTTTCCGGATCACTAGGGTACATAGGGTACATAGGTGGGAGCTAGACAACTTTATACCCAGATTGGGGCAGTTCTGGGCAATAGCTGCAGCCAGACATCGTCCACACCTAAAGAACTTTCATACTGAATAAGAAGGTGACTAGAATGGTTTCCGAGCTTCCAGGCTTATGTAGCTGCCAATGCAAGTGTTTTGAATCATAGTTTTGGACGTGGGCTCCTCCTGTTTTTTCCTCTCCCTTTCTCTCTCTTTGGCGGGGTGGGGACAAAAGACAGAACTGGGCTGAATAACTTTATGTCAATCATTTGATAAAAGTTTTTTCTTTAATATTATAAGCCCTGTTTGGCGATGGCCTGTAGGCCTGTGAGGAGGGAACATTTTATTAAACTTTTTGTTTGTATGTCTATTTATTGGTTTAATGTAGCATTCCCCTTAAGCTCATTATGCTCTGAAAACCCAAACAGTTGTAAGATCTCATCTTTCGAAGGCTTATTATCAGCAATCCCTTACAGTTGAGAATGATTGTCTTCCACGATTGTCTTAGCTGTGGATCTGAAGGTGGCTGATAAGGCCTACCCAGGATTGACAGACTGTGTTGCAACTCAGGTATATGTTTCCACATGTGGTGGGTGGCTCTAGGTTCTTAGTTTGGCCCACAACACACAGTGTCTGCCATTCCTGATTTTCCATCTTCTATTGTTGGCATAATGTTTCAACGTACTGAGATCCTTGCAACAGACTCTCCCTTCATTTGGAGCAGTCCTGGGTCATAATCTCCCATGAGTTGATATTGATGTTCCATGTTTTCAAGTTGGCCTTGAGGACATTCTTGAAGTGTTTTCTTTGCCCTCCTTTTAAACATATGCTTTAACAGCTGGGAGAATAAAAATTGCTTCAGTAATATGGAATCAGACATCCAGATGATGTCGCAGGTCCAGCAAAGTTGGTGTTGGATGAGTATCACTTTGTTGCCTGTGGTGTTTGCTTGTGAAACATAGCTAATGTTGGTGTTTCTGTCTACCCACTGGATTTGAAGTATCTTCCACAGGCAACACTGATGGTACTTCTCCAGTGACTTAAGGTGTCCCCTGTATGTTGTCCATGTCTCAGCTCCATACAGTCAGGTGGGGATCACAACTGATAAACCATGAGCTTTTTTTCAGATCTAATGTTACAATCTTCAAACACCTGTTTCTTCAGATGTCCAAAGGCTGCACTTGCACATTTGAGATGATGTTGAATTTCTTTGTTGATGTCAGCCTTCTGCAAGAGATGGCTTCCAAAGTAGGGGAAATACTCAACATTCTCCAGAGTCTGACTGTGAATCTGAATTACCAGAGCTGGGGACTGCTTATTAAGAGCTTCTTGTTGATGGAGGACCTGAGTCATCTGAATGTTAAGTGAAAGTTCCATTTTCTAGTAAGCCTCATTAAAAATGTTGACAATCACCCCAAGGTCTGCTTCCAAGACAGCACACAGCACAGCCTCATCAATGTACTGGAGCTTGATGATTGAGGTTGGGATGGTCTTGGTTTTGGTTTGAAATCGGCTGAGATTAAACAGCTTACCATCCATTTGGTAATTTAGCTCCACTCCAACTGGAAGGTTATTGGTGGTCAGATTCACAGAAGTTTACGGCTAGAAGGGACCTTGTGAAATCATTGGGTCCAGCCCCCCTGCTCTCAAGTATATGTCACACCATGGTCAGGAATATTGAGAAGAGTGTTGGAGAGATAATGCAGCCCTGCTTAACTCCTATCTTAACCTCAAAGGCTCTGTGATAGATCTATTAGTGAGAGCCATGTAACAGGGAACCCTAGCCCTGTCACCAGAAAGCAGGTCTGTCCCTTTAGGGCCAGAACTTTCTGGGCATGGAGTGCTGGTAAGAAAAGGGTTAAATGTGGAACCTGGCCAGCTAGTCAGCTGACCGGAAGGGACAGGACTATAAAAACCCTGGGCAGAGTGGCAGTAAGGGGGACAGCAGCCGAAGGGGAAGAAGTACCTCTGAGAGTTCCACAGAGAAGCCGGGTGAGCGGTCCAAAGGCGGGAACTATGGAAGCTGTGGAGAGACAGCAGTCGCACCACAGCAAGGACTGTAGCCAACGGTAGAGAGCTGAAGCACAAACCCTGCAAATATAAGCTGACCTGCTGCTTTGCTTGATCATATTGGTTGGTGGCAGTTATTATTTTTTCCCTTTTTTTTGATTATTGACTAATACCGGTGGCTTGGGTGAGGCTATTAGGGGATGGAGGGGGCCTCATAGGGGATCCACAGCAATGTAGGGACCCCGGCGCCAGAGAGGGCACAGCATTTGGGGTGCACCAACCCAGGCACCCATGAGGCGCAGTGTGAGACAGGGCCGCAGAGAGCCCAGGCACAGAGCGAGACAGGGCTGCGGAGAGCCTGAGCACCAGTGAAGGCGCAGTGCAAGACAGGGCTGCAGAGAGCCCAGGTGCCAGTGAGGTGCAGTGTGAGACAGGGCTGTGGAAAGCCCAAGCGCCAGTGCAGTGTGTGCGAGACAGGGCTGCGGAGAGCCCAAGCACCAGTGAAGGCGCACTGTGAAGCAGGGCTGCGGAGAGCCTGAGGAGGACGAGGGGGCCAAATTGTAACAAGGCCCAACACCAGAAAAGGCTAGAGCCTTGGAGTCAAACCCTGTTTGATGGGTTTTGGATGGGGAGGCCTAGCTAGAGAAAGACAGGGGTCAGGCCTGCGTAGACAAAAGATCCAACATATAAAATACAATAGGCAGTCTCCCACTCACAAGAACATCAACAGTAAATTCCATCAAGATGTGGCAGGCGAGTAGAGGGCGGGACATAAGAACTCCAAAGAAGACTCCAAGGGCACCCCACGTAAGGTGCGGATTAACAGGGAAGATGGCGCTGGGGAAGGCGACCTGTTACAAGCCACCATTTGCATACTGTTAAGGAGCCAGTGAAGAATAGTGACAGATTTCAGTGGGTATCCATACCTTAGAAGGATCTTCCATGGTGCTTCTCGGTTGACAGAGTCAAAGGCTTTGGTGAGGTCAAAGAATGCCATGTAGGGAGTTTGTTGTTCCCAGCATTTTTCTTGCAGCTGGTGAGCAGTGAAGATCATGTCAGTTATGACTCTTGACGCCCTAAACCCACACTGAGATTCCAGAGGAGCTCTTCAGCAAGTGGAAGGAGACGGGTCAGGAGGATTATCACAATGATCTTTCCTGTGGTGGACAGCAAGGTAATCCTTCTGTAACTTCTACAGTTGGACTTACCTCCTTTCTTGAAGATTGTCATGATCACAGCATCTATAAGGTCATCTGGTATTTCCTTATCATTCCATATCCTTTAGATGAGGGTACGGAGCTGTGATGTGAGATCCTCTTTCCTCTCTTTGAAGATTTCAGTGGGGATTCCATCAGCTCCAAATGCCTTGTCATTCTTTATCTGTGTGATGGCTTTCCTCACTGACTGCTTCTTATACAAAAGCAGCAAACTATAACAGGTTTCCCAGGTCACTTCAACCTAAAATACATGGCCCAAACCCCCAACAGGGCAAGCTTACTGCTGATGTTCATATAGTTTCCTAGGTAGCTTATCCCTTTAGATTTAAGACCTTAAGTCCCCATTTTGTTTTCCATGAAGGAGTCCCACAGCTTCTCTGCTCAAAGAGAAATTGGATCCTGGTTCAGCATCATTGCTCCTCACTGTCAATTCTTTCAGACTGTCCAGGAGATCTTGAAACTGCAGTTAGAAACTGTTTTCTGGGAGCTATTCAACCAGCAGGTGCATTCACCTGCTGTCATTCACCAAATGACACTTTTTAAGAGAAAAAAATTTTAATCAGCCAACCTGAATTTTGTGTTCCAGAGGCTGTTTTTTAGATTGGAAAGGTGAAGCTTACACGCAGCCGCAGTCACCACTCCCTTTCGTGTGCTAAACATCAAAGTTCTTATCACAGGCTTGGCATGACAGTTCATTGTACTGAGCTCTTTTCATGCTGTTTTGACATGTTTTGTTCTCTTTTGCTGCTAGTTATTAAAACTTAATGTCTGGTCCTTGGTCTTTGGTTGCATTTCCAAGGTAACAGCATTCAACATGGTGACAGTTCTTGAGAGTTCACGCTGACCCAGAGGTTCCTATGTGATCAACACCTCTCTCATTTCTCTGTCCTAGAGAGGAAACAAACTCCTCTCCTAGTAAGTCAGAATACAAAAAGAAGTTCATAAATTGAGTCCTACTTGCTTTTCATAAATACTGTCTACAACTTCCTCATATTTTCCATGATGCATTACAGATAAGAAAATCCAAAAGTTCTAATTTATTGTGGACATGTGTGAGCCAAATTCCTCTTTCAGTGACACCAGTGTAAGCTTGACGATCACAATGGGAAATATGGGGGTCTTCTAACGGCCACTTCCTTTCAGGTCAGTCCTCTCTTGGTCTGCTATCTGGTACCATGTAAACCAGTACAGCTTGATCCATGGTCACATTGTCAGTGACTAATCTGGTGCCCCTACTTGGGCTAGCCTAGGTGAGGAGGGTGCATGGACACCCAGCAGGACTAAAACCAAGACGTCTCAAAGGGCAGATGAGCTCCTATGAGCCAGTGACCATCCACACCTGGAGAGGAGATGGGCACCACCAGGTCACTTGTCTGAAGAATCACCAATGATGCACAGCATCGAAGGTGCTTCAATGGTTGCAGTAGCCTTGGGAGTGACTTGATTTGACTAATGGTCACTAGTGGTGTAAAAGCATGGCCAAGCACGCAGTGCTGCTGCTACAAACAGGAGCAATGGGGTCTTCTAGTTGTCACCACTGCCACTGACACAATTGTGCAGCTATGGCAGCAGCTATTTTTTTCTGCCCTTTTCCTAGCAAGTCAGCACCTGGGGTGGCTGCCCCGGTCACCCCACCCAAGTTATACCACTGATGCCCACCTTGTAATTTCAGGAACGTGACTGTGTTGGATATGATCCTTAGCAGATAATCTACCATTAAGTTTCATATTCAGTCTTCTCAAAGAAAAAAAAATCAAATTGAATCATAGAAAATTATTGTTGGAGAGGACCGCAGGAGGGAATCTGGTCCAATCCCCTGCTCAAAGCAGGGCTATCCCTAACTACAGCATTCCAGCTAGGGCTTTGATGAGCCAGGTGTTAAAAACCTCCAAGAATGGAGATTTTACCACCTCTGTAGGTAACCCATTCCACTGCTTCACCACCCTCCGAGTGAGAGAGTTTTTCCTAATATCTAACTTAAACTTCCCTTACTGCAACTTGAAACCATTGATCATTGTTCTGCCATCTGCCACCGCTGAGAACAATCTAGCTTCATCTTCTTTGGAACCTCCTTTGACAATGTTTGTTTTGTGTATAATTTTGTTTTTGATCCCAAATTGGTGATGAATTTAACCCTTGCAGTTGATGAATCACCATGGTTAAAGATCCTGTTTTTGACAGTCAGACTACTTTGTGTCTGAATGAGACCTTCTGCAAGGACAAACGTGCTTAATTCTATGCACTGTGAGAGGTGCATTAACTTTAGTGGGTCTACTCCCAGTGCAATGAGTTCAATGTGTACATAAATGTTTACAGGTGTGGAGCTTTAGATTGTAAGATCCTCAGAACAAGAACCACATAGTACAATATTTCACCAGCCATAGTCAGTTTTCAACAATAAAACTACAAAAGTTGTAATTCATTTATATCTTGAATTAACACTAATATTCAAGAACGTTTCTTAAGACCTATTAATGTACATTTTTCAAGGTGCTGAAATAGTCCTTCCACAGGTAGACTTGGAATCATTCCTCTTAATTATATACAAAAGTTGGAAGATCTAATATAGAACATGAGTCATTCAGAGGGGATGACATGTGGTGTAGCTGACATGAGAAGGAGGTGGTATATACAGATTTTTCAAATTTCTCAGCACTCAGTGAAAGGAGAGGTTATGGGGTAGGAATGCTCTTTAAGGTGTGAAATATTAAAGGAACAAGACAAACTTTTAATGATAATTTTACCTAGAAGTTTATACATCATCTGTTAAATATTTAAGTTCATGCAGTAAAGGGGTCTGCCATATTGATCATATTTGTGTTTTGAGAAACTGAATAGCATTAAAGGCAAGTGATAGGATACTGAGCCTTTCACATTTAGTCAAGTGTTCTAACAGTGTCCATGTGAGAAATGAGTAGGATAATCACAATTTTGAGAGCCCATCTACAAAAAGCCATCACAATGATTGGCCATACTTGTCTTCCTGTATGGTAAGTGTCAGCAAACAAGACAGAGACTGACTTAGCATGGGGAAGGATTTGTGTCTCACACCTTAAAGGTCATTTCTTCAGGTTCAAAGTAGAGACATATTGGCAAAGCAGCATGAAACACTGTGCTCTGTCTCTGCCTGGGTTTTCCTGGTCTCTGGATAAGGAATGTTAAACAAGCACCTTTCAAGGTAAATAAATTTAGTTTAAAAATATAATATGACTAGAGGTATTTAGTACAAACATTTGGAATTTTATCAGTAGAAAGGAAATAAGTGAAGGAATATATAGAAAAGGTTTTATTTTATTTTGTTTCATCATTTTATGACTCTCTCCCTTTTACTCAATTCATATCCACTTCTTTCTACACACAGTAACATAGGTGCATTTTCAATTGTACTGCACCTTCACCTTACTGGCTGCATCTAGACGAGCACAGATGTGCAGTATGTGGAACCTCAGACATATGTGCGGCACCATGCATCACACATGCAGGCATCCCCCGGGCTGCTACAGGCAGCACATGGGTTTTTTTTAGCCCCAGAAGATCCCAGGGTCAAACAAACCAACACCAAAAAATGGGGTGGTGCACGTGGCAGTAGCGTGTGCCACCCAAAACTGGAGCCTGGCCAGATGGAGCCATACTCTGGCTGCAAGCCAGGCTTCCTACCACGGCTGCAGCCCTGGGAGGCCCCCAGAAGCCCAGGTAAGGCTGCTGGGGCCAGCACAGTTGCTGGCCCCAGCCACCCCTACCCTACCCAGGATAACCTGCTGTGCCCCAGAGCACACATGCCACAGGCATTTCAGCACCTCCTACTTGTCCCCAGGGAAACAAATGTCCATGCTCGTCTTGGCACACCCACTCAGTCAAACTCCCTATGCACTTAAACCTTATGCAACCTGGCTAGGATAGAAGAATTATGTGAGGCATTAATAAACTTAGAATTTGGACTATCATATTCCAAATGTTACCTTTTTATGGCCAGACCTATATTAAAGTTATTTTTTTTTAACTTTGCCTTTTCTAATGTCTATATTAGAGTGGAAAATAAATACAGTCCCAGTTTCCCCCAGCACTGCACTGGTGCAACTGTATTTAGTTCAATGAGGTTTTAACACATAACATACTTGTAGTTGCTAAAATTTAAAACAGCATTCTGGAATGGCTTATATTTTAGGAAGTCTGGTGGGTGAATAAGCTCAGAATAGGGATGGTTGAGTTTGCAGCACAGGTATGTGGGAGTCACCTTCATTACAGGTAGTCACTAGGTGGTCTCACCATCTGGTTCCTATGAGTGAATTGCTGTGATTGTGTAGAACCTTATAAATGTCAATGGAGTTTTATGTAGCTATAAGGATCTGCTTAACCAGGTGAGATTTCAGGATCAGGGTCTTAGATTGTACAATTCTCTTAGAAGAAGCTATATACCCTGTTTTGAACAGCTACATTAATAAGTTGTATTATTGACTACTGAAATGGAAAAGATTGTTGTAAATGGAGAAACACAATTCTCTGTTGGGTCTTAAATATTTCGAACTAAATACTTGTTTGATTTTCGGTTGCCCTGAACAGATGCATTGATATATGCATTACTAGGTACTTGTATTATTCCTGGCAGGATTCCCCCCAGGCAGATTATTTCAATAAATAGCATAAATAATCTTTAAGGAATTGTATGGTGCACAGGGGTTATTATCAATTCAAGGGCAGCTGTGCTCTTTACTCTCTGTACACTTTACTCTCTTAAGCAGCTCTTACAAGAGGCTGTGGTGTGGGCTCCTCACAGAGTTGTGCAAAGCCAGTGCTGGGATGGCCATTATCTGCCTATGTACTTACTGCTGAGTATGATTTTTCTGGAAGCTTGCCATGGAAATCACCTATCAGAATAAGGCCCTTTAATAACTTTGGGTATGTACACACATGACACTTTATGACAGTTAAGTCAACTTAACTTTTTAAAGTTGACTTATCTGTCAAAGTATACACACATATGTGGATCAGAGTCTAATTAAATGTGGCACAAGATAATACTTGAGCTGCATTAGTTAAAACAACTCTAAGTCAACTTAAACTACATGTGTACAGTAAGTTGATTTAACTTAAGTTGGCTTAACTTGTTCCAGCACTCCCATACCCCATGAACCTCTGGGACAATCACTTCCTTATTTCACCACATGCACTTCCTAGAGCCACATGCCTGCCATGTGCTCAGGCTCTTAAAGGCACACACAGGCATGAAGGCCAGCTGCTGCCAGCCCCAGGTAAGTCAGTCCCTTCCCTGAGTAAATGGCAGCCAGTGGTGAAGGATGAAGGGGGAACTCAAGGTTTCTAGGGCTGGTAGAGGGGAGGCCTTAGGAGGGAGGTGGGGGCAACTCTCAGCTGCTTGTCCCCGTGGCCACCTGATGCCTGTCCAGGGGCAGCCCTGTGAGGCCCACCTGCTACTAATCTCCTGCTCTTTTCCAAGAAGTCCACCACATTGGGTTAGTCTTGCAGGGTTCCAGTGCTACCTTCTGCTCTGATGACCCAGCTTCCCATAAAGATCCTTCCAGTCTGACCCACCAGGGCCTGAACTGGAAGTGCAAGGAGATGAATGTGGTCCTCAACATCTGGGCCAAGGATCACATATGATGCCTCTTCATGGAGGGCCTCTAGAACAGGCATGTTTACTAGGGCTGTGTGAGGCTTTGGACTGTGCTTCAGATCCAAAGTAGCATGTCTGGATCAAAGCACTGGCTTTGTTAGGCTTTCTGAAGTGGTTTGGAGCTTCTGAAGTGCTTTGGAAAAGCTTCAGAGCCGCTTTGGAGATCTGGCCATATGGTATAATGGGAAATCAATGAAATATCTATAACTTTGTTGTTTTTTTGTCTGATTTTGATTAAATTTTCCATAGTGCTAGCTTGTGCTGAGAGGTTGAAGCCTGCCACGTGTCAAGAAGATCAATGCAGGGATTCAGGGGGAACTGCACCCCAAATTCTTGAAAGTAAAACTCATGTCACGTCTATGCGCTACTGTCGGGTACTCACCGGTGTCAAAGATAAATTTTAACCTTGTGCTGCCAATACAAGGAGTTAAGTTTGACATATGTGCAGACAGCCCAAGTGAATGGAAAATTCCACAGTGCAGTCAGAGCTTGCCCCCTGCTCGACCCTTGGGCCTGTCAATCACGCGTGACCTACTTTTCAGTTTGCGCATGCTCAGTCACGTAAAGAACCTTATCAGACGCATGCTCATTCTACAGACTGCATGAGGTAATCTGACCAGAAATTTCCATTGAGAAAGCATTTTGATTGGCTACTAAATTTGTATAAAAGGCTGGTGAGCCCCCGCTCAGGGGGGAGACCCGCTTGCCGGAGAACAGAGGCTGTTAATCAGGGACTGTTCCTCAGTAAGGCCCCTCGGCCTATTGGTCTCCTCCCACTTGGATTTTCGCTTCGTCTTCGACTTTGTCTCATCCTTATCATACTAATCTTCTGGCTTTCAACTAACGTTGGCACCGACTACTGACCACGACTCGGATCATCCCTACTTACCTCGATTGAATCTCCGCTTCTCCATATCTCGGCTTCCGACCTCGGCTTTGCCTTTCGACCATCCGTTGTCCATCACTGGACTGGCATCACGGCATCATTCATCGTTCTATGAGTTACAGATTTCATTTGTTTGTATTCCAACTATAAGCTGTTGACCAGCCCTGGGACTAGCTAGTGGGCAGCCGCACCTATCCCTCTGGGGGTAGAACACAAGGGCTCGCTAGTGAATCTCATGGGCCAACAGACCCCCCTGTTGTCTGTTTAACTGTAACTGAAGAATGCATCATCACCTATGCCTCAAAGCGTAAGTTAATAAATCCACTTTGTTTAGAAACCATACGAGTCTCGTGCCTCAGAACTCATCGCCAGTAATCCCAACTGTTCCGTTCCAAGCCACCGCACGGCCCACCGTGACCTTGGGGCCTTTATCTGGTTCCGACATGGCGTCACGAACAGGATAAAGGCCCCAAGGTCACGGTGGGCCGTGCGGTGGCTTGGAACAGAACAGGCGGGATTATTGGTGAGGAGTTCTGAGCCACGAGACTCATATGGTTTCAAAACAAAGTGGATTTATTAACTTACACTTTGAGGCGTAGGTGATGATGCATTCTTCAACTGGGTACAGACATGTACCCCTTCATCTGGTTGACATTCACTGGCCCCTTAGGATGGCTGCATCCCTTATGGTTGATCTGGGTGGGGTCTGGTGCCCTTTTTTTTTCCAGCCTGCCATGACTTTGATGATTTAGATGAGTTTTCACAAAAAAAGAGGTGACTACCTGTCCCACATGCAGATTGATCATCAGGGCTGCCCCAGTGCCCGGAATCCCAAAGATGGATGCACGGGAAAAACCCGTATAAGCCAGTCTCTTTACTTTTGTTCACTTTATTTCTTTTGAGTTCACTGGATTCTGATGACTTTCATCCTGCTCATCTTCTGGGCAACGTCAGGATTGGGTTCCTGCCCTTGGAGTCTACTACCCTACTTCCAAGGGTTTTCAGTGATCCACTTTCTCCATTCTGAACTGCTCTCAGAGGCTTTGTATCAGAGCCAGGCTGGCTTAATTGATGGCATGCCCCGCTTAATAAGGAGGGGAATCCTAACTGGGCTGATTAGTTGGGCAAGGCGCAGTGCTCCCAGCTCACGTTTTTTGCCTGCTCCTGATCCAGCTATTAGGATCCTCCAAGTGTCCATTCCCCTTCTCTTCATGAGGGGATGCCCCTTCTCTTCATGAGGGGAGTCCCTGATTTGGACTCTGTCCCGGGGGGCGAGGTAACAAGGGACACTTACCTGAAGCCCAGGACAGGAGAGATGCAGAGCCGGAGGGAGAACCAGCGTGGCTCATTAGCTGCATCTTCGTACAGCTGCAGCCAGCAGCTGACAGCAGCATCAGATGCCGGCCAGGGGATTTAAAAATGGCAGATAGCCCGGGGATCAAGCGGTGGTTAGGGCCAGAGATGGCGCGGGATCCCCGAGATGGGCAACGCCGAGCCGGCGTGCTGGAGTAAGCAGTGACCCAGAAGGGGAGCCCGACGCCAGGGACGCCGGTGGATTGACCCAGAAGCAACGGATCGGGTGAGCGACTGAAGATTGGGATGGCTCAGGAGGATTCCAAGGACCCTGAGTAAGTTCTGAGACGGTGGGTGCGAGCCACGCCGAAGAGGGGCGAAGGACCGAGGACCACCTGGCTGGAAGGAGATCAGGGTGGGATCACCGCCAAGACCAGCGGATGTGGGTTAAAGGAACAGAAGCAGGGCAGCCAGAGAGCAACTAAGGGGAATCCCTTCCCCCGCCCTGTTCAGGCTAATAGAGATCTGGTGGAGGGTCAGCGAGGTAGTCAAGACGTCAGTAACTCCAAGTGGGGAGTGTTGCACTGGGTGAAGGGCTTGTGGCATGGGGTCTGTAGAGGGTGTGACTGAGGCACTGGTGCAGGCTACTGTGAAGTGGTCGACATTAAGGTAGGAGTATCCCATGGATTGTGGGACCGAGTATGAAACCCATGTGAGAAGCCTGCAGAAGCAGCACGGAGCAGGCACGGGAAAGTGGAGCCCATAGGTGGCATGAGGCTGGGGTGTAGGGGTGGCGAAGCCCCATGTGCAACCGGTGGGCCAAGCCTGGGCCACCAAGGGACCCGTGAACTAACCCCGCCCCACTGGGGAAACAACAAGTCGTGGCAGGAGACGTGGGAGAACGAACACCCACGGTGACAAACAGGTCCAGACAGGGAGTAGCCACCAACCAGGAGGGCAGAGCTCCCAGGAGAGACACAAGAAGGCCCGTTGGGGACAGACTCCTTAGCTAACAAGGGGAGGCAGCGACAAGTGCAGGAGAGAGGAGAGAGAAGAAAAGAGAGAACCCCCACCCCGCAGCAAACAGTTCGGGTGTATCTGCCACCAGTGCCACTTCTGAGGTCTTTCTTGATTAACTTCCAAGCACCTTCCCTCTTCCACCCTCCCTTTTACTCCTGCGGTGAAGGTGCCACCGCGTATTCGTAGTCCAACCACAGGCTTACCCAGTCTTCCCTGCCTTCGTTCCGCCAGTTCCACTCTTCGACCTTTTCCTCCTGTTCCTTCATTGTCCTTCTCTCCCATTTCACTGCTCTGCTCCCAGCCCCCGGATATTGCCCCCACCGTGGATTGGCACCAATCCACTTCACCTGGCGGGGGGATAAAGCTGAGCAGGTGCGGATGTGGAACTCCCATTGCAGCATGGACATCATAACGTGTCATCCACACCCCTGGTTAGGGACTCACCCTCCAGACTCTCACAGTTACAACACAGGGGGGTGAAAATTGCAGGGTTAGTAGCCGCTGGTGAGACCACAAAGCTTTCCAAGTTTCAAGAAGATCAGTGCTGGGGTTTGAGGGAAACTGCATCTCAAGCTGCTGACGGGCAAAACTCATGACATAGATGACCCTGTGTGTGTTAAGGCATAGCAGACTGAAAACTGCAGGGGGTGGTAGCCCCTGCTTGGGCCACAAAGCCTGCCAGCTGTCAAGAAGATCAGTGCAGGGGTTTGGGGGGAACTACACCTCAAGCTGCAGACAAGCAGAATTCGTAACATGGGTAACACTGTGTGTATTAAGGCACAGCAGGATGAAAGCTGCAGGGGTGGTGGCCCCTGCTGCAGCCATAAAGCCTGCCAGATATTGAGGAGATTGGTGCAGGGCTTCTGTGTTCCTGGGCCCTGCACATCTAGCTGCTGACAGACAAAACTTGTGTCATGGGTGCTTGTGGGACTGACTGTCTCTGTCTTGGGGGGAACTACTGCAGGCCCGACTGCTAAGCTACTTTGTTACCAGTTACCAATCAATCATAATTCACTCAGGGATCAGCTCAATACACAGTTGTTAGCTAATGTAGCCAGTTAATTAGTAACAATTAACACCTACAAAACCCCACACTAAGGAGAGGAAAGAATAAATACGGACAATCAACTGCCCCAAACAGACACAGTCAGTTGCACAAGCACCCATGTCACGAGTTTTGCCTGTCAACAACTAGAGCTGCAAGGCCCCAGGACTCCCCTGCATCTATCTCCTCAACAGCTGGCAGGCATCGTGGCCACAGCAGGGGCTACCATCCCTGCAGCTTTCATCTGCTGCGCCTTAACACACAGTGTCACCCATCACGAGTTTTGCTTGTCCACAGCTTGAGGTGCAGTTCCCCCCAAACCCCTGCACTGATCTCCTAGACAGCTGGCAGGCTTCGTGGCCTCACCAGGGGCCACCATCCCTGCAGTTTTCAGCCTGCTGCACCTTAACACATAGGGTCATCTGTGTCACAAGTTTTGCCTCTCAGCAGCTTGAGGTGCAGTTTCCCCCAAACCCCTGCACCAATTTCCTTGAAACTTGGCAGGCTTTGTGGTCTTGCCACCACCCCTGAAGTTTTCACCGCCCTGTGGTGTAACACATAGATGTGACATGAGTTTTACTTTCAAGAATTTGGGCTTCAGTTCCCCCAAAACTGCGCCGATCCTCTTGAAACTTAGCATGGTTCGTGCTCACAGCATTGGCTACCATCCCTGCCATTTTCATCCAAATCAGACAAAAAACAACAACATTATAGATATTTGATTGATTCCCCATTATACCCTATGGCCGGATCTCCAAGGCGGCTCCAAAGCTTCAGAGCCACTTCAGCTGGATTGAAGTGGGAGCCTAGTCCAGAGCTCTGGACTGGATCCATGGCATCTGAAATGGCCGGCTCTGAAGATGGATCAAATAGCTGCCTGCTCGCACAGGTCTAATGTTTACAAGGCTGTCGGTGGGGGTGGGACATGTGGGTCCAGGAGTATGACTGGGCCTGACAACAGGTTCTGACTAAAATGAAGGCCCTTTGGAGTGTGAATGCCTGCCTCTGTGATAGTGCCTATAGTTCTGGAACTCTTGTGAGAAAAAGGCCCTTTATCATGAGCAGCTCTGCAACATCTTCAGCCCTGATGCTGCAGTGGAGAGTGACTTCACCATGGGCACTTCCTTGGGGCAACTGTGTGCACCAGAGCAGGAGGAGCAGGGGCCAGCAAATGATGGGGAACTGGCCAGGAGTGCTGGGGCGGGGGTCCTTCTCCATATCACCAGGGCAGAAGCAACCATCCGACCAGACCACCCACCCCCGAGCATGAGGATGAAGCTTGTAAAAAATCTTTCCCCCCATTTTACATAGTTCCTTCAGATTACATAAATTCTTTTTTATTAAAAAATTGGTTCTTTATCTGGGAGGGTAATGTGTTGTGTTTGGAGGGAGAAAGGGTGGGAATAAAGAGTTTCCCCCATAATTATGGGAACAGTGGGGCTTCAGGGGAGGGTTGCAGAAAGAACAAAAATGCTTCCACTTCGGGTCATGTTTGTGCCCTTTGGTGCAAGTTGTTGTGCCCTGGTGGTCTACAACAACCTGCAGGACAATGGAGTAGACCTTCTTCCTCTTGGTACTCCTAGCCTCTCTCAGGGGTGCACACCACAGGGATGTGGATCCTATCAAGGGCACCTGCACACTGGGGAAGCCCAGGGCACAGAAGCCAACCTCAACTGTGGGGATGGGGTTGTCTAGGCTGGTGACCTCGTGGTAAAGGACCTCCCAGATGGCTGTGCAGACATCCCTAGTCACCTCCCCAGTGGTGGCCTTCCATACTACAAAGTGGTGGGCAACATAGCACAGAATCTTGGGGGTGGCCAGCCTGGTCAGGGTGATGCCCGCGTGCTGCTTGAGGGTGTTGTGGCACAGTATGTTGGGAGTCTCCTGTTCAACCACATGATGGAAGGTGGCTTGGGACAGGTGGAAGAGCTCCCTTCACAGCTGGCTGTCCCAGGTGCTGCAGGTGGTGTGGTGCCACCACTCTCTGCTGGCTGGGTGGGCACAGAGGTGATGGTGCACAGTAATGAGGGCCAGCTATACTATAGCATGCCCCTTTCAATGAACTTCGGGCTTCATACTCCTGGCAAAGATGCTGGGCATCATGCTCCTCATCATCTATGGTCACAAGAAGTAGGACCCAAAGAGGGCTCTAGCTGTTGTTGCCCAGCTCCAGGCTCTGGAATAAGCCCTGGAACTGGCATTGGAACCGACTCTTGGGCTTCCTGTGCATGTGGCCCCCCTGTCAGTCTTGGAGACAACGCAGATTGTTCAGGCACCTGCAGGACTCAGCATAGCATTCCAGGAAGGCCTGCAGGATGGCTGAGGCAGCCTGATGATTGGGTCTGGGGGAGCCAGCAGCAGCCACCAAGTGATCCCAGAGTGCTGGGCAAGCAAGAAGGGATGTCAGAGAGGCCACACAGAGGGTTCTGCAGAGCAGAGACATCTCTGTAGCAGGCAACAAAGGTGCTGCATTGACAGAGAGGTTCAGGCTGACAGCAGACTCTTGGCTTCTGCAGCTGGCTCCAGCTGGTCTGAGACCTGCCTTTTAAGAGGCTGGGGGAGGAAGGGTTGGGCTTCTTTGATTGACAGAGTCAGGTCTGGGGTGGTCTGGCATCCCTGGCCACAGCCTGCGGTGACCTCAGCTGGTGGCTACTGTAGGGGAGGGCTCAGAAGATGACTGACACCATGCCAAGGTGCTGCATTTGTGTACGCTAACTTAAATTGATTTAGTTAAGTCAAATTAGTTAAGTCGTGTTATTATAAGTTGGCTTAGATATGTGTGTATGCTACTTTTTGAGTGCAGATAGAAGTGACAATTTTCTCCTGATCTGGCCACAGAAAGCAGTCCAGTCTATAGCCATGACTGTAAGTGCACAGCTGTAGATATTGGGTGAAAATCTGTCATGGGGGTTCAAATGAAGAAGTTTCAAAACAAAGCATCTTCTGTGACTTGTGTCTGTGCTGTCACTGTTTTCAGAATTAGAGGGGGGAAAGGGAGAGGAGGAAATTGGGTCTGGAGTTTTTTCAGACCCTGCTGAAGGGTGTGGCTGGTGTATTGGAGCCCGCTAAAGTGCAGGGGCTTCAATTCACCCATCCCACCCTCCAGGGTCAGCTGGGGAACCCTGAAAACAAGCTCCCGCTGCTTTCTTTCTCCCCTCCCATTCTGAAAACTGACTGGGCTCACAGGAAGGAGGGGTCATTGTTAGGGGAAATATGCTGCAGGCTCCCAGCCAACAGCTAGATTTCCCTCCCCACTGGAACCAACAGTGAACTTGTGTTTGGTCCAGGGGATGGTTGTAACTCAGAATGCTTCCTACAAAGTGTTCTCAATTTCAGCAAGGAGCTGCACTTCTGCCTGTGCCCTTTAGTTTCAAATTATTTGTAAAATGTAAAGGACCCAATAGATCAAAAGGTAGAAACGCTGTCCAGAATTGCAGCTTGTAGCCCTTAACATAAGGAGGAAGTTTCCTCATGTAGGAGGAGAGGGGATTATTTTTCTTAATTGAAATTATGACTTCTGCCTCACATGTAACAGTTGTATTTCCTTTACCCACAGTGGGTCTAATTATTTAGTATTTTCTCCATCTATAACTGGGTTTAGTTTTCATGGCTTCTAAAAAAGAAGAAGTATTCATGTGAACTGGTCTTAGCAGGTGAGCTGCAGCTACCAAATTGAAAATGTACGCATGTATATACTATTACATATTTTTAAAGTGACTCTGTACAGTGCTTGATTTTTGTTTGGTCCCTTGGTCAGACACAAGACCTTGCCCATTTTCCTTACCAAAATCCAGTCAAGGTTTATCTTCCCCAGGTAGATCTACTAATCTATAATAAATTGGATTTATAAACAAGTAGCTCTATCCATATGGTCACCCAGCTGCTTTTGAAAAATCCCTAGGGAGACACCAATTAGTGATTGCACAAACATAAATTAAGGAGTAGTTGCAAAGGTGGTGTTCTCTGAATAGCTTACAAATTATGCTAAAACTAGTTACAGCAATTTATAAAGTGCCTTTCATTTTGATCAGTGCTGTTAGCACTTTACAAAGCTAGGTTACTGTAAACATAATTAAGCGAGGGTATGCAGTTTACAATAGAATAAAAAAAGATGGATGTTAGGTATAGACAAGTAATAGGTACAAAGATCTAGGATGAGAGCCAGTAAACAGTAAAATGCCTAAAACTATTTTTTTAATGAGGATGGGGTGAGAGACAGTGTCGAAGGCCTTCCAGAAGTCTAGAAAGACTACGTCCACCGCAACACCTGCAGCCAAGGCTTTTGTGACCTGGTCGTAGAAGGCCACCAGGTTGGTCTGACAGGACCTGCCTCTAATGAATCCATGTTGATTGCCCCTAAACATAATCTCCCCTGCTGGTCCCTCGCAGATGTGTTCATGGATAATTTTCTCAAAGAGCTTCCCCAGGACTGATGTAAGACTAACGGTCCTATAGTTTCCTGGGTCCTTTTTCTTCTCTTTTTGAAAATGGGGGCCATATTGGCCCTTTTCCAGTCCTCTGGCACCTCACCGGAGCACGAGTGCTCATAAAGCTGTGCCAGAGGTCCCATAATGACCTCTGCCAATTCTCTCAGCACTGTGGGGTGGAGATAATCAGGACCTGCTGATTTGAACACGTCTAGTCCCTCCAGAAGTTCCCTGACTAGGTCCTCACTGACTCGGGGCCTGGGTGCATCTCCCCTGGGTCCATCAAGAATCCCAGTGGAGGGGATATCCCAGTCTCTGCTCAGAAAAATGGAAGCAAAGAATCTGTTAAAGAGATTAGCTTTGTCATCTGGTGCTACCACCAAATTTCCTAGTGTGTCCTGCAGAGGCCTCACATTACCCAGAGCCTTCTTTTTACTACCTATGTATTTAAAAAACGACTTCATGTTATCTTTGATACGGGTCACTAGTCCCAGTTCCATCTCTGCCTTAGCCTCCCTAACAGCCCCCGTACAGTCTCGAGCAATGGAGGTATAATCCTCCTTGGTGATAGCCCCTTCCTTCCATTGGGTGTACGCGTCCTTTTTGGCTTTGAGGCATTCGTGGATGCTTTTGGTGAGCCATGGGGGCTTTTGAGCAGTCTTGCCACCTTTGATCCATGTCAGGATTGTCATGCTTTAGGCCCTGGAGGATCATCTCCTTAAGAAATGACCACTCTTCTTGGATTTTCAACTCCCCTCCCATCCGGGACCTCAGAGCCTTACTTCAGTTGGGGTCCGACCACTGGGAGTCTCTCAACAGCAGGACATCTGTCTGGTGGTCTTCTACGAGGCTCCACCTCCCCTCTACCTCGCCCTTACACCCTGCCTTGGCAGGTCACAGATGTCCTCCTGGCCAAATCCCCGACTCTTGAGCCCCCAAGTGCACTCGCTGGGATGGTCCTTTCTGCCTACGGGTGAACAACCCGCAACGTCCTACCCGCACCTCGCAACTGTGTATTTTTCCATAAGGCTGGCAACCACCTCGAGGCTTAAACAATAATCAGGCTCCACAAGTGCTGCCGCTCAACCCCTCTAACAGTTGGAAACATAAAATACAAAAAAAATCACTGAGACACTTTGAGAGGCCCACTGCCCCTTTATTAGGCTCCTCTGGCCTAATCACCAATACCCGCCCTCAGATACTAGAGATCCATATTTGGCCCTATATGAGTCAGGGGTAGCCTGCGGGCTACTCCATACTTCTTTTCCCTTGTTGCCCAGCTTTTGTAGTCCTTCAACAGACACCTGTCCCCACGTCACCTGTTGGATCGGCTCTATACCACTGGGGCCTGTGTTTCGCAGCCCCTCACGCCACCCATCACCCACCTGGTGCGCCTCCCCGGCTCTTACGGAGACCTCAATGGTCCCACCTGGTGTCTTGATGTGTGCTGGTCTCTCCGGCTCCTCGGCTGTGGCCCCTGGCATAGGGATCTTCCTGTTCTGCTCTGCCCTTTTGTCTGGGTTCCCAGTCGTGAGAAGCCGCCTCTGGCTCCTGGCTCCTTTCATTGCCGCCAGCAGCGTCTGTTCTGCAGTGTGCTCTACTGCATCCTCCCCTGCTAGGAGAAGCAGCTTCCAGCCCCTTTTTCCCTTGTAGGAGCTCAGGGAGAACCTCCCCTGCTGGTGCTCCTGCTGGCTTCAATCTGCTGCCTTCTTCCTTGCCAGCGGCCCATTTTATTTTTTCTGGCCGGCTCTTGTGGCTGACATCCTTGGCCAGCCACAACTGTATAAGGGCGCGAGCTGCGTGGGTCCTGCCTCCAGCTCTGGCTTCACCGTGAATCCTGCTGCAGGTAAGAATTTCCCATTTTCTTTTCTTTTACTTTCATTTTCTTTTGAGGGTTCCTGACCCCAGGGCTCCCCCCTGGCCTTTTGGGGTCTTCCCTTCTGTTCTTCCCCATGACACAGGCCTTTGTCACCGTGCTCTGGATGGTGAATTCCAGTAGGTGATGATCACTATCTCCCAGGTGGTCGAGCACCCGCAGTCCCCTCACCAAGTCATCGCCTGTGGCCAGGACCAGGTCCAACAAGGCATTTCCCCTGGTGGGACTGTGCACCTCCTGGGTTAGATGGAGGTCCTGTAACTTTACTAGGATCCAACATGAGTGGTCAGACTTCGCTGTCTGGTCTTCCCAGCAGATGTCCAGATAGTTTAGGTCACCCATGATAACCACATCCCTTGACTTAACTGCCTCTGCAAGCTGACCTGATAATTCCAAGTCCAGCTCTTCCCCCTGATTAGGTGGCCTGCAGTAGACCCCCACTGTTAGGTTCCTTTCCCCCTGACCCCCTTGTATGCTGTCCCAGAGCACCTCAGTCTGCCTTACCTCAGACCCAGTGCTGTTTGCTGAAGATGTGTATTGCTCTTTGATGTAGAGTGCCACACCCCCAGCTTTCCTCCCCACCCCACCCACTCATCCCTGGGTGCCACTCCCCACCTGCCCAAGGCCCCATCCCATGCATCTGGCCAAGCATGCCTTTCCTATGTAGGTCCCAGGCCAGCCTCCATGGAGACCCTGCCCACCGACTCCACCGGCACCCCCACAGTGGACTACTAATCTACCACTTAAGGAGTTTTAGTTAGCTGTTGTGGGACAGGGGCAGGGGCAATGGGATGCTTACCCAGTCCAGAGCAGGGGCAGAGGGGTGGTCCTGACCCAGCCTCACCAAAACTCCCTAAGTGGCCCTCCAGCCCAAATAATTGCCCGCTCCTGCTCTAAATTCATGTTTTGTATGATAAAGTTAGCACTGTGGCAGAAAGCCACCTTGGTTTCTCCCCAAAATCTCTGCCCTGTGACTATGTAATTAGACGGGCCAGCACAGAGGATTCACACCTCAACCTGTCTCTTTAGGTAACCTGAGCTGGCTGCATTCCTGAGGGAGGGGGAAACCTGCTCCCTCTGCCTACGTGACTGACATCTGTTACCTGGGTGAGGGGCATCTACCTCGGGAGCTGGAATCTGCCCGGTAACAGGTGATGTTACAAATTGGTTGGCTGACAGCCAACTGGGGCTGACTTCCACTGGACCAGGTGAATGAGGTCACAGGGGCTATATAGGTTGCGGGGGGAAGGAGGCTCTCTCTCTTCAGCCATGAGGTGAAGCACCAGCAAAGCAGGGGAGACAGAGAAGACTTACCATCTGGACCTAGCTCTCTGTCTCACCCCAAGACTCCAGAGAGGTAACTGGAGAACTCTGGAAGATGCTTGTGAGTAAGCTACTCGAGATCTGGTTAGATATCTAGCTGGCAGTAACACAGATGCGTAATCAAAAGGCTACCTCAGCCACACTGTTTGCTCTTTAG
>NW_017728886.1:260334005-260360822 GCF_001723895.1 Crocodylus porosus | reverse complement strand
AGGACCTGGAACCAGCTTCCAAGGGAAGTGGTGCTGGCTCCTACCCTGGGGGTGTTTAAGAGGAGGTTAGATGAACATCTTGCTGGGGTTGTTTGACCCCAGTATTCTTCCTGTCATGGCAGGAGGTCAGACTAGATGATCTGCTCAGGTCCCTTCTGACCCTACCAACTGTGAAACTATGAAAATGGCACACTGGGTGAACTTGTATTTTGGTGCCCCGCTAGCATGCCCCACTTCTGCAGTCAGTGGCATGACTGCAGGCAGAGGCAGGTGGGCAGGGGTGTGGGGCACAGCCAGGAGGGAGGCATGGTGCTGCAGCTCATACTGCCCAGCCCAGCTCCTCCTGAGCAGCAGCTGAAAGTGGGGAGAAGGGGGTGCTGCTGTAAGCAGGGGCAGCTTACCTCTGTGTGTGCATGTGGCACCCCACTGAATATGGCATATTGGGCGAATGCCCACTTCACCCATCCCTAAGGCTGGCTCTGCTATTTTGCATCCCCTTTGAAACACCTTTTTCTCTCCATGTATTGCATAGGGAGCAGAGGCATCTAACCTAGGCTTTTGGATTGAATTTCCAGCACTAGATATCTAAAAATTAGGCATCATAACACCTATTTTTTAGGCTTATAAATCCTTTATTGGATTGGGCCTGACAAGTAAGACAATGGATCTCTTTGGTGAGGAAATACCAATGTTTTCTTCAACGACAAAGAGGAAACAACAATGGCTTCTTTTCACTGAGACTTTTAGGTGCTATTTGAATGTGGTTAGGGCAAATTAACAAACTGAAAGACTCAGCTGAGTATTTTGGAACATAAAATGATTAATCCTGCAAGACCTAAAATAATTTTCTATGTATGTGCTGTTTTACTTGGTAGTTACACAGGGTATTTTTTCATAGGTCAGGCCAAGTATAATGTAAAATTGGTGCAGGGAAATGTGGAGTTGCTATATGAATAAGTTAAATTTGTACCAAAACTAAATGGAATTTGACATTATTTAAATTTTCAGCACTATAAAATAAATGAATATAATGTGTACCTTCATAGCAGTGTGATGCCCCAGTCACCCCTGGCAAGTGGCTTAAGAATTAAAAACTCAGTTTTTGACCAAAGTTTCTATATGTTAGAATCTCTAGGTGCAATCAGCTTATTTATTCCAGTTGTTTGCATTTTAAATAGAGAAGATACTGTAAAATGTATTTTTTTCTCAACAGTTATTATAAAAGCTAATAATATCTGTTTCCATATTTATTGTGTTTCTATGGCTTCAAGTCAAAAGTGCTCATTTACCTATAAAAAGAGGTTTCTTTGTTTTTTCCCCTTTAACAGACAGTCTTATAAGTTCAGCTTGGATTCTGACAATCAAGTTATCCTTTTTCCTACTTATGTTTCATGGCTACTAATAAAGGTTCTGCAAGACAAGTTATCCCCTCTGTGACACCTGTGCAACTAGATTGTCTTCTGCTTAGCCCCTTAATTACAGCTGGGCAAGCTGTGTTTTGTTGATAATGGGGTTTTATTGATGTCAATGAGCATAATTTGAGGATAATAGGGATGCACAGGTGGGGCATAATCTGAAGTGCAATTGCACAGATAGAAATGACACCAGTTCTTGCCTTACTGAACCTTTATTATTGCTTGTGATGCAGAAAAAGGAAAGAACACATCCTGACAGAGTTTGAGTTTGCAAGGCTGGCAGTTCAGGGGAAAAACATTTAAATGGAGCACATTTGGTATGGAAATTGTTGATATGAAATACACCTGAAACCCCATGATGCCATCTGCACAGTCACTTTTCAGAACAGAATCATACTGTAAACAGCTATCAGAAAAAAACTTAGGGGACAAGCATTATCCATAGCTAGAACAGTTATAATGAGGCATTGAACAAAATAATCTGTGCTTTCAGTGTTGAAGTGGATGAAGGAGATGAATGCATGTCTCTTGCTAGAACAGATTATCAACTCAGAGTACACCTAGAGAGATTTAAATTGTTACAGTACCCATATTTCATGGTGCAGCTTGCATGAATTCCTTCCTAATTGTTCGTTATAGTGTGGGATGTTTTTTTGTAGCTTTTAATTCTTATTTGTTTAAGCATGACTAATTTATATTTGCATACAATGGCTTTGATTGTTGTGTTTAAGAAATTATATACTCATATGAGCTTGGGTATTGGTTGGGCACCACGCATTCAAAGGCAGAGAAATTTGACTCTCAAGGGCATGCATAATTCCAGCTCTTTTGCAGAATCCTCCAAAATTTGAGCTTACTTTTGGGTCCATAAGAACTAATTTGGGAGGAATTAACAGCAATACCTCCCCACCAGCAGCATCCATCTTCTTCTCTGAGGTATGCGGTCAGAGCCTTAACCCCCTGGCCTCCATTCCATGTCCCCTTTTATCTGAGTGCCCAGAAGTCACCCACTCTTAGTTGCACTACTGGGAATACCTACAAGAAAAGATTTCTGGGCCAGTTCCACTCCACTCCCCCGATTTTGTGATGGATTTGGGGGTAATTCAGAATTGTGAAGTAGAAGAAGACCTCATGCATCTTGACTTTTCTCCACTTGCAAGTTCTGAGAGCACAGCTGGTACAGGTTTCGGAGGGTGATGAAGCTCTCTAGTTTAGTAGATTTGAATGCACGTCACAAAGTAGGCTGTATCATTATCCTCATTGTATAGATATGAAGAATGAGCCACAGAGAGGAGTAGTGACTTACGCAAGGTCACCCATCACACAGGCAGGTGTGAGAGCTAGGAATAGAGCCCAGGTCTCTAGCTCCAGTCCAGTAGAGCATGGGTGTTTCCCATTTCCACTCTGCACAGAGTATGTGTGCTGAATACTCTGCACTGGCTTCCAGATGATTCTTCAGAGGAAATGTAAGATGTTGACTTGAACTGTTAAATCTATAGATGATCTAGGAAGGAGTAGGGACAAAGGCCTCTCGGGGGATGGGGGATTTTTTAGGCTGTTCAATATATATTTTGGGAAGAGTTCGTGCTTTTAAAGTTGTGACATGTTCCTACAGCACATGATATGGGCAGCATACAGTTCTCAAACACAAGTAACCAGAAGTCTACATGTTCTTATTAATGAAGTAATTGTTTAAAACTTTAATTCAGATCATTCAAAACTTACTGTTATCACCTTTCTTGCAGACTGTCATATTGGAAACTTCCTGCATTAACCAGGGTGACATTGATTCATTTGAGAAGACAGATTTGTTCAATAGAATAACAATTAAAATATGATATATATGTGAAGTATACAGTGAGTCATATCCACAGCTGGTGTAAATTGGCACAGCTCCCTTGAAATGGGTGTAACTAGACCAACACACAAGCTGCAGATGTGGCCGTTACATGCCATGCTATATAAATATACGCAGGAGGCTCAAATCCTATTTGACCTGTGTAGCTGTACACAAACACTTAGCAAATGAGGTTAACATGTGCCTTATTTTAAGCATATTCTATTGATTTCCAAGGTACTACTCATGTCCTTCAAGTTAGGCCTAGAATTAAATATCCTGCTGAATCAGGAGCATAAAATAAGGAAAACATTAAAAATGATATAGTCTTAAGTACTGAAACGTACTGTATCCATTTGCTCCTTCTTTCACAAACACAATAAAAAGAGGTGAAAAGTACAACTTTCCTGTGGAGCCCACAGTGAAGGATTTGCAGTGTCTGCAAATTTGTCCAGAATTTGCATTGCAGTGTGGTACCTTTACTTTTCAGTTGCCACCCCTGTAACAGAAACCTGTGCTTTGTTGCTTGACCTCCTGTCCTTTCCCTCACAAATTGTTCTAAAAAAGGCCTACTGTTCAAAAGATTGTCAAGAACCGCAGTTTCAATTTTCAGCTTGCATCTCTAAGCCTTTTTGTTACATTTGCAGTCCTCCATTCTTACTTGTGACTTTTAGGTTGTGTAACAGATACCTAATCCCAATCATCACAACAAAACTCTCACAAAATCAGGTTTTCTTTTTTTAAACTGCCATTACGTTTAAATTGTATTTGTATTGATTCATGTTTAAAATAGAACATAAAACATACTAGACAGAATTTACTGGGTGAATTTACTGGGGATAAAATTCTGGCCTATGGCAATGGAGTGCTACACTTCTGGTGCATGAACACTGTATAATTGCCCAACACTGGCAAGCACATATGGATAATTGGAAATAAGCATGAAAAAATATAATAGCAACAGCATAGATGCATATATGGCAGAAATAAATATTTTGGACCAAATCTTGGGGCCCTGGTCATTTTACAGGTGATTATGTAGTTAAGCAATAGGTCTGAAAAAGATTGCCAGATATTTTTTTTTTGTGTGCATGAAATTTAATCAATATAATTCATTTCTTTTTCTCTGTCCTTAAATTCATCAGTAGCTGCCTGAATAGAGGTTCCTATTTCACAATAGACTTGTTATGCTTGAACAGTTATAGCATTTTAAATTCACAGCCTGCCTTATTCCAGAGTAGCTTCTCCATGTAGTCAAGTTTTCATGGTACTGCTGCCTGTATGATGATTCAGGTGCAGAACAGCCCAACATTCTTCATATTTTGAAAGATCTTCTGCTTTTGGATGGTAACTTGCTTTTTACCACAGCCAAAGACCAGAAGTAAGTCTAAGTCATGGGGTATTGATTGTAGCCATGTTGGTCTAAGGCCACAGGTAAGCAAGGTTCTTTGGATGGATGTGATATATTTTATTGGACCAACTAAATAGTTGGAAAAAATGTTCTTTGCAAGCTTTCGGGCACAAACACCCTTCCTCAGGCATAGGGAGACTGCTGGTGTTATGTGTTCTCCAAAGACAAGGTCTAAGTTAATCAGAAAGAATGTCAGTCTTTGACATCTGGCTATATCCTTACCTTGACACATTGGTTGTTTAAAGCTTAGAGAACACATAACACCAACAGAGTCTCCCTATGCCTGAAGAAGGGTGTTTGTGCCCAAAAGCTTGAAAAGAATATTTTTCCGACTATTTAGTTGATCTAATAAAAGATACCACATCTACCCAAAGAATCTTCCAAGTCTAAGTCACAGTATCTCTATAACTGCCAATACTGGGAGGAATTACCAACATACAGTTAGAAAGTTAAAGTCCCCAACTTTTCTGTTTTGCAGAGTGGTTTGTTGTGGCCCTGATGATACACTAACTCTGAAAATCACACCACTCTGACATAGGCAGTTTTTGCTCACTTGGAAGACCATTCGTTCTAGAAACATGCACAGGACAAAGCCTCAGACAACTAATGCGTCAAGAAAAGGAGATAGCAGAATGTCAGTAGGTATATGGATGCTCAGTATACATGCACTCTGTATGGGTGATAGAAACAGAACAACAACCTGTATGCAGGTGACAAAAAAACATTTATAGAGCTAGGTAAGTGTCATTTAGGCATGTACTGGACAACAGATTTTCCACTTCAAGATTCTTAAGTTTGGAAAAGAAATGACTGGGGAAGGTATATGAGAAAGAGTCAATGAAATTATGGACAGAGTGATAAAATGAATAGGTAACTATTATCAGTCTTTATTGTATTTCATGGAAAAAGAATTAGGGAGCACCTACTGGAATTAGCAAGCAGCTGGGTCAAACAAATAGAAGGATGTACATGTGGAACTCATTGTTACAAGACGTTAGGGAAGACAATAGTATAACTTCCCACGGCTCAATAGACATCAAATGGGACAGCATTGTCATTGCTGCAAAAGATGCTTAGCTTGTCAACACATCTCAACAATCAACACCCCCACAATGTATCCACCAGAATCCATGGATCCTACATATGCCTTTCCTAAAATGTGATTTATCTGATCCAGTGCAACAAATGCCCTCAAGGAAACTATGTTGGTTGAACTAAACATCAACTACACACAAAAATAAACTCTCTTAGAAAAAATATAAAGGACAGAGACAGAGTTGTTGGTTTTAGCTGTGTTGGTCTAAGGACATAGGCAGGCAAAGTTCTTAGGATAGATGTGATATCTTTTATTACACCAACTAAATCGTTTGAAAAATGTTTTTTGCAAGCTTTCAGGCACAAACACCCTTCTTCATGCATAGGGAGACTGTGCTGGTGTTATCAGATGCACATGTGTCAGCAGGAGCATATTTTTCGTAGAACAGCCACTCCCTTTCTGCCCTTCACTATCCGCATTCTCAAGGGAAGTCTACTAAACACCTTTAAAAGGTGAGTTCGGGAACAAAAAATTATGAAGTGCCTGGAGTCTAGAAACCAAGGACTGAACACCAATATTGATTATATGACACACTATAATCTGATTCCTGAAATTCTTCATACAAATTACAGGTGATAATGACCCCCCTCCTTTTTGATAGGTCTTGATCTAGTAATCAAGCTTCTTTTCTTTTCAGTCCCTGGGAATGTCTCCCCTCTCCAATTTCATAGCTCTACCCACTGTTCTTAACAATCATTGTGCTTCCTCCTGAGGCCTGCTGAACACCTTGCATTCAAAAGCTTATCTAACTTTATTGCAACCATGCAGTTGGTCCAATAAAATATATCACCCCCCAAAATCCTTGCATCTTGTTTAATTTTCAAGGCCATTTTCCCTACTGACATTCAAGGGATGGCAGGAGTTTCACTATTAAATATGGAAGTGAACATTGCTATAATTTCCTACATGTCCCCCCCACAGTTACAGCAAATTTGTGTCATTTCTCAATTCAAAGATTTATGTGAATAGCCACATTTTAAGCTAAAGGCTACAGCTCTCTGCTAAACAAATTGTTCCTGTTGCTGACAATAGTAGCTGCTTGTTAATGCATGTAAGAATAAAATTGGTATTAAGATTACAAGATTTATAGGCCTGAGAAGATGCCTTTTGCATCTACTAGAACATGTATGTGTATCAGAACACCTCCATTCATTCACAAGGCAGAAATAAGATCAGTCAGCATATTCAGGCTACACTTAACCACAAGAAATGCAGGTTAAAAAACTTTCAACTGTTTTTCATCAGAAAAAGCTGTTTCAGGTAAACTTAAGATTTTCATGAAACTGCATCAATTTCAAAGAGAACTTCCCCAAGGAAAATTTTTGAAGACGTTCATTGTTTCCCTCTCTGGAAAGCTTTCATTTCAGAGCATTTTGAAAATTAAGTTTGTAATATCTGTCTTAAATTTTGTTTCCTTTCTCGTTCCCTTATTTATTATTTTGACATTATTTCAGGACCTATCAGTAGAAGTAATAGTATGGACTATTGTATTAAGGCTGAATGTCACAATAATATAATAGTCAAATTATTCGGGGCAGAGATGGTGTGGGTGCTGCGATGTATGCTTGGCAGCCCAGAGGTTGTAAGTCTGAGGCCGAGTGCTTTTGGCTTGGCTCTTTCAGGTTCAAATGAATCTGAGTTCTGCTAAATACCTTGTCACTAAGGCACAAGACAGGAAAGAAAAGTCAAATTATCTATTTCTATTTTAACTGGTGTTTTAAAATTATTAAGGGCTGATAGTACTGACTGAAATATCTTGTTTTGCAGGTCAAGGTTTCTCTTATTTGTGGTGTTATGAAAAAGTCTGTCACTTGGATAAGTTCTCATTTCCTCCAACTCAAAATAAAAATAAATGTCAAAATGTTGAAGTTTCCCACAAAACAAAAATTCTGAGCTTTAAGTCACTGCAGTTACAGATTCTAACCAAGAATATTGTATTATTTCCATCTAGTGGAGAGGGGACACATGAACTAGGCATACTAAAGAGAATATAGCGAAGGCCAGTCACTTTCTCATATAAGTCTCTGTAATTAGAGTTGACACCTTTTGGAAAAGAAATATGTCTCCTGGATAGAAGCAATTCTTGCATTCAGAAGGAAAGAAAGAGTTACCAAAATAAGACATCTGTCCATTTCACCTTGTTGGCAAGTGCTCCCAGAAATGATTGATAGCTCATGTTCAGCATTAACGTTAGGATCTTCCCGTGCTCTAAATTTGTCTACGGTCCATACATCCAGATTAAATTTTCAGGACCATTTCTGCAGTCAGTGAAGTAATATGAGGCTCAGTGCACTGACAGGAATAGCAAAATCACTTCTCAAAACTAAATTTGCTTAACTAAATTAAATGTATTGCACCACTAAGGAGACCAAGTTGACATCCACCGCAAAATAGAAAGGGGTAAAAAAATAATCTAATCTTGGATGTCTTGAGGAATGACAGGATTTAAAGAAACAGAACAGAACAGAAAGCCTTTGCAATATTCTGTGCGATGACTTGGTACAATCCCTGGCTATAACATGCTCTGGATTTCCTTTTGCGAGGGGAGTGGGTAGGGATAACACTGAGAAGGATCAGTACTTGATGGAAATAGAAAGCAGCTTTTAAATGTTTAACTGTGCAGGAGAAGGGAGAAAGTGCACTTCAGTTTTTCTTGTCTAATAAGCCTGAGAAACATAGAATGACTGAAAAACACATGGGAGAAATGTTCAATAATTACATATGACTACAGATTCCTTAGTAATTATTTTTAAGGGTGAGATTCTTCTGTTACATGGGTTAGAATATAGATTAAATCCATTAAAAATGATTTGTGTTACTTCAATCTTGTACCAGTATAATTTTGCCTCCAAAATACCAGTGACCCCAATATGTCACTATATTGTTTGATCTCCTAATAATGCTATAATTTACCTAAGAGAAAAAATGTTCCTCATGTCTATCCTGACCTGGTTTGAACCTCCAGGAATTCCCAGGGAAGAGTGGTTCTAAAAGATCATCACACATTATCTCTGCAGCTTTTCTCTGATTTGGGAGGAGGATCTGTCTCTCCCCATGGCAAGAGAAAAGGTTTCTGTCCTCTGTAGATCCCAAGGCCCCAGCAGTTCTGATGAGTGAGATCAGCATCCAGTTTTGCCTCCCTCCCCCACTACAGAAAAGTTGTGGACAAATTGGAGAGAATCCAGTGGGGGGCAATGAAAATGGTGAGGAGAGTTGGGGGACATGAGATCTAGGGAGCGTCTGAGGGAACTGGGCTTATTTAGTCTGGAGAAGAGAAGAGAGGGGGAACTCAATAGCAGCCTTTAAGTACCCGAAGGGAGGCTCCAAAGGCGACAGAGCTGGACTGTTCTCAGTGGTGGCAGATGACAGAACAAGGAACAATGGTCTCAAGTTGTAGTGAGGGAAGTTTAGGTTAGATATTAGAAAATTTTCGCAGTTGAAGGTTACCCAAGGAGGTTGTGGAATCCCATCCTTAAAGGGTTTTAAGGCCCAGGTAGACAGAGCCCTGGCTGGGATGATATAGGTGGAGATGGTCCTGCTGTGAGCAAGGGTTGAACTAGGTGACCTCCTGTGGTCCCTTTCAGCTCTAATCTTCTATGATTCTATTTGTGCCCTGGGGCTCGTTATTTTTCTTTACCTATTCCTTGGCAGTCTAGCAGCTGAAACTATGCACTTGCAATTACTGAAGCCCAAAAATCCCTTATGAGAGGGTTCCCAGCCACAGGAAGCCAAAGGGAAGTCAGGCAGCCTCTAGCAGTATTAACAACACCCCAAAACCTTCTGGGATCTGTTGGCAGAGTCAAATGATGCACATTACCTTTTCTGAAGCTCTCTCTTACTCCCAACCTGTTTTCTGCTTTGTCTCAAATCAGCTACTTTCCTTGTAACCTGAACTGCAGGGTAAAAAAAGAAGAAACCTCAGTACAAATTTGTAATGTTTTCTGACTGTCAGCAGAGGCTTTCCAGGAAGGTCTCCTCCAGGTTATTAACAATAGGGTAGTCAGCAATTTTAGACCTGGATGAAGGTGGAAAAAAAACCCATTCACAACTCATTTATTTGGAAAAATACTGTAAAATTTGTATCTTCACCCATTCCGATTAAATTATGGGGGAATATGGAAATATTTCAATACTATCATAGGTATAAAATAATGTATAACATAATGTTGGCAGTTTTAATACAGTTGTGGTCATTACAAGGGCATTTATTACAATAAAGCCAATGTGTATTTGTAGCTGCCGGTGGCCATAAAATTGCCAGGAAGTTTGGCCTTTCCAGTAGGACTTCAATGCAGAATTTATTACAAGTCAGCACTATGCCTCCTGTATTAGAACAATACAGGGGAAAAATGTACATGTGTATCTTTAAATTAAGGGAATTACTATAATGGGGCATGTGGTTCTTTAAAGTACAGATTGCAAAGCACTGCACTGTATCATTTTAATCCCCATAAGTAAATGCTCCCTTCTAGCTTCCTCTCCAATTTTAGTTAGTCTGCTGTTTGCTATTCTTTCATATAAAGAGAACAAATCCAAGGACAAAATGTGGAAAAGCAATTTTATTTTGCACACACTTTGTCAGGCTCCATTCCCAGAATTGATACAGTTGGGGAGAAGGAGTAAGGAGATGTCATATGGCTAAATCACATGCTTTAACATCTCAACTTCAGCAAAACTCAGCACAACTTCAGGCAAACCCAGAAAGTCATATTGAAATGGTGAAGTAACTGAGAACATCCAAAGCAAAGAAGAACAGCATCAGTCAGTCATTAGTACATGCCTAGGAGCAATCCAAATCTGCAAAAGAAAGAAAATTGAAAAGTTACATTTTATTATGCATGTACAAAAGAGATCTTCTTTTCCTGAAGGTGGCCAAACTTGTAGCAGTTGCTTATAAGTACCACACTCCTGCCCCGGAAGTGGATACTTTTTAAAGCACTACTTTTTAAAGTAATTTCTCAGGATGATACCTCAAGCTTATTAGAGTTTTGTCACCTGGAAATTTGTGAAGTTTAGATGACTGCTAACCTTTTGCTCAACATATTTTACCACCTCAGGTTTTTCTGTACTGAACTACAGATGATTCCCTTCTTAGCTGATAAAAAGCTTCTTCAGAATAGAGAAAATCTCACCCAGTTTTGACAGTGATGTGTCAGTATTTACCTTCAGAAACCATTTTTGCACAAATGACAGATTTACAATACTTGTTACCACAAACATCTATGTTATTTGTTATCACTATTCCAGAAAAATATTCTCTGCACTAAACATGTAGTTGCTGAGTAAGAAAAAAAACCATTTACTAATGGCCTTTTTCCATTAAGCAAATGGTAACTAAGTATTTAGCTCTCCCCTTCCCCCCCATCAGATTAATGCATTTGATACATAGTAATTATGATAAACTAGTATCTGGACTTTAACAATTTGCAATCAGTAAATAGCTTTCTTGCCATTTTATTTTGTTTAGCCAACTCAGATTAATACAGAAGACCAAGCTGCAATTCTTAAGTATTAACAATAAATAACTCAACAAAATTAACAAGAAAATGCCCTCCTTGCCACTAGCCTTCTCAGACAATGTACAGACATTCAGTTTCCCCTGACAGATTTGCTGCCTTCTGAGGAGAAACCTTGAATGTACAGATGTTCAGAATTATTTTTTTCCCAGAGCAAAAATGGCTGCTCAAGGAGAAAACTAACCTGGGAAAAATCAGAGTTAAATTACTCCCAGGAGAGTTTCTCCTTGGAAAGCCAATATCTATATACATTCTCTTCTGAAAGAAGCCACAGCACAGTCATCCAGCATCCCAGGGTACTTTGTTTCCCATCCTTCCTCTCCCCACCCCCTTAATCCAGAGACTGTGTGTCATTCAGGCTGGACTCTCCTATCCTAGCCAAGCAGAGATCAGAGCACACCTCCTTCAGATTCCCATATTATGCTGCAAAGTAACACAAGCTGACTCTGAGCAGTCCAGGTCAGCCAAATGGGGGGGGCTGCCTTGTGCATTGCTGCCACCTGTCTCTGGGCAGACTGAGAGAGCTTGGAAAGTACAGTGAGGTGTGTACACAGAGGCTCCCTGGCTGCACAGCATCAGTACTGGAAGCTCTCTGCTCTTCAGGGGCTCAAGATTTGAATGTCTGTTCAGGCATCTGTGGGTAAGTTTTTCTACCAGAAAAACAAATCCAGAAAATTTTCCCAGGTCATTTGAACATGCGCACACATACACAATATTGTTCCTTTACCATTGTTTTGTATTAATCTGAAAAAAAAGGAAGACAAGATTGATTTTTAGAGGTAGTGAAAATAGACTTCTGGTCTCTGGCAAATTATTTCAGCAGAAAACTTTTAAGTAATCTTAAAACTATATTGAAATACGTTGTTATAAAACTGAACCACTATTGAACTTTGTAAAAACTTCTTGTAAGGTTGTCCAGATGGTGCAGAAGCATTTGATTTCAGAAGCTTACTGAATGAGCAAAAATAAATAAATAAATAATGGCTTTCATACTGCGAAGGACTCTTCATGCATCAAATCCTGGGCCTATAAAGGGTAGCTTTGACTCCCAAAAGGGCATGCTTTTGTGTAATTCTTTACAGTGGTTATTCTGAACTTCTATTAATGCTGATAGCAGTACTCACAGTTGTGTCTCCAAGTACATCCATGCTGGCTTTCATTCCTTGCTTCTACTCTGGTCTCATTCACACACCTGTTGATTTTTGAAGGATGTAGATTCTGCATACCAAGATTCTGCTGTTTATTCATACTTCAGGCTCTATCCTTTTACCTTAATTTTGAACCTGTAATGCTTTCCAAAAAAAAACCCAAACAAACTAGAAGGCTTGAAAGCAGCAAGTTTTCTTCAGCATTCCTCTTGAGTTTTCCTCCTCAAAATACGGATTTTGTTTTTGCTAGAATTAAGAGACACTACAAAACCAATTAATTGCATATAGGCTTCAAACCTCCTTCTGTTTCCTGCTTCAGTTTATCTCTCACCACACTTTCTACCTTTGATAACACTCTCATCTGCTTTCTCTTATGGCCACTCAAACACTCTAAAAAGTTTTATGGTGCTCTATTATGTTATTACATTTTATACCATTTTCTTCTAGAACTACTCACTGCAAATTTCTTCAGTGAATCTATTAGAATTAGTAGAGCATAGAAACATTGAGGAAATGTCCTGCATCGTCAAGTCCAGTTTCTTGCTATTTCAGAGAAATGTCACAGAATTGCTTTAACAACTAATCGAGCTCTGTAATCAAGATTAGTTAGGTTTAATACTAGGGCTGTCAATCGTAGTTAACACGTGCTATTAATGTATTAATTGGTTCTTGCATTAATTTTTTTAATGTGTTACGTGGTTTTGGAGCCTGCACTCAGGCTTTGCTCTGTCACCTCCAGGCTGCCCATCAGAGCAGCAGTGGCAGCGCAGAGGGCAACAGAGCAGCCCGGGCATGGGCATTGGGTGGTTGCAGTGGGTGGGGGGGAGGGGGCACAGGCACAGACACACATGAGCAGCCACAGCCTGCATGCGGCCAAGAGTGCAGCCCGGCTGCATGTAGAACAGTATTTGCTGGTAAATCTGTGGGCAGTGGCAGGTGCTGGGGTGAATGGAACCCCAAGGCTGGGGCAGGTCATGGGGCGAACCTGTGGGCATCTCATCCAGAGTTGCCCCCCTGCACACCTGTGGACAAGCCACCTGCAGCTCCATTGAACAACCCGCCCTGGCCCCAGGGCTCAATTCACCTCAGCACCTGCCCCAACGCTACTCCCTCCCTCACTGTGGCAGCCTCATTCTGCCCCCCACCACCATTTCTCTCTCCCCCTGCCCCTCCCCTTCCACAGACTTACTAGCAGGACACTGTCTCTGTATGTCTGTCTGTGTGTCTGTGTCTGTTTGCCTGTCTGAGTTGCTATGTGTGTCTGTATGTCTGTCTGTGCGTGTCTGCCTCTCACTCCCAAGCCTCAGTGGCCCCAGCCCTACTGCTGCCCCTTACTCCTGACCCACAGTACCCTGCATCCTGCCAGGGTGTGCAGGGGCCCCCTCTCCCCAGGCTGCAAACCCCCCACACACACCCACAGCCTCCCATACTTTCATAAATCCCCCGCAACCATACAAAGTACTTGCATAATTTGGATAATGTTGAGTTTTTCTGTGCATAATTTTGAGTTTTTAGTTGTGCGATTAAAATCACGATTAATTGTGACTAATATTTTTAATCATTTGACAGCCCTGTTTAATACCCATGCTACTCCTGTTGGAAGGCTGTTATGGAATCTTACTGCTCTGATGCTTAGATGCCTTCTTCTTATTTCCAGTATTTATCACCAGCCTACACCAATTCATTACTGTATCAATGTTGTCCTTAGGTTAAATCCTTCTTTCCTCTGTATTACTGTTTACTCTTCGGATATGTTTATAGAGACCAATCATGTCCACTCTCAACCTTTGTTCTCTTAGGTTAAACGAACAAAGTTCGTTTAATATCTTCTCACATAATAGACTCTTCATTCTGAGCATCTCTACACCTCTGCCAGTTTAAATTCATTTTTTTGGAATGTGGGAGAATAGAATTGTTTGGTACAGTGGCATTAATGTTTGCCAGGCTCTATTGGAAGTACCTCTCCTGATACTAATCAGGATCACAGTTGCCCTTTTCATAACCACAGCACACTGATGACTCATACTCATCCAAGCAATCAGCTAGTAAACTCAGGTCTTTCTTCTCCTCATCCTTTTTCAGCTCCTGAGGCCGGAGCTATCATCACCTTATGTTGTCATCTGTGAAACATGGGATATGGTGAAGGGAGGTCAAAGCCATGTGTAATGCCCTTGTCACCAGGGTGAGTAAATAAGCAGCCTCCCACCTTAATGGCATCTCTCTTGTTACCATCAAGGCATGGCAGGTAAGGAAGGCAGGTGGTTAGCCCAGAGACAGGCGGGGAGGCCAACGTTGCAACCCAGCCCTAAGTGGCTCCTCTGACACATGGTACTATATCAAATGACTTACTGAAGTAAAGACATGAGAACTACAGCATTTGTATTGTCTAGAAAATTAGTTATCAAAGAAAGATGTAAGGTATATCTTGCATAAACTTCCTTTGGTAAACCTGCATGTTACATTTTGTCCCATTTTTCCTTTATCTCGATATCTTTAATTATTATTTTCTTCAAATTTTGTTCTAAAGTGTTTTATGCTCGTGAGAGTAAAGAAATAAGTTTATATCTGGGTTTCCAGATCACTTTTTTCCTCTTCGTAGGGGAGGGACAAACATACTTGAATAGGCTTCAGCAGGGGGAAGGATGCAACATCTGTGAAGCTGTATCCATTATGAATGTAAAAGCCTATAGTACTGCAAATGAACTAAATCACCCCAACTTTGACCTTAAGTAAATCATGGTTAAAATTGGGGTGGCTTCACTACAGACTTACACATGGGTAACAGTTACAGGTGACAGCTGGTACACACTCCCATAGAGCAGCTTCCACTCACCTTCTGAAGCCTCTTGATGCCATTTCTAATTTGAAATATTTATTGAGAAGTCTTGCTTATGGATCTTCAATTTCATGTGCCATTTCTTTCAAAATTCTGGGCTGGAGATGGTCTAATCCCCTTTCAACTTGAGCACATAAGCAATTTGAGTTTTATTTCTACCTCAGTTGTGGTAATTCTATTTTCATTCTTATTAATCACCCTCCTTTTGTCCTTATTGAAAACTGAAGCAAAGATGTCATTTAGTCTTGGGGCCATATCAGGATTTTCTTTAAGCTCTATGCTTCCTTATTCCACTGCAGCCATACTTCTTCTTTTGTTTTCTTTTATTCAGATAGCTAAGGAAACTTTTATGGTTTTTAATGTTTTATAAGGTCTAACTCACCATGACTTTTGGCTATTCAAACTTTTTTCTCTTGCATTCCTTGGCCTTCTTTGATAACTCCTTTTTTCCAATCCTTGTAATATTTCTGCTGAGTCCTAATATTTTTATGGGGTACTTATTCATCCAGTTAGTTCTAGAGTTTTTTCCTGCAAGCATTTACCCCTTTGCTTGACACACAAATTCCAAACATTTTTTCTTCCACCTTTAAAAAAAATACATTCCAGATTTTCTTATTAAGACCCTGAGCTTCTCAGGCCAGTTGATTCCATTAACTAGTCCATCTGTTAAGAAAAGTGCCATTTTGAAATCAATATTTTTACTTACAAATCTACTTTTGTTTATCCCTCATGTTGGGGGTAGGCATTAGAAGGCCGAGACCCCTGCCTGCCTGACCCCTTACTTGTTTGCACCAATGGGGAGAACCTGACGGTTTCAATGTTGCTTACTTACCTGTCATGTCTTGACGTATCTATTTTAACAATTGAGAGTTGGGTGTAAGGTGAGTGATGACTCACTCACTCACTGTCATGGGTCCTACCCCAAAGGGTTGCTTCGTGGGGCTTCTCCTGTCTTTATACCCTACCCTTACCATGTCTCTAATGATACATGCTTGGGCTACATTCTTGTTTAGCCTGAATATACTGCTGACTATTGCTAGCTGGCTTACTGAATAAAGTTTGTAAGGTATGTTCACAAACTCATTTGGGCTCACAGCCTTCCATTAATTCCTTATACAACCTTGGGTCCCTCAGTTAAAGTAAGTCCATTCTCAAGTCAACAAGACAAAACCTCCTATCACTTCAGTCCCCAGGTTCTTGGGTCAAAAATACTTCTCCTCATGCTCTGTCTGCCAATCCAGAGGGAGCATTCCCTAGGCAAGTGTGTTGACCCACTCCTTGCTCCAGTTAGGCTCTCCTCTGCACCTATGGTGTGTGTTTCTCAAGCGAGTTCCTCGGGGCTTTTCTCCAGCCCCAGTGTCTTCCCCTCACACTTCCATTTAATGAAAACTGAATCAATTCAAGACAAACAGAATCTATGAATGAGGGGAAACAGTGGATGTGATATACTTGGATTTTAGCAAGGCTTTTGACACTTCCATGACATTCTTCCTCAATCTTGTCTTTTTCAGACTAAATAATCCTAGTTCTTTCAGACTTTCTTTATAAGTCATGTTTCTCGGGCCTCTAGTATTTTTTGTTGCCCTTTGTTGGACTTTTTAAAACTTTCTTCACTTTTCTGGAGGTGTGGGGCCAAAACTGGACACACAACTTCAGGTGAAACCTCACCAGTACTGAATAGAGTGGAAGACTCACTTCCCTCAGTTTGTAAGTTATACTTCTGTTAAATACAACCCCGGATGCTGTTGACCTTTTATTTTTTCACCAAGATCACACTCTTAATTCATATTTAATTTATGGTCTACTGTAACCACCAGGTTTTTCTCTACAATACTGCAGCTTAGTTGGTATTTGTGCCTGTTATTCCATCCCAAGTGCGGGGCTTTCATAGAATCATACAGTCATGGAAAATTAGGGTTGGAAGGGATCTCTAGTCCAACCCACTGCTCAGAGCAGGACCGTCCCCAACTATATCATTCCAGCTAAGGCTTTGTCTAGCCAGGTCATAAAAACCTCTAAAGATGGAGATTCCACAACCTCTGAGTAGCCTGTTCCAGTGCTTTACTAGCCTGCTAGTGAGGATTTTTTCCTAATATCTAACCTAAACTTCCCATGTTGCAACTTGAGACCACTGATCCTTGTTCTGCCATCTGCCACCACTGAGAACACTCTAGCTCCATCTTCTCTGGAACCCCCTGCAGGTAGTTGAAGGCTGCTATTAAATCTCCCCTCAGTCTCCTCTTCTCTAAACTAAATAAGCCTTGCTACCCCAGCCTTTCTTCAGAAGTCATGTGCCCCAGCTCTCTTACCTTTTTTGCTGTCCTCTGCTGGATTCTTTCCAACTTGTCTACATCCTTACTGTAGTAGAGGGGCCAAAACTGAAAACAGGACTCCAGATGTGGCCTCACCAGTGCTGAATAGATGGGAATAATCACTTCCCTTGATCTGTTGGCAACATTCCTACCAATGCAGCCCAGTGTGCTGTTAGCCCTCTTGGCAACAAGGGCACACTGTTGACTCATATTCAGCTTATTTTTGGTTCATATTCAGCTTATTATCCACTGTCACCCCCAGGTCCTTTTCTGCAGAACTGCTGCTTGGCCGGTCAGTCCCCAGTCTGTACTGCTGCCTGGTATTGTTGTGTCCTAAGTTCAGGATTTTGCACTTGTCCTTAGTGTACTTCATGGCCAGGTACAGACATTACACTTTATACAAGTATAAGTGATTGGAGACTGGTCTATACCTGTAACAGAATAGAAGTTTGGCACACAATACCTGTCTATTCCCATAACAGAACAGAAGTTCACCACAGAAAACTGGTCTATACCCATAACAGAACAGAAGTTCAGCACACATAGGCTGGTTTAAAAATGGCAGAACCCGATCTCAGATTTGCCCCCTTCACCAAAGAATGAATTGGTGTTGGGTTCAATACCAATCTAAACTATGATGCTTACAGACATCTGCATTACTTTGATCAATTCCACCTTCGGCTTTTTAAATGTTTGTATCCTGGCCATGAGATTTATTTTGATCCAATCCTCCAATTTGTCTAGGTCTCTTTGAATCCTTGCCCTACCTTGCCCAATTTGTCTAGGTCTCTCCGAATTCTTGCCCAGCGTATCTACTACTCTCCCCTAGCATGGTATCATCTGCAAACTTGCTGAGGGTACATTTCACCTCATCCTGGTGATCATTGATGAAGATATTGAACAAGATCAGCCCCAAGACCAACCACTGGAGTGCTCCACGTGATACTGGCTACAAACTAGACATCGACTAGACATCGCTTCTTGGATAAACCAACTATGGTAAGGGTTGCCAGAATCTGGAATAGGATTCCAATGGAGGTGGTGCTCTCCCCTACCTTGGGGATCTTTAAGACAAGACTGGATAAGCACCTGGGCAGGGGGGTCAGACTCGATGATCTGTTGAGGTCCCTTCTGACCCTAACAACTATGAAACTATGATTACTATGCTTTGAACCCAATGATCCAGCTAGTTTTCTGTCTACCTTACAGCCCATTCATTAAAACTGTACCTCCTTAGCTTATTTGATAGAATGTTGTAGGAGATCATATCAAAAACCTTGCTAAAGTTCAGGTATATCACATCCACTGCTCCCCTCACATTCACAGGTCCAGTCTTACCTTCTGCTTGCCAGATAACCACATCCAGTGAGATAATGCTTTCTGTGGCTGAGAACATCATAAGAAGACAATGATTTTCATAACATGGAACATTTGCACCTTGTTGGATAACCAAGACAATAAATGACAAAGAAGAACTGCCATCATCTCCTGGGAACTACAACATTGACATTGTTGCTCTGGACAACACAACCGAAGGAGGGTCAGCTGAGGGAAGAAGTTACTCCTTCTTCTGGAAGGAGCACCTGGCCGGGGACAGAAGTGTTCACAGCACTGGCTTCACTATCAAAAATCAGCTTGCCAGTCACCATAGCTGAGAAGCTCCTTGTGGGAATTAACAAACATCTTATGACCCTCCATTTTAAGCTCAGCAAATCTAGTACACCACTGTCATTGGTGACCATGCCCCAACACTGGATGATGATGTTAAAGAACGATTCTACTCTGTGATGCTCCTGAGGTCTTGCCAAAAGGGAGGAAATGAAGTACCACTCTGTTTACCCACCAGAATTTGATGATGTGCAAAAGAAATTATGCGAAAAGGGAGGCTCCAATAATGGGTAATGTTAGTCCCTTTAAAGATGAGGTTTTTCCTTTTGGCATACTTTCCGAAGCTCCAGCTCCCCTACACCTCTTCCACACACCAACCATGATGTTATCCAAGTGGTATTGAAACAGTATTTAACGTTGTAGCCTACCACCATCTATACTAGGGCAAAGGCAGACATGTCTGTCCAGCTAATTAAGTAAAAAAGACTAGGTGCCTGCCTTATTAGTCCAGGGTCAGCACTGACACAAATAAATTAAAATATTGGTATATTTTCCCACCTTGGTCCAGTATTGGGCTTTTCAGTCTACTCAAAAAACCCAAAGAAAATTACACTAGGGCAATTTAATTCATCATCTTACATTGCCAGATATTTGGTGCATAGTGAGATTCCAGTTCATGTGTCCTGTCTTGTGGATCTTCCAGCTGATTGTGGATCTCCAGAGTCCCTTCACTGGATGCCTGCTGTGTTTGAAGACTTCTCCAAGCTTTCTTCTGACCAGCCTCTCCTGGCCAAAACTCTGGAGCCTATATCTTTTGGCTCCATGAGGCTCAGGATCCTTCCTGCAGCCCCTGCCCAGCTCAGTAGCCCAGGCTTGGGTCAGAGCCAGCGTTCAGGGAGTTTTTGTAGCAGCCTCCATGCTGCTCTGACAACCGGCAGTCTTCTGCTGTTTCAAAACACCCACTTTGCTCTGTCTCTAGGTGCGTCTTTATGATGTCACTCCCTGCTCGCCCTACAATATACAGTTACCATGTACTTCTAAAATGCTGCAGCAGTGGTGTGTGCTGCTCTTGCTTTGTTGCCTCAGGACCTGCAGGTGAATCATCCCTATTAACAGTCTTTCCGGAACTAGTTGACCTCACAGCAGGGGTTGGATTCGGGTATATACTGCCACATACCCTCAGGGCTGTGTGTCACCACAACTAGCGACATACTCCAGCTTTGACCATTTTCTGACTAATACTTGCAAGGAGGACAAGATCATTCTCCTTGGTGATTTCAGTGCCAGAGTTGGATGTGGGCTGGAACTCTGGACTGGCACCATTTTGAAGGAAGGATTAGGGAAAGCCAATTCTAATGGCATCCTGAACACTATCTTTAGACTGTGACAAATACAAGACCACTTGGAGACACCCTTGTTCTAAACACTGGTACCTCCTTGACTATGTTATTGTTAGAAGCCATGATTGAATGGATGTCTGTATCATGCAAGCTATGCAAGGAGCTGGTGACTGCTGGACAGATCACTGTTTTGTCAATTCTGCTCACTCCAAAACACTGAAAACAGACAAAAGCAATGTGAAGAAGTCAATGTCAAATTTCTTCAAGACCCAAAGGTCTGTAAGGATCTCCAGCAGTGCCTCCGTGAAAAGCTCTCTACCCTGTCCACAAATGGAAGCAACATTGAGAAAATCTGGAAGGGGTTTAAAGCCATCGTACATATGGCCTGTGCTGAATCCATTGACCTGGACTGGTTCAATGAGAGTGATGCCAAGTTCTAAGCCATTCTTGACTGGAAGAGAAGGGTGTATTATGCTTGGCAAAATGAAACATCATCTCAGCAGAAGAAGCAAATGTATCAGCTCCTCAAAGGTAAAGCTCAAAGGAGGATCTGGGAAATCAAAAATCATGGGGTACAAGATAAAACCAAAAAGATCCAGCTCTGTGCTGACAAAAATGATATGCATAGCTTTTTCCAGGAAATGAAGGCCATGTATAGCCCAGCGTGCTATGGTCCTGCTTTCCTTAATTATGGTTCTTTTCATCTTTTGGGGAAAGATTGAAACTAAAGTTTCTTTTTTGTGGCCAATGCAGTGATCCATTTGAAGTAAATGGGAACTCACCTAACAAGAAATTATCTTATTGGCTGCTGGTGTCTTTTGAAAAAAAGAAAAGGTAAGTCTCAAAACTGATAGTGCTGTCCATGTACACTTTAACAAGTATTAAAAGGAGTAAATTGATTCACTGCTGTCTGCCACATCTGAATGTCAAAATCTAGCTGAGAGCTTGAGAAAATGATGAGTCAGACAATGGTGTCTGACTGTGCCTAACAGACTCCTCTCACCAATATCAGGGCCTTAGGAATGGATCCAAATAACTTTCCATTGTGTTTCCATCCACTTTGTCTCCCTGGGCTCAGACAATTATTCTGGCAAGTAATCCATAATCACAGAGGTAGTCCTATTGAAGTCAGCATTTGTAACACTGCATCCTAAGTCTTTACATGCCCAGAGGAAAATACAACTGTACTGTAATGAAGTTCTGTTGAAGTGTTTTGCATTTTATTACTGAGTTAAGTGTTATTGCTTGTTGTTGTTCATTTAAAAAGAGAAAGAATAGAGAGACCCAGATGGCATGATGCTTCTTAATAATTACAGAATGCTCCTGTTACAGGCAATTTTCATTATATACTAATCAAACTGATATGTAATCCAGTTACCACACTGTCATATTTTCACACCTATTTAACAAAAAGTAAAATAATAACCATCAAGAAAAAGAGACAAATTAATGATGATCTCAGAACAAGAACCAAAGTGTAAGAAAATATAGATACCAGCTGTAGGTGCTGATCTCAGGACACTGCAAGCAAGGATAGATTAGAGATTCAGTGTGAAATCCTTTGGATTTCAGTTCGCTAACAACTCAGGCAAGAGAGCAGCACAACAACAAATACAATCAAAGAAGCAGTTTAGCCAGCTGGCAAGGATTCCTCCATGTCCCATGTGAACACCTCCCAATACCCAGAATTGCAGGCCTTTCTGCTTCCTGTATTGCCAAGAAAAGGCAAAATTACCAGTATGAACATCTTTGCTACACATTTCAAACTTATATTAGCTGGAGCAGGAACCCAAACAGAACAGGAGCATCAGAAGTAGCCAGCCTAGAGTAGCAGCATCTTGTTAAAGCACCTCAGAAATGAGTACAATTAACTTGGAGCAGGTAGTTGGCTGTTTAAGAAACAAAAAACGTTCATAGCTCACATTTGGAGATGACTGAATCAGAATCTTTACTGAAGACCCATCAAACAGATTGCAAAAGAATAGACTGTAATTACAACTACAGTATAGAAGAATACTTACAGTCAGCATTGAAGTTCTATACCTGATCCTTGTGAGCCTCAGATCATGAAGATAGTTGCATTGGACATTTTGCAGGAGTACCTAGGAACCTACCTACCTTCCCAATAGTCCGATTCAGAGGTTTTCTATGGACTTAACTGGCTTCAGCTGAACCCTCTTGCTATTGACATTCCCTTGAACTCATTATTGCAGTGGATGAGCTGAAGAGAGATGCATATGATTCCTTCCCCTACACTCAATTGACTTGTTCTATCTGGTCAAAATACAGCTTTGGGCTTTATAAATCTCGTTTAAAAGTGGACAAGGAAGGAGACAGAGGAGACATTGTCAGGACTTGGAGGTTTTTATCCTTTATTTTTTCTTTCCTTTATTTTGCCTGGTTGCACCATCCACCTGAACAAGTGTCAGCCAGCTTTGCATCAGGGAAACCATCACCCTCCCAGGCTTAATTAAAAATCATCAAAGACATGGCAGGAAAGATAACAGGGCAGAAGCCTGACCCAGTTCCACCGACTGACACCCAACCTGGTACCAGAAGGCAAGTGGATGTCCTCAGGATGCCGGCCCCCGCGTCCGTATCCTGTGGTATCCGGACATATTCCCTATATGGGGCAAGTCATCCAGTAACATCAACAGCAGTCAGCCCATCAGCTCACCCATCAACTTGCTCTGGAGGAAAGCTGGGTACAGCACAGGCCTGGCACCAGAGGAATGTGGTAGAACTAATGGAACCCAAGATGTCTGTCCATGATGACCTTGAGGTATTCCTAGAAAGCTTTGAGCAGGTAGCATTGGCAGCCGGGCTGGAGAAGTCTCGCTGGATGGGACAGCTGGGAGTGTTGTTAATTGGAAAGGCCCAAGCGGCCTATGGGGCTGACACGAGAGAAGGCCACAGATTATGACAAGGTGAAGCGGGAGATCCTGTATTAACGACATATCAACTCAGAAATCTATTGACAGGCATTCTGAGCTAAGAAGAAGAAAGAGTGTTGCAGCACTTGGTGGATCTGGTAACAAAGTGGTTGAAGCCTGCTTAAAGTTTGAAGACAGATATCTGTGACAAGATCTTACTAGAGCAGTTCCTGGTGGACTTGGATGAGAAAACCCAGAGCTGGGTCCAATATCATAGGCTGGAGTCCTTGGCTGAGGCATTGCGGCTGGCCAAAAACTTCAGCAGCACTTTTGGGGAGAAGCTTCCAGAGCAGAATGTGAAGGTAGGCTTGAACCCGAAGCCTCATGAGGCCCCAAGGCTGGGGAATAGAGAGGTACAAGAATGCTGAAGACCCAATAGCAATTCAATAGTTTGTTTTTGGTGTGGGTAGGTGGGACATATGTCCTGAGACTGTGCTAGCTTGATGCAGTCGGAACCTAAGGTGCCTCATTTTCCATTTGAAGACCTGACCGTAACTCTGGTCCTTGAGGAACCTGGAGGCAGGGAGTCTATGGACTGTAGTATAGGTAGGGGAATCAACGGCGGCCCCCTGCCTCGACCAGTGGTGGAGGCTTCGGTAAGGGGCAAGAGGTTCAAAGGCATCATTGACACAGGATGCGCACATACATTTGTTCATGCTGTCTTAGCACCCAGCAAATATGTATGAAAAGCTACCCCTGTTAGAATAACATGCATGCATGGGCAAGGCACCTGTTATCCTCGGAGGGTCTACCAGGTCACTGTGTTAAAGGTCACAAGAGAAATGCCCATCAGAATGGCTCGCAACCTACCATAACTGATGATTCTAGGCTGAGACAGGAGGGAAATTTATGAAGTGTTAAACAGCATGAGAGAAGATAGAGCAGGAAAGGCTGGCTTGCTGAGAAGTGAGAAGGAGCCAGGTGGGGAAAGTTTCAATGTATAATGCTTATCCAGTGATAAAGTGTTCCAGAGAAGACGAGTTCCAAGCCGTAAAAGAGATTGAACTCACTTGAGAAGAGGAGAATGTGGCGGACCCAAAGTGATGTATGAGTCTACCTACATTTGAGATTAGGAGAGGGTTGCTTTATCAGATAAAGGCTGGGGTGCAAGAAGGAGAGAAAGTTGGCCAGTTGTTAATTCCACACCGCTTTAAGGTCCCTCTCTTAAAGTTAGCCCATGAGAACCCCCTGGGTGGGCATGTGGTGTGTTGTGAAACAGAGGCCCACTTAACAAAGTGGTGTTTTTGGCCCAAGATGTATGAACAGCTCGAGAATTTCTACCAAGCCTGCCCAGCTTGCCAGAAGGTAAGCGTGAACAAACCGGCCTGAGTGCCATTGCAACCGATGCCGATAATTGAGGTACCATTCTCCTGTATTGTGCTTGATGTGGTGGGTCCCTTCCCTAAAAGTTCGGCGGGGCATCAGTACTTGTTGGTGATCATGGATTACACAACCCGGTTCCCTGAGGCAGTTCCTATGCGTACCATCACCAGGCCCTGGGTGACGGAGGAACTCCTCAAATGGGTCACCCAGGTGGGGATCCCCAGAGAAATTGTCACTGATCAAGGGTCCAGTTTTATGTCGGGGGTCCTTTGGAGTCTGTGTAAAGTGTTCCAGATTAATCAACTGCATACGGCCATGTACCACCCTCAGACCTACAGCCTGGTGGAGAGGTTCAATGGGACACTAAAGAACATGCTGCATTGGTGTGTTCAAACCGAGCCTTGTAAATGGGACCTGATAAACCCACCATTGTTAGTGGCACGGTAGGCCCCACAGTCATCTTTGGGGTGTGCGCCATTTGATTTGGTGTATGGGCACCACCTGAGGGGCATATCGGATTTGGTAAAGGAAGGTTGGGAGGAGATGCCCCAGGAGGGCGCTAGTAATGTGGAGTATGCAAAAGAACTGAGGCAGCAGTTGCAGTGGAGGCAGTGGGGAGTTGTCACAGGAGCACTTGAGGGTGGCGCAGAGAATCCAAAAGGCCTATTACAACAAAAGAACTCAGGAGAGGGGTTTTCCAGTAGGCCAGAAGGTCTTGGTGCTACTCCTGGATACAGAGAGTAAATTTTTGAGATGTTGGCAGGGTCCTTTCGAAGTGGTTAGGCAAACTGGCCCTGTTGACTACAAGCTTTTTAAGCCTGGTCATAAAAAGAAGAAGCAAATATACCACATTAATCTGCTCAAGGAATGGAGGGAGCGGGAGGGTTTGTTGATTGATCCATTTCCCCCAGACAAGGAGTTCAGTTGGGATTCGGGTGCAGACCTAGATTAGAATAACAGGGGCGTGGAAGCCCCAGTTGGAGCCCAACTGAGTGTCCGGCAACAGGGTCAGCTGAAAGATTTAGGTATGGAATTTTGGGATGTTTCCAGTGAGATTCCAGGGTGTGCCAAAGGGATAACTCATCAGATAACCCCGGGTGGGCAGATTGTGAGGGAAAAGTGGAGGAGAATCCCATACCACAGGTACCAGGCAATTCACAAGGAAATTATGAAAATATTGAAACAAGGTATCATCCAGGAGTCCCGGAGTCCTTGACGTAGCCCCATCATGGCTGTAACTAAGCCCAACAGGTTGTTATGACTATGTGTAGACTTCAGGAAAACCAGTGCCATATCCCACTTTGATGCCTTCCCCATGCCCCAGATTAGGGAGTTGCTGGAGAAAGTGGAACAGGCTAGGTTTATCGCAACCCTGGACTTAGCAAAGGGGTACTGGCAGGTGCCATTAAGAAGGGAAGATATGGCCAAGACAGCTTTAAGCACACTGTGGGGCTTGTACAAATTTGGTCAGATGCCTTTCAGGCTATACGGGGCCGTGGTGACCTTTCAGAGGTTGATTGAATGGGTGTTGACCCCGCACCAGCAGCATGCAGTTGCTTACATAGATGATATTATAATCTATACACAAAGTTGAGAGGAACACTTGAAAGCGATGAGGGGTGTACTGCGGGAATTACATCAAGCTGGGCTGGCAGCCAACCCAAAGAAGTGTGTATTAGGCAAGGCTGAAATGAAGTACTTGGGGTTTATGGTGGGTCAGGGACAGATCTGGCCCCTAACTGATAAGGTAGAGACCTTATGCCAGTATACACCACCTCCAAGTTGTAAAGAATTTAGGGTGTTTTTAGGCCTCGCAGAGTATTATTGATGATTTATAACCCAATTTGCAGAAATAACAGCACCCTTAACTGATTTGCTGCAAGGGAAAGGTAAAGGCCCTGTCCCGGGGTGGGGAACCAAACCCCAGAGTCACGGTGGGCCGGGGTGGCAATTAGACACGATAACAGGCCGGGTTCTATTGGCTATGGAGAACTGAGGCACGGGAAGCGTAGCGGTTTCTTAAACAAGTTGTGAATTTATTT
>NW_017728886.1:260331239-260333400 GCF_001723895.1 Crocodylus porosus | reverse complement strand
AACTCAGGCCCTGCATGGAATTTTCCACTCTCAATCAAACTGAGTTCATGCATTGGCAGCACCTATACTTAAAATTTTGCTCCAACAGGCCCCATCAAGTGGAATGCCATAAGTAGACAGGCATTTGAGAAGACAAAAAGAGCACCCTCTGTCATGATGCAGTACTCGAAACACCGGACTTTGAATCACCTTTTATTCTCCAGATGGATGCCTCTGCTAAGGCCTTGGGCATGGTCCTTTCACAGAAGACTGATGGAATTTCCCGAGCAGTAGCCTACACCAGCCAGAACTTGAACCCAATAGAAAGAAGGTATGCTACGGTAGAGCGTGACTGCCTAGCCATAAAGTGGGGCGTTAATTATTTCCAATGCTATTTGCTGGGGCATGAGTTCATCCTTATAACTGACCATGCCCCACTGAGGCGGCTTAAAACGAAACAGACAGACAATGCATGCGTCGCCCAGTGGGCGTTGATGTTGCAACCTTTCCATTTTAAGATTGAATACAAACCTGGGAGAACTAATACGGTTGTGGATTTTTTTTCAAGATGCTATGAAGAAGAAGAGCCAGGGGAATAGGGCTGCTCGGAGGCAGAGGCAACCCTGCCACTTCCAGATAGAGAGCCACCTAATGGCGGGTTAAAGGGAAAGTATGTGGGAAGGTCAGCAGTACCCGCATCACGGAGAGTGCTGACCAAGAAGATCCACTTGGCTATTGCAGCCCGGCTGTGCTCTGGAGGGCTCTCCCAATCTATTCCCACGGAGCCTTATCAACTTGCCAGGTGAACTGAATTGGTGCAATTGGCCAGGAGGTTTTTCCATCGGTGGGCAGTGGCAAGAGGTGGAGGAGACATAAAGGACAGAGAGCAGGAACGGCAGTGAGGGGAACCATAGAATCACAGAATCATAGAATCATAGAAGTAGGGTTGGAAGGAACCTTGTAGATCTTCAAGTCTGACCCCCCGCCTGGGCAGGAGAAAAACTGGGCTCAAATGACTCCACCCAAGTAGGCATCAAGCCTCCTCTTAAAGACCCCCAGGGTAGGAGCCAGCAGCACTTCCCTTGGAAGTTGGTTCCAGATCCTAGCCGCCCTAACTGTGAAGAAGTTCTTGCGGATGTCTAATCTAAACCTACTCTCCAATAACTTGTAGCCGTTATTCCTTGTAATGCCAGGGGGTGCTAAAGGAAACAAGGTCTCTCCCAAGCCCTTCTGGTCCACCCGCCTCCAGCCCAGGACTGAAGTCCCCGAGAATGGGGCAACAGACCCACTGGGTCTTCAGAGCTCGGTGGAGCTCAGAAAAAAAACAAAACAGAGAGTGAGAGTGGAATCCCTGACTCTGCATTAATTGGCTGCGGCAGATGTGTGATTAAGCCAGTGGGACAGCAATTAATGGTGGAGCAGGGAAAAAAAAGCTTGATCGCTGGAGTCACGCTTGAGAGACCCAGAAACTGGACAAAGAAGGAGACAGACGAGACATTGTCAGGGCTTGGGGGTTTTTTCCCTTTACTTTTTCTTTCCTTTATTTTGCCTGGTCGCACCATCCACCTGAACAAGTGTCAGCTGGCTTTGGATCTGAGAAACCATCACCCTCCCAGGCTTAATTAAAAATCATCAAAGATGTGGCAGGAAAGATAATGGGGCGGGAGCCTGACCCAGTTCCACCGACTGACACCCACCCTGGTACCAGCAAGGCAAGTGGATGTCCTCAAGATGCCGGGCCCTGCATCCATATCCTGTGGTATCTGGACATATCCATAAAAGGAATAGGCTTGGTCAGAGAGGACCAGAGTCTCCTGGGAAAGGCCAGCTGCTCCAAGATAGCTATGCTCCCATCTGCCTCTTTAAGCACCTATCACCACCACTCATATGCAGTGGCAGATTAAGATTTATTAGGGCCCTGGACAAACAGAAAATTGGAGGCCTCCCACTCCCCATTATAAATACGAATATATCAAAGCATCAGTAATTAGACATGCTCAGCTGGGATGGGCTTCACCTGTCCCCCAAAGGTAAGTGTGTGTTTTCTTACAGGTTGGCGGATCTCCTCCGGTGGGCTTTAAACTAGGCTCATCGGGGGGAGGGGAAGATGAGGGCGGGGGAAGCTGTGGACCACCAAACCAGGTGGCACCAACAAGGACAGCCCAGCCTGAAGAAAGAGAGC
>NW_017728886.1:260290553-260331228 GCF_001723895.1 Crocodylus porosus | reverse complement strand
TGAACCCAGCACTCTTTCCTACCTATGCAGGGGGTCGGACTCGATGATCTATTGAGGTCCCTTCCGACCCTAGCATCTATGAATCTATGAATCTATGTTAAATGTTTAGACAGTGCGTTAATAAATAAAGTACATGTGATGTCTAAATTAACTACTCAGTTACAAAATCCTAGATCTGCCCGTGCAATGCAATGCTGCGACACAACTGCCTACATAAATGTGAGGATCTGGGCCAGGGTTTCTGTAGTGCGTGATCCTGAATTCCCAGAGGTCTCCAAGGCCCCCTCTACACATTACAAGTATTGTGGAATTAACTGATTAATTGCACAATTACCTGGAGACCAGCTGCACATGCAAAGTACTTACCACACTATAAAAAGCTCCAACCCATCTATAAAGTTAGACCTTGAAAATGTATATATATATTTTTATAGCTACTTGCTATTGAGCTTTGCATTTGCACGTCAGCTGTGGGCTCCCACCTGTAGGAGTGTGCCTTGTCTAGCTGGGCAAGGGGACTTTCAGCCCCAGCAGCTGTGGACTCTGGGTCCTGGTAGCATCCCTCAGCTTCCAGGACTCAGACTCTCACAGCTGCAGATCCTGGGTCTTCACAGCGTGCCTCCTGGTACCAGGACTCAGCTGCAGGGCATGCCTACAGTCTCCCAGCCTCAGGGGCATGTTTTTGTGTAGCGGGGGCTCAAGAAAACTACCAAGGTTGAGAGTGGTCTCTGGCTAAATAGGAAGGTGCCCTTTCCTCCTGATGGGAAGCTTTTCTGGAAAGAATGTGAGATCATGTCTTTTTAAACAGGGTGTGATCATACAATGATTGAGATATCTCAGTGTAGCTCCAGTGTTTTAAGCCCTGTTCTGAGCATGTGCCAATGGCTGCTCCCAGCTGATTCTGCTGTACATGGATACCAAGACATTTGGGCTGCGGGGGCAAAAGAGCAGCTGAGCCTGTTTGCCAGTCACTCTAGTGTGCTGTTTGCAACAGAAACTGGCATGCCTCAATCAAACTCTCTGCAGACCACCGGACTTGGGAAAACGTTTAACCTTTCTGATATTAAGAAAGCTATAATGGACACACACAGGTGGGACAGTATTAATGCTTCCTGGACAATATTCATCCATTCCTTTTCTGAGTGCTTACCTTTGCAACTTTACTTAAAATTGTATTTGAACTTTAAAGCAACTCTTGAAGGATTAAGTTATGGCGAGATTCTAATTTTCATATGTTTATGTAATATGGGCAAGATGCCTTAAGGAAACACTGCTTCATTGAGTCATTCTGCGTGGCTCAAAGGGGTTGACGCTTCACTCCTTGCACATATTTAACAGACAAAGTAATGACATGTATCCAAAGTTAAGAACACATGGGCTCTGACTGATCCAAACTCTCCTTGAACTTTGATGAAATTTGGATCTGTATATGAATTTCCAAAATGAGCTGAAAGAACTTCCATTCCAATGTTTTTTATTTATTCATATGTTATACAGCAACCAAATGACAGAACAAGCTATAAACAGTGGCACTGAGGGATAAGGCTAGAGTGACAGCTTCCAATCTGCTATCCATTGGAAGGATGTATTCGGTAGCCATACTGGTCTGAGACAAAAAGAAATGCAAAACTCTAGAACTCTTAGTTCAGAGATTATACCTTTTGGTAGACCAACTTTTTTGTGATTTCTTAAATGGTTTAATAAAAGGTATCATCTGTGATCCAAGAATTCTAGAGATTAGCATGTCCATTGCAAGGCATTCTCAGTAGCCTGGTGCAGGTCTTCAGTGCAACCACTGAAAAGATAAAGGACATTCCTGCGTGATGTGTGCTATAGTTTGGATTTTGCCATACTTGGGGTCATTAATAAAATTTAATTTATGTAGTTGGTAATTACATCTACCTTGTCCAGTATGAACCCTGTTCAATGTTGTCCAGCTCCACCTTGGTAAAGCAAAGCCAGGAGGTTTCAATGTGGGGTCTGTGATAAGAAATTTGTTAATGATGTCAACTGCGTTCCATTGCTGGATCCATTTTTCCTTGATGTCAAAGTTGTCATCATTCAGCTTTATTCCTGCACTCCAAAATAGCTTACTCGATGGGGGTCATTAAGTTTCTCAAAAATTGGTAGTGAATTCAATGTAAGCAGTTTTTTGTAGACTCTTAAATTAGGCTGTTTATGTCCAAGATCAGGAGGAGGGATATGAGAGAGAACAGACAGCCAATCTAAATAATTCCCAAACTTTAAAGAAGTTTAAATCTGGCCCTGAACTTCACCATAGGCTCATTCAAACTTAGGAAAAACATTATATACAATAGATTAAAAAAATAACTGAAAAATCTACTGACTGTGTACTTTGTATATAAAAGATATAAAGTCACAAAAAGATACCATGGCAACAAACAAAGAAAAGAGATAAAACTGTTCATTGTAAAAGACAAATCCTATGCTATATGTACTGCAAACCTTATAATCTCTCTCTTTCCTTCTTTCTCCAGCAGAAGTATAACATGCAATTTCGGTTAAAACAGTATGGAACAAATTATTCTCTGGTGTAAAGCCATTGACATTTAGGGGATTTTCACCAGGGATAAGCACAGTGCGTAAACACAGCTGAAAGTAATTCTTTTGAAGCTGAAGCTACAGCACATAAATAAATAAATGGCATGTAACATCATAAGTAACCATAAAACGAACACTGAGGCTGGAAAGCAAGGCAGCAAAACAGAGGAACATGAATAAAGCACAGTGTTGTGGACAAAATGGCACAAAAACAGTAATTACCCATGTTTTCTACTTTCCTCTCTCATCTTTCTTTTGAGGAACATAAAATGTGGGTTCTCTTAAGAATGGCTGCCACATTTTACTGGCCCTTTTATTAGAACTGCCTGCAGAGGCAGGCAGCCTGCAGTTCTTCAGTAGACACCTGAGTGACTGCATTTGAAGATCCTGTCTTCCTCTCCTACTCAAAGATCTGCTATGTAATACTCCTATACTTCATACTTCAGAGCTTCCTTCCATTCACAAATTAATTCAATTCAGAATATACTTCTAGGCATTGTTACAAAATGCAAAATCAAAAATGGTGTGAGTTGCAATTAGTTGAGGCTCTTTCTCTCTCAACCCCCTTCCTAAATTAACACAATCCATTTTCATATAAGTTTTCAGGCTACCAACTTTTGTAGTAATAGTAGTAACTTGGAATTACTGGTTTGGGGGTTGTTTCAGAAAGACAGCCTGTCATGGTGATACATGTCTATCTAATTTTTAGATGATGTAATCCACTGTTTTACATATCTTAAATTTATAGTATGTGTTACACCTGTCAATTCAACTCTCTTCTTTAGCTCAAGCTACTGAGTCTTGGAACTCTTCTGGCCAGTGTTGGTCAAAATGGTAACTACGTTAAGGGCAAAAGGTGGGCCAAGGCGGTATGAGTGGGAATGTGCATTTCCCTGGGGACAAATAGCAGTGGCATATATTTCCCACTGCTACTTTTCCCCAGATAACACCCCTGCATGAGCACTTCGGCATGTGGTAAGTTGCCTTGGGTGGTGTAGGGAAGGCTGGGGTCAGCACCTGGGCTGGGGTCAGCACCTGGGCTGCTCCCAAGAGCCTTACCTGGGGTCCTTGGTGCCTCCTGGGGCTGCAGTGGCAGCAATTGGGTGTGTGAAGACTGGCCAACATCCAGAGTGAGGCTTTGGCTCACCAACGTCCAGTTTTGGGCAATGTGTCTGCCACATGCACCACCCCACTTTTTTCTGGCATGGTTTTTTTTGACCCCAGGAGATCCCAGTGTCAAAAAAACCTACCACGCTGCAAATTAGTAGCATGGCAAATGCATACATGTGCAGTGTGTGTGGTTTGCAGTGTCACAGATGGGTTTGTAGCACTGCAAGCCACACATGAGCACTTGTGGGGATGTGCCCTTAGAGGCTAACTGTATTAGAGAGGCAGGAGATTTTCATAGGCAACAGTATACTTTGTCAGGTAGGAACTTACATGTTTGTTTTGGACTTAAGTGATGGCCACCACTTAGGCTAACACCAGTGGGGACCAAACCAACTCTGTAGCTGGGTTCTGTAAAAAATTGGCCTTCTTGGGGGTATAGAGGGGGCACATATAACATACTCTGCTTACTGAGTTACAATTGTTCCTCCAACCCCTTTTTAAAAATTTGATGTTGGCTAGCCAACACATACTAAATCGGCCATGCACTTCTTACATCTGCTGGTCCATCTGCTGGTCATTACGTTTCTCACTTAGGATCTTCACATTGCAGTTAAGGAAGAGTTTTCTCTTTTCATTGTTTCCTTAATTTTTTAACCTTCATTTTCTTATTGTCTTGATTAAATTTCCCCTAGTCCTGTGAGCTTGGTCTCACCCAACTAATTTTAAGTTTAAAAAATTGCAGTTGTCAATAGTGCAAGGTATTACTATAATTTTTATTATTTCTTTCTCCTACAGAAGTTACCATTGGATAACTTTAAACACTACATAAAATACCAAAATTACTCTGAAATGGTGCAATAATATTACATAAAACAATACGCTGCCCTAAATTAGAATTTACATACGTTCCTGTTTCTATAGGCTGATCCATTTTTAAAACCTTTTGCAAGATTTGTTGTTATTGTGTAGCTAGAAAATAGAGCTCTAGGCTCTAGCAAAGAAGCACATGGGATTTATACACACTGACAAACTGGTAGGTTTTTAACCAAAAGAAAAGGAATACAGTATTATCATATAAATAAATAATACAATTGATCTCATGTCAGAAAAGAGCAAAGTCATTTAATTCCCTTAAATGCACCCAATACTTGCTTTCCTCTCAGTTCTCATCCTTATACAAAAGCTACCAATGCAATTCTGTTTGTGCTGGGCAGTTTCTGTAATCCACTTCACATACCATCCCCTGAAGGGAGAGACTGGGTTGAAACAGAACCAGGGACACAGATCTCAGCACCTCTCAGGTTCTCCACCTGCATACCTGGGACATCATTATTAAAAAAACAGAAATATTGTCTATATGATATGTATTAACATCATTCTTTACTAGCATTTCAACTGTTCCTATATACTCTAGGCAGGAAGAACCCCTTCTGCTCGGCCCTCTACAAATACAGAGCGAAGGGGATGGTCCTTGCCCTAAAGATGTTACAGTTGATTTTAAGGAGGATGCAACCATGAAGTGTAATAATTGGTACAAAGGGAAGGTGCATAAGAGAAGCAGAAAGATTACCCATTAGAATAGCTCAGAAGTGTACATAACTAGGTGATTTGGGGTTTTTTAATTTTATTCTTGGCTATCAAGTGCAAAATACATGTAAATATCAAAATGGACTCCTGGGCAGCCACCTAGTTGATATCCACTCACCATTTGATCCAGGGGTCTCAGCGGAAGTGAGTCTGAGGAGAGATTTAGAAGAGGACAGTGCTTCACAGATTATTAGTTTGTGACAGTGTAACCTGTGTAAGGGACCTCATAAAAGAAAATACAATAGTATTTGTAGGTAAAGGGAACTAATGGAAAATGGCATAATTGACAGAAAGAGGAGTGGGGGAGAGGGTGTTACAATGACAGATAACTTTGTTGGCGGTAAGCTTGTAGAGCCTTAGCTGATAAGTATAAGAAACGTATGTGAAGCAAGTGAGTTAGGGTGAGCCAGAGAAGGGACTCAAAGAAGTATCCATCACTATCAGAGTGATGGGCCAAGAAGGATGTTTCAGTGACATCATTTTGAACAGTTGTCATGGGATGAGGTATGTGACAGGAAGGCCACAGAAGGTGAGGATGCAGTGGATGAGGTAAGAACTTAGGTTAGTATTTCAGTGATGCAGATTCAAGGTAAAAGTTAGATTTGGGGAATATTATGGAGAAAAAAGCATCATGATTTAGAAGGAACCAGCAAATCAAGGTTTGGAAAGAAGGCAAAATCTTCTAGGTTACAGGTCTAAGTGGCTGGGTTTTGGACTGCATCAGAGGGAGAAAAAGCAAGTTTTGAGTGAAGTCAGAATATCAGTTTTGGCTAACCTGGATGCGTCTGCACATCAACCTACAGCAACATAATGACATGCTACATCACCGTATGGTGCACTAAGGCAGCATAGCATTCACATAGGTCTATGCATGATTGCCTGCTATGTTGCTGTAGTGGCATGTTACCCTGGTATAGCACGCTGCTATAGCGATGTAGCAGCGAAATCTAACTGTGCACTGTGTGCATGGTGCAGTAAGCACCTGTACTGCATCATACTTTAATACTTCCAAAAGGAAGTACTACAGCACAGCACCATAGCAACTTCGCCATACGGCAATGTATACACGCACCTCTAAGTCTTATTCAGCAGCAAAGTGAAATTACAGAGACAGGCTGTTATGAGGAACTGGGTAGAGAGACAGAGATCCAGAGTAAAGAAGTAGATTTGTGAGCCAGCAGCACAAAGATGGCAGTCGAAGTTTTGTGAGCAGCTGAGATCCTCAAAGCAGAGGTCCATAAGCTGAGCCCTAAGGGGACTCCATAGAAAATGGAATAGGGGAGAAGGAGAGCCAACAGAAAAGAGGCTGAAAGAGTGAGTGATCAGCAAGACAGAAAGGAAACCAAGAGACTGCAGTCGCAGAACAAGCAAAGCATGTACCCTCCAAACATGCATGATGACAGGATCACGTCTACCTGGCAAGCTTCTCGGTCCTCAGTATGCCGTGCTGCTTCACATGGACTCCTCCTGAATCAGTAGTGTAGCCACATCCATGTGGCTCTGGAAGTGGGCTACTTGGCAGGCCTTGTTTAGTAATAGGCCTTGTCACTCAACATCGGGTGCATCTACACATGCCCCTATGGCGCCGTTGTTACTGTGCTGTCATTTAGCGCTTCCTTTTGGTAACTGAATTTCTTGTTGTCCTGCCTAAAACTGAATTTGCCTATGGAGTCTTACAGGCCAAGAATAACATTTGAAGAGCGTTGTTTCATGGCTTAGTGAAAACGCCACAGTAGATACCACCCTGATAACACAGCTAGACTCTGTGACATTTACAGATGTCTCAAGGTCACCTGCAGCACTCGGGGACTGGACACTCTAACTCTTTGCCTTTTGACTTCAGCTCCTGCTTCAGTGACATACTCTGTTAGTGTCTGTAATGTTAAATGGCAGACTGGCCAGGAGGTTCCTCTTCCTTCCATGCGTGGAATTCTGTATGTTTAGTCTAATTACATATCGGGGGTTGTTTTAACATTTTCCCTTGAAGTAAGCATAAATCAAAAGTCAGTTGTCCATTTTAATCAGATTTAGCTGAAATGTATGATACATGAAGTTTCAAGTGACTAGAATTAGTCTGCACACAGTAAACATTTCACATCTAATCTAATCATTTTAAGTGAAAACTAGTGAGCATTAACTGTAAAGAAAAACCCCACACGATGATCGATAAATAAGGAATGACCTGAAAGAGGGTGGAGTGATGTCTGATTAATCATCCTAGGTAATCCGATTTCCACTTTGAAACAAATTAATCATTTGGTCTCAAAATTAGCATTTACAGTGTACAAATCTTAACCACGACAGTTCTGCTTCTAGAGTAACAAGGTTTGTGAAGATTTCCAATGAAACAACGCTGAGATGCATTTAAGGTTGAAATGTATAAAATACACTCATTAATCTTTTATAACAGTGAATCATATTAATTTTTTCCAAGCCCTTTTTTTTGAAAGCCTGATCTCTGCAGACTTCAATATACTTTCTTCTTTCTCACCACTCATACATGAGTGAAAAGACTAATCTGGATTCTTTGCTGGAATTTCATTTCTCAACACAATTTTGTTTTCAGCATATTAATAAAAAGAAGTTATGCTACAAAGATAATTTCATTTTTCCTCCCTGTTATTACTACAGTGTCTCCTTATGCTCAGTTTTTAGAAACACTTTTGCAGACATATTGATTTGTTTGTTATAAAAAAAAGTGCCAGTTGCTTTAGTGTAACTCTGTCCTCCGTTCACTAGCTATAATGGTATTTTCATTTGGAAAAAAAATTGCCCTTTTGCCATATTGTTTGCCTTTTTTTTATTATTTTTGGCCTGAAGTGTGGATGCCATAATAACAGACTTTTAGTATATTTTTACATCACAGTACGATTGAATTTCTTTATGGATTGAGCTTGGTATTTCATTTCCCAATATAACTTCTGAGCTGTAGTCTGCTTAAGGGTACAGGCTAGCAACTTTGCTATGTGTTTTGCAAAGGGAATACTTTATTCTAACTTGTCAATAAACCCATACACAATCCCTAATAGGAATCAAGTGGCAAAACCCTGTGATGTGCCAAAGATAGTTTTTTGCATTTAAGTTTAAATAAGCTTCCATCATTTTATTTTCCCCATAACTAAACAGTGTAAGCTAATGAGAAAGAGCAAAGGATGGGTCAGGAAAGTTGTCCTTTATCTCTAAATATGTCTCATTTTCTGAACTTCCTCTGACAGGTATTTTTAGCATGTATGTCTTATCAGTCCTATATATGTTCCAGCTGAGAGAGCAGCACTGTTACTGTATCAGGCTGGCCTGTGTTCCTAAAACCAAGCTACCTCATGCCATGGACCTCTGGGACCAATGCTCCATGCTAGAGAAGAACCCAGACTCCCCAAGCTCCCAAGAAATATCTACCCCACTTCTATTTCAAGGCTAGGGGTCACAGTCATAACTGCTCAAGTACCTTCCCCAAAGTACACGTTAGAACCGCACTGTTAAGGACAGCAACAGAGGGCATCTGCTTAGACTCTTGTACCTCCACCAATTGGCCATGAACAGACAAGAAACCACTTTTAGAGCCCCCATATATAAGCAGAAGGACTGGGGCAACCTGAGCCCAGTTGGATTGCTCCTTTCATGCCACTTGTGGAGATGCCTCTTAGCTGTGGGCACAGATTACTTTCTGTTTTCTAATTCTCTTGTCTCTTCTACTACTAATCTATGAGCTGTCTCAGATTTGTTTGCATTTTGTTACTGTAGTTTGTAAAGGACCCATTTGAGATTGGGGTCCAGTTGTGCAGGTGCTGGAGCCGGCCCTGCCATGCCGAGATCAAAAGATGTATTATGGTCATTCATGTTTTACCAGTGAGGGACAGAGTTGGAGAGTTAGTCTAAGAGGGTAGAGACAGATGTTGCCTGATGTTGCATTTGTGCCACAATAACAATTTTTTTGGTAGCACAAATGCTGAGCAAATAGACCCTTTGTTTTTGCCACATAAGTGGTGTGACAAAAGATACTAATAAATTATGCTGCTTTGTTGAAGATGACATCTATTTTGTCTGTGGTGGCCTCCTGCCACCTCAGATAGGTGCTCTGGGAGCTTGAAGGGCCTGATCCTGCGTACCCTCAAGCACCTGGAGCAGCTACCTGGATTCCTCTGCTCAGAGATGCATCTCAGGGGTGCATTTCTACAAACAGGGAGAACATGCACAGGTTCTGGCAGATACCCAGGAAATCCCAGGTACCCTGTTCTACCATGCTGGGACCTGCATTTACCCATGCCTCATGCAGAGGCATTCATCGGCACAGGTCCCAGTGCAAGGGGGAAAGAGCCAGGTATTCTCAGGCACTCCATTCCTCCATGCTGGGACCTGTTCTGGCTCATGCCTCTGCATAAAACACAAGGTTTGGCATGAGGCACAGGGCACCGGGGTTTCCCCAGGTCCAGGCCACACCATGCTGCCCCATCCTGGTATCTGGCTGACCCATGCAATTCTTGGAAGGGAGGTACAGTGTGAAGTGGGAGCCAAAGAATTCCCAAGGCCCCATGGCTCCATGCCAAGACCCACCTCCAGGACCCAAAGGTGCTGAGTACATGGGGTCCTGAGGGCCCTGCCACCTTTGGGAACAGGGCTATCATCTGAAATGTGTAAAACTTCCCACATGTTCATCATATTAGGCACCCTCTGGCAAAAATAAAAGTCAGCGCCTATGCCAGGACCCATGCCTTTGGGTTGATATAGGGTTCAGTGCAATTCCCAGCAGGGGACAAGGCCCTGGGAATTCCCCATCTCCCACACTGCCCTGCATCTTGTTGCCATGGCCTGTGCCGACCCATGCTTTAGGTGGAGACAAGGGGGCAGCACAGATCCTGGATGGGGCAGTGTGGAGGAGTTCTCAGTGCCCTGTGTCTCCACACCAGGGACAGTGTGGGTCCTGGCACAGGGCAGTGCAGGAGCTGGGGAATCCCTAGAGCCTCACACCTCCTTGCTAGGACCTGTGCCAGCCTGTGCTTTCTGCAAAGGCATGGGTCAGCATGGGGTCCTTTGCAGAGTCATGGGGTGCCAGGGATTCCTTGGCTCCCATGCTGCCTTGCACATCCACGTTGCCCCTGGCATCTGTGCTGCCTTGTGCCTCTGTGTGAAGCACAGGTCAGTGCAGGGTCTGACACAGGGCAGCTGGGGATCTAGATAAGCCCTGTGCAAGGGGAACACATTGCCTTTCATCTTGCAATGGGAATGGGGCCCAATCTGGGGCAAGGGGCAATGTATGTGTGACCCCACAAAATGCATCAGCTGTAGTGGAACATGTTCTGCCACAGCTGATCCACTTCAGTTGGTGACAACTGTTTCTACATAGAGAGACAGAAACTGAATTCATGGGTCCTGAACCTGGTTCAGGGTTTCAACCTGGACCACTTATGCACCACACAAACTCTGGCCTAAATTCCTTCTTGTTTTAATTCCATTCCAGTCCACTCTATTCCAATCTGCCTGTAGGCATTGAAGACATTGCTGCAAACATCTTGCCCCCAGCATGGTGGCTTGACCATATCAAGCCTCTTTCTGAATCCTTCTGCTGGTTCCCCCTATCCAGCACACCAACCGTAAATTATTTGTCTTCACTACCAAGGCCCTTCATGCCATATTCCTACCCCATACCATTTTATTTCCAACTCACCTTTCAACTCCCACCTCATATGTGCCACAGATGGGGGCTTGCCTCACCTACTTGTTAAATTTTTTAACAAGTACCACCTTGCTTTTTCCCATATAGCCTTTCATGCATATGATTGGCTAACTGGGAACACCCACAACCATATAACCATCTTCAAATTTCTCCTTAAACGTTGCCCTCCAGATATCTAAAAGTCTTGGCAATGTTAAGCAGCTGCTTGGTTGAGACTTGCTTGGTTTATCTCACTGACCAGCATTAGACCATTGTTTCCTTGACTCTCCTGTCTGTCTGTAGTGCCAAGTTATATTATCTTTGGCTTAGATATTAAATAATTTGGAGATATTTTTGTTCCATGTTGGTAAACTGCTGACTCTAATGTGGCCTTGGTCCTTGACTAGGGCTCCTACATACTACCACAGTACAAACAATAAATAATAATAAATCAGTGGAGATACATCGGGGTGAATTTGGCCTATGGTGCCAAAAGTAAATGCAGTAAATCACACAATATATCACTGCAACTGAGACACAACCACTGTCAAGAATGGTGAAATACATACTGCACTGATTTAATATATTGCTGTCCCATGAATTCAACCCAATACAGCTTTTGCCTTTTTGTGACAGCATGTGCTATTGGCTTCTGTTCAATTTTTCATCCCCTCTAACCTCCAAGTACTTTCTTTTGGTGCTTACTGTGGTAATTACTCACTTAAAGGATGATCTATTTGACTGCTGAATATTCTAACAATAAGATAGCTTGTGGAAATGGCTAGAGGTTGTTTCTTCTAAAGGCTTCCTCTGACAATAAAGATCCTGAAAGGTCATTGTCATGGAGAGGATTCTGATATAATAAAAGCCGTACCACTTCTGTCTGTCTGTCCATAATGTTCCAGGCCAACTGCACCTGTGCGGCCTGGAGTCTTAAGATAGACAGATGGACAGGCAGAGGTGGGGGCTCAGGTGGACGGGGCCAGGCTGTGCTCCCCACTGTGGGGATTGGCCATGCGGGGGCATCGCTTGCCGCCACAGGGGGGGCATGGCTTACAACTGTGGACGGACGTGGCAAACGGGTGTGGGGGGTGTGGCACACTGCCACAGGGAGCGGGCTGGACTCGATGATCTCCTGAGGTCCCTTCCAGCCCTCATGTCTATGAAATCTATGAAATCCTACCCACACCCTGCACAGCACCCTGTGGCCATGCACCACACCCCCTCCCCCAATGCAAGGAGCACCAAAACATGGGAGAGGTGTGGTGTGTGGCCTCAGGGTGCCACGTGGGGAGTGGGCTTGCAGCCATGTCCCCCTGTCCATTTCCCTCGGAGCTGCCTGCAACCATGCACCTGCTCCCTGTGGGGGGGGAGGTTGTGGCGTGCAGCTGCAGGGTGCCATGCAGGGAGCAGGCATAGCAGGTGTGACCTGCTCCACCCCATGTGCTACAGGTGGTGGGCATTGCCCTCACCTCATGTGCCCCTTCCCCATGTGGCACCCTGCAGGTGCACTCCCCCGCCCCACATGCCCTGTGGCCCGCAGCCAGCCGGTGCTCCTGGCATAGGGTGTGGCCATGCTGGGGGGCAGGACACACCACCGAAGACTGCCATGTGGGGAGTGGGCAGGGGGCATCAGCAGTGCCTGCCGGCTGCAGCACATGGCTGTGGGGTGGGGTACGGCCCCCTGCCCGCTACCTGTGTGGCACCCTGCCACTACACCCATCCCCCCCACCATGTGGGGAGTGCCTGCCCATATGCATGGCTGCAGGATGCCACATGGGAAGTTGGCATGCAGAGCGTGCCCCATGCAGGGGGGGCATAGCGCATGGCCACAGGGTGCCGCAAGGGCAGCAGGCAGCATGGAGGTAGCTGCTGAATGTAGCACGAGGCCATGGGACGAGGTGCACCCCCCTGCCCATTCCCTGCATGGCACCCTGCAGCCATATGCCACACCCCTCCCCACATATGTGTGTGTGGGGTGGTGTGGCTGGGTGTGTGTGTGGGTGTGGCGTGTGGCTTGGGTGGGTGGGTGGCATATGGCAGGGTGCATGGGTATGTGGGTGTGGCATGTGGTTGCATGTGTGTTTGTGTGTGGCATATGGCTCAGTGTGTGTGTGTGTATGTGCGTGTGTGTGTGTGTGTGTGTGTGGTGGGGTGTGTTTGTGTCTGAGGTATGGGGGAACATGCATGGGGCAGGACACAGAGTGGTGGGGGGGGTGCAACCGGATGCAGAGCGGCACCAGCGTGGGACCGTGGGTGGTGGCGCTCTGTCCCCACCACCCGCTTGTCATTCTTGACAGGCACTTTGCTAGTACATATTAGGCATGTCTACATGTGCATTACTGCACTGTAATTATGTTGTATTAAATTTAGTATTTGTAGTAATAGGTACTAACTTAATAAATGCACTGTAATCGGCACTACTACTGAACAGGAGCCAGCGCACATCTTTTTGGTCATGTTAATGTGCAGTACACTAATTGTGCTGTATATTAACATGGCTTTTGCTGTGAAGCACTAATGCCAACTGTGACCTTGCATTGTCGGCCCATGTTCATCTTGGAGTCAATAATGACTCCAAGATCTCTTTCTGCCACTGTGCTCTCAAGAAGAGATTTTCCCATCTTATAAGTGTGCTGCTGGTTACTACTGCTGAAGTGCAGCACCCTGCACTTGTCAGTATTGAAATGCATCCTGTTTTTGTTAGCCCAACCCTGTAACCTATCCAAGTCTTGCTGCAGTCTTTCCCTCCCTACCAGCGTGCTCACCTCACCCCAAATTTTGGTATCATCAGTGAACTTAAACAGGTTGCTTTTCACCCCGTCACCCAAATCGCTGATAAAGAAATTGAACAGCGCGGGCCCAGGGACCGAGCCCTGGGGGACTCTGCTGCCCACTTCCCCCCAGGTCGAATATGACCCATCCACCACCCCCCTCTGTAACGAAGTAAAGGAGTTGGATAAAGGAATCATAGGCACCACTGCTTCCAGTAGTAGCAATGACTGAGAAGTGGCTGACCTAGGCACCTAAATTCATCAGAGGACTAATAGATGTGAATCCCTGATAGAGGCAGGTGCTGTCCTGCAGGTAGAGTTTGCCTAACTCTCTTTGAGGGGAATGGCTCACCCCACACCTCTCTGAATTCTCTATTAGCTTGCTTAGGCAACTCAAGATGCTGGAATTTGTGTATCTTTTCTTAGGAACCTAGCTCTTCCCCCCTGCACTGTATAGCAACTAAATAGGCATCTCACTTGGGATTTTGGTGTTCATGAGGCAGCAGGATGTCTGAAACTTAGGATAAATAATGGCATCTATACATGTGACAGATCTTTGCTCTGATGTGTGCTAATTAGCACACATGGGAGTAAACTCAATCGAGTATGCTGCAAGCCTGTCTGGAGCATGCTAATTAGCATGCTCCTGTAGCCTCTGTGTCATATGTATGCAGCATCCCTGCATTTCAGAATTGCAGCAGAGGCACTTTAAATAAAGCTTGTTGAATGAGTTTTAGATAAAGCGCCCCTGCTGCCATTTTTAAATATGGGACGCTGAATACACAAGGGTCTAAGAGCTGCTCTAATTAAAGCGTCCACCCCGGAGCAGGCGATTAGACACCCTAATGGTACAAAGAATCACTGAATCCCATTATTAAACCCAAGACAGAGATTCCAGGAGGGAGATGAAAGGTCCTGCATGCACTCTGGGAAATTTCTGCATTTTAGTATGCAGCTGCAATATGATTTAAGCAGTTTATTTTCACCATAGATGCCAATTAATGAATGGTGTTCCTCAGGCATTGCAAAAGCTGGCAGTGTTCAAGGGTTTTGTAAGTTCTGGGGGAAAATGTTGCAATCCAGCTCCAGAATATGTTATCTTTTCAGAGTCAACAAAACCAAACTAAATATCTGCTCAAACTGAAAGTGATTAGACTTTTCTCAAGTGGCTCCTCTGTGCCCCACTGTCTCAAGACTAATTAAATTGAAGATCTTTTGCTGCAACATCTTCCTTTTTGCTGCAACAACTTCCCAGGCAGTTCTAAACAACAGAAGCACAGCAGATCCCATGAACTTCATGAATCCTTTTGTGAGTGGTATAACAATTTGTGGACCAGTGGGCGTGTTTACACCTGCTTTTATGCACACCTAAACTTAGTACACGCTTGCCTAATCACATTAAAGCAATTTAAGTATCTAACATGTCTCAACATGTTTTCTTTTTTTTCCTTATTTCAGTTCCCGATTTCCTGGTTTTCTACTACAAAGTGGACGCATCTACAATTTGAAGCAATAAACTGCAGCACATATTGCACTGGAGTTTATTACTCCCGGGTATGCTGTTTGAATGTGCACCCAAAACCACAGCATACTGAACTGGGTCGAAGTAGCCTCAGCTGGCAGGGGACCCTGGGGGGTCAGCCTGCCAGCCCCAGGGCTGTTCCTGCCTGGCTTAACATACTGTTGAGGGGCTAGCTGGGGCATGAGGGTGCTTGAGTGTGGGATCAACCAGCAGGCAGCCTCTGCACCGAAGCACCCTTGTGCCCCAGCCAACTGGGTCAGTGTCTACACATGTGTTTGTAAATACAAGTACTACCCTACTATGGAGTTTATTAGTTACTGCAGCCTAATAAAGCTACACATGTAGGCACTGAGATGTTCACTGTGCTACTAATTAGGCAGCTTCACAATAAGCGTCTCATGTAGACATGCCCGATGTCTCTTCAAATCTCCCCTTCAATGGCAAGCAAACTGCAATATTGCATCCACTAAGTGGAAATAGTCAGTATCCTTAATTGATATGATTAGTGGCTTTGATCACTATATAAGTTTAAGACTGTGCAGCTGATATTAGGCAGGTGCGGTTTTTCATAGAAAGAAAAAACAGAAACTCACAATGAAAATCTGCTGCCAGCCTATAGTACTTAGAAACATGCATCCTTTTTGACAGATATTAAAACCAGGTTCTTTGTTATTGACATGCCAGAAATCAGCATGATGTTTATCAGCTAGTTGGTTTGGTCCAGGCTCACATAAGCGTTAGCAGAGATAATGACAAATTGTCCTGTGTGATTGGAATGTGAACATAAGCCTCAAATTACTTTGAGACAGTCCCCAGATTGCCCAGTGCTGCTTCCTTACATGAAACTTACTCTAATTTTGTAAAGCAAGTTGTCAAATCAATGTCTCCTTGTCAAATGAGAATATATTTCTAAGAAATGCCTTGAAAATCCATAGAGGAAATGCAAGTGCAGTATCACACTCATGTGATTTCATTCCTGAGTCGATGCCGTAAAAATTGATCAGATCACATTTAATGCAGAAATCAATACAAGTGTAATTCAGGCAGCTCCAGAAATATTTATGAAGAACAGTTAAAAACTACTGATATGTTACACGGGGATACTTGTTGTAGTATTATTAATAGCTAGGAGGACAGTGCTTCAACATATGATTTCTACAACATCTCTGTGATGGGTTTGTAGCAGCCTGTTATATGATGGGATGTCATAAAAACAGCACAATCCTTCAAGTTGCCCTTAGCTAAAGATGGAATTTGTGTGGCTTGATATTTATCCATTTTGACCTTTAATGCCTTTTACAGTGTTTGTTGATGCAATAAAAAGCTACTTTATCTGTCTTGCCTTGGTAGATGAATATGAATGCAAGCTTTCATGAGTCAGCCCTATGGCAGCCTGTTACTTCATTTCATATTTTAATTTAACTTCCCTCCAATATATTGTTATGCCCTGCATTGTCTCTAATGAACAACACTTTGTGATTTGCTTGTAAATATATAGTGATAATTAAACTTATTTGTTAACAGCAGTTTCTGCTCCATAAGGCCAAAGGGCTGTATATTATCTACTGTAGAGGATGTTAAGAGCTCACTAGCCAACATTGTGGGCTCTGCTGAAAGCATTCAGCACCTTTTAACTCCTTGGAAGCCCTACCTCTTCCTCCTTTTCTATGTTTTGTCACTCTTCTTCCTGTCTTTTTTTCCTATAATAAAGACTTCCCCTTCTCTCTCATTGTAACTATGGCCTCCTACTTCGTCTCCAAACTCCTTTTAAGAGCCTGCATACATTGCAGAGGCTATGTTCCTTAAAATGTGTTAGCAGAGCCTGCGTCTATGCCAGGTTGCTTAGCTGTCATGGCTGAGGGGAAGCTGTTTATTTCTAAGTAAGAGGAAACCTGGTTTTGTAGTCTACTAGTTATGGCATTCCCTTGGAAGAGACCATATCTGAGCTTTCGTCCATGCTGCCAGGCTTATTCATGTTTTTTGTCATCAATAAATAATGTAAAATGTATTAAAGCATCTTGGTAGCAGGAGCCAAAATCCAGGACTTCCTCCTTCAAGGGAATGTCTAACCACTAGGCTACAGAAACATGCTCCGTTTATCTTGCTTTCCTTCATGACCCTTGCACTCCTGACTGTTTATGGCTTCAACAGGAAGTAGGAAGGATGCCCATACACCGTATATTCTTATGGTTAGGGCACTCTACGAGGAGGTGGAAGATATGAATTTTAACCCCTTCAGGCTTAAAGTAGCACAGAACCCAGACCTTCCACCTCCTGGGCAAGTGCTCTGACCATTGGGCTATGTGGAAACAGTCCACCTGTCAGCTAGCACCTACCCTCAGAAGTGAGCAAGGCATTGCCAGATGGCCACTGTTTTTTAACGGAATTTTTTTGTGTCTCAAGTCAATTCAGCCAAATCAATTACAAATCCATGAGTTATTCAAAAACCATATGTGGCCCTGCTACTGGCAGACTTCCCCCCCGCCCCCCTTCTGGGGCTTCAGATGCTTCCAAATCCTTTGGTGAGCATCCTATGCGTAGCCCCAATCCCAGAGACTTAGGGTTCGGATGGCCCCAAGTTTTGCTTGCCCTCAGCTGTATGGCCACAGGAGCAAGCTAGGAAGGAGTTTCCCATTTCCATAAAGTTGGCATATAGCCAAGATCTTTCCACTGGAAGTGAGAGTAGGAGGCTAACTATGTTTTACCTTTGTTAAGGTACTACCCCCTGCCAAGAAAGTGGTTTTCCCCTGCCAGTAGGAAGCTCACCTTAGGGGTCATGGTATTTCCCCTGCCAGGTAAGTTCCCTTATGGCATTGATCCACCTGGACCTACCACAAGGACAGGTTAGTACAACCCATCTGAATAAGACACTGCCAGATACCAAATGAGCAGATGTCTAATGAGCAGCCTGCGTGAGTGCCTAAGGGGTTGAAGCGAGAAGCACACCTGCGCTTAGTAGTTTATGGTCAGTACCTAGGCACTTCTGAGCTTCCTCAGTCACCTTTGAGGGGAATGGAGGAAAGTCTACTTGTCCCCATTCCTGGTATAGTGCAAGTAGGTGCTTAAACCCAGTCAAACCGATAACTCTTTGGAAGGGCCTGTGCCTTCCCATCAACTGCACAAGGATCATAGATACCTAAACTTGGTCAAATTGGAGCATCCTTCTGGGACAAGACAAGGCACCTACATTTGAGCTGTTTCAGTTGTGTAAGTATAGATGTCTATGTGACTAAACTGACTGAAGCCATATGGCACTCTCCAACAAACCTCCGCTATTAAGGCTTTCTGGAGTCATGAATCTACATAATCAACCACCTGCCCTCTCATGCTGCACATATTAAGACAAGTTAGCATATGTTCATCCATAGAACAGAGACCATTTTTAATGGATTGAATTAAGTGTTAAGAATTAAGCTTATCAGTCAATTTACTTCCAGTGTAACGCTAGCCTGTTTAAAACAGTAAGAAACACAATATGGATTCATAAACCTGCTTAGGTATTATATCTACAAGAGTGTCCAATGCTTGATATTTTAGTAAGAACCCATATCACATATCTGTAAAATACTGTATTACCACAATTAGTGTAATGGCATCCTTACTTCAGCTATTGAGAATTTCAGTCCTAAGTCATTCAGATTTGTAGTCCTTAATATTTGTATTCATTTTTATTATCTATTTAATGTTTTGGGGGGTTGGATGAATAGTCTATTCACAAAATGCTTAGTCAGAAACAATTAAATGTGGGTTGAATCTGGAAAATTTGTCAGATTGCAAAAAAAAACGTTTTGGAAATATTTCAACAAAAGACTTTTTAAATGAAATGTTTCATTTTAAAATGGCTAAATGTTTTATTTTAACACTTCAAAAAAAACCCCAACTCTTTAACAGTTTTGTGTCCGTTTAAAACCTGACAGGAACGTAAGAAAATAAAACCATTTTTAAGAAGACTTAAATATCCCAAAACATATTTAGGTTGTCACATAATCAGATTTTCAGTGTATTTATTCTGCCAGAAGAAATCTATTTTTGTTTGAACCAAATAATTTTTTCTCAGTATTTTGCATTAGCCATGGAACTGAAAAATCCATTACTCACATACCTGTGCACATTTTTAGAAAGGGGCAATTGGTTTTTAAAATTAACTGCTCCAAAAATGGAATTTTTGAGGGGGTAAACCTGTTCATGAATTTGAGTAATATTTGGTTAAAGTTCCAATCAAATAAGAAAAAAGCTGAACAATGTACAAAATGTAAAAATATTTTATTTCAATATTTTTAAAAGAAATTTCTGACTTTTGAAAGGGAAAAAGATTTCATTTCCACATTTTAGAACTAACACTTTTGAGTTTCCTTTTTGAATGGCATTTTGAGTTTAAAATTGACCTAAATTAAAAGAAAGGAAAAAAATAAGAACAGGATAAATAACCTAAAAACAATACAAAATCTTTCATATTATATTTAATAAAATGTCTCAGGCTGGCCAAAAATGATTTTTCTAGGAGTTTTTTTAGGTTTTTTTGGGCTTGCTGAAAAAAAATTTCAGTTTGAACTCAAACTGTTTCTTCATCCACCAGCAACTTTCTGATTTACTCACTGACCTCAGAAGTCTGTACTGTTCTTTTGTTACCAGTACTGATTGCATTAATTAATCATAGCATCGTAGAGAAGTAGGGCTGGAAAGGACCTGCATTGGTCATCTAATCCAACCCTCTGGATGAGGCCGGCTCTTTCTACTTCAGTTTAGGTCATTAAGGCTGCATCCAGATGAGTATGTAGCACCGCAGACCCGTCTGCAGCACCACATGCTGCACATGCAGGTGTTCCCTGTGTTGCTACCTTGCATTGTGGAGGGTTGTGGATTCCAGAGTAAAAAAACCCACACCAAAAAAAAGCAGAGCAGCGCATGTGGCGACTGTGCGCCACCCGAAATTGGAGCCTAGCTACCAGAACCACACACCGGCTACCCACCAGGCTCCCACCTGCAGAAGTGCCATGGATGCAGCTCCCCAAAGCTCCTAGGACCCCAAGTTAGGCTTTGTGGGCAGAACAGTTGCTGCCCCCAGCCTTCCCTACCCCACCTGGGGTGACTTGCAGTGCTCCAGCATGGGTGGCACAGGCATTCCCCAAGGACAGGTGGTAGTAACACAAGGTGTGCCACTGCTGTATGTCCCCAGGGAAACAAATGTCCATGCTTGTCTTGTATTTAACGAGCTTTTTATGAAGTCTATTGAAGCTAGTCCCTTAAAATTTATTGAACTGATATTTTAAAATATATTTGCTTCAACAGCCTATATCTTATATGAACCACTCCTTCCAAGGTTTTTACCTGTGATTTCCATTGCATTCTTTGGAATGCGAAGTCAAGAGAGCCACAACTATAGGAGTTTTCCTATTTGTACAGATAATCTCAGTCCTTCCTGTTTTGATTGAGCATTATAGAAAATACTTGGATTATAAACTTGGTCATCCAGGAGGATAAAATACATTTAAAATACTATTTGCCAGAATAATTGGCAAAATGTGAAAAAGGCCAAACTTTTGTTTGATGTAAAGTTCCACCGAGTATCACCTGTAAGAAGATGATTAGACCATTTGGCACTAAAGTCAGAGAATGAATACAAATTCCTTTAGAAAATCTAGGGAAAATAAATGACATTAGATAAAAACTTCTGCATTTAAATGTATACAAGTCTAGCAAATGAACCATGAACCCAACAGCTATAATAATAATCATCATAATAATGGTAATGTGTTTAACAAGAGCTTTAACAACATGGAATCAATAATGAACAAGAGATACCAAATGTCATAGTCAGCTTCATGGTTGTATTGCTTCTCCAGGAAAAATGACCACCCCCCCCTCAATATATGGCACAATTTTGCATAGCTACTAGTCTGAGACTAGTTCCAGCTTGATTAATTTATACTTAAGGATTGAGTGCTAAATCCCCATGCAGCCTCACTGATTCCAACATAATACTATTGGGATGCAAGTAAATTGAAACAGTGACGTTTACAGGCCACTACTGTTCTTCAGGAACCTGTTTGTTTTATTCATCAAAACCTTAAATACAACTTCCAAGGCTCTAGCTGTAGACACTTAGGGGCATCCAGACTGGCTTATATGAGTGGTAAGATAGAGGGACAATTTTTGACAGCAGGGGAATGGTACATGATGAACTGCAAAGACTTGGAAGGGTTAGACCAGAGTTACATTTGGTCTGCAATGTATAGTGTCGCCGCCGGGACTCAACTGGTCACTCTCGTGCCGCTGTCACTCGGATGATTGATGTTACGCACCTCTTGGGCTTGCGCCTCTGCCTGAGCTGGTGACTTCTGTCTGAATCCTTGACCCTGTGCTTGTCTGCCATGAATTGATGACCTCAGTGTCCGGGGCCATTCATCGGGCTTGGTCGTTGGCCCCGAGGTTCGTCCCGGTGGTTACTCTCAGCGCTCCGCCACCCCTCCACCCCAGCCTCACGCCTCCTGTGTAGCAGCAACAAGCTGGTCGGTGTCTCGCTCCTGGGACCCTCGACCGGGTCCTGCTCGGGCCCCTTCCAACACTATCTGGCCTACAGCGCGGGTTGGCTACCCTCCCATACCCCTCGGAACCTGGGGTAGAACCAAATCCCCAAGAAAGGAAAAGGAAGCCCGGACACAAAAACTGGGCATACTTCCCCTTTAACTACCCCGCCCCCACACTTCACCAGGACACTGGCTGCCTCATCCCCTTAGGCACCCCATTCCCTGCCTACTCTAAGGCACCTCCCAGTCCAGCGGCAGTGTTCCCTCCAGCAGCAATTCTCTCTGGACTCCTCACCATCCCTCTCCCTCGGGTCGGATCTCTCTTGGAGTGCCTTCTGCCATCCCTCTGCGGTGATCCCGGCATCCTCCTGCCGCCTTGTCCACAGCGTCGCTGGGATGCTCCTCTTCTTCCTCCTTGCTTCTGTCCTGGCCATTCCTGTTCTTCGGGTCCTGAGCCTCTGCTCATCTCTGCTGCAGGGACTCTTCCTCCTCCTGCCGGCTCTGCAGCATGTGCCGCCATTTTTATCTGAGCAGGCCAGCATTCGGCGCTGACATCACCGGCTGGCTGCACCTGCATGAACAGGCAGCTGACGAGCCGTGTGGGTTCTGCGTTCCGCCCTCCACGTGCTGTTTCCCGAGTTGCCGGTGAGTATTCTTGCATCCCAGGACATATTGCTTACTATTTTATCCAACATTTTCCCCCATTTTAAGTCTTGCATTTCTATTTGGGCAACATATGCTATCAGACATACATTGGGGTGTGCGACAGGTGTGCCTCTTCGGGCCCATCCACTAGTGACCCCACAACACCGGTTATGGGCCAACCGCCTGCCTTCTCTCCTGCCACACCTTGTTGTTACTTGCTTAATTAGAGGATGTTAATTAAGTGGGAGGCTGCCCATGTTCTGCCCCGGTGCTTGGGGCGCTACCTGCGGCTCGTTTCCTTCCCTTACACCGCAGCCCAAGCCTCGCGGATGTACCTGACGTTGTTTGGCTCTGTTCCACTCTCGAAACCTGCACCCCACCGATGCTCGGCTATTCTCATACCCTGCGTCCCACCGGCACTCTGGCTTGTCTCTCGCAACTGCACCCTCTGGCACTCGTCAATCCCTGCTCCCTTGCTTTGGGGCTACTCATGCTTCCCTGGGGCTCAGGTAGCTGTACCTGGCCCCCAATCTCCTCCTCAGAGTCTCGAACCCCCTGCCGGGCTCAGGTGGCCTCAGCCTTACCTGGTCTCCGAATCGTCTCTCCCCTTTTTGGGACTGGGGTCAGTGCACCCCCGAATGCTGTGCCCTCTCTGGCGCTGGGGTTCCCATGCTACCATGGAGCACCTATGAGGCCTCTTCCAACCCCTAATAGCCTCACCCAGTCCTCCGGTTTAAATAGTGAACACAAAAAAATCAAGCTCCTGGGCAATAACAAAAAATCTAAGTTGTCTGGCTAAAACCACATTCAGTCCCTACCAGGGAATTCTCCACCCCTAACAGCAATTAGGAGCAGCTCGTGCAGTCAGGCTTCTGCTTGCTGTTCGCTCTGGCAGAGCTCCTTCTCCCTTGGCTGCCAGCAGGGGACTGCCTGCCTGGCCTCAACCTGGGGTTATATGGGAGCTAGGCCTTGCCCTTTCCGGTCAGCTGACTCCCACTGGTTACCCTGGCAACCCGCAGCTGGATTCCTTACTTATCGCTCCAGAAGTAGCAGGCACCTCAGTGCCCTGCTACAGGGTGGTTTATAACATCAAAAAAAGCTTAGAAAATAAAAGAAAGTTGTGCAGTTTCAGACACTGCATGATCTAAACCTAGCAACTGATGCAGAAAGCTTTTTGTGTAGGTATCTGTTGCATGATGACTTACTACTTGCACTTTAACATCTCTTTCCTACTACGCCCATTAGTACAAGTAATTGAACTCAAAGCCTGTTCCGACAGCATGACGTACACCACAAACCTTCCTTCTAAATGGAAGTGACTGCACCATCCTATTAATTTCCCTTCCAGGCACCTCAAAGTTTCATTAATATTATTCTCATTTCATGTTTACTGTCATGATTTCTTGCATTTAAATATGATTAAATATACACTAATAGCTGTTTCAGCCCCACTTTGCATCATGGTACTGCAAGCTTTGGAACTGTAAGTAGGCCATCCAAAACAAGAATAAGAAATAAAATTCTGTGTCCTTAATGTGAGGTGTCTTCTTTAGCTTCTGTTGCTTGTCTTTCATGACATCTCACCATAGCTATTTATGTCTATGGGGAGTTAGCAGAAAGATCACATATTGTACAGAGAGCACAGTGTTAAATTTATGCAAAGTGAAGAAATGTGTTATCTCAAAAAATATTTATTTCATAGCTTTTCCCTGGAGGGTTGTGTTTTGTTATATCTTTAAGGACAGCACTATATTAGCATCATGTATAAAAAACCCCCATAAATATTAAGAGCAGGTTTAATCTGTAGCATTTATATAAAGCAATACATCAAGCTCAGCATATTGTAAGGAAAGAAAATAAACACATTTTCAGCACAAAATGTCTACTTTTTCAACTAGCCTTAGAAACTGGAGACAAATCCAGCTGAAGGGGAAAAAAAAGATGTTGAAAAGAAGCAGGAAGATGTGGCAGTAGCTCCTTTAATATTTCTGTTGCTTTCACATGGTATAATTCTTTTCAAAGGTGTTTGAATAGTTAGTAGCAGTTCAGAATACAACAGAGAAATGTAGTTGGTATCTGAAATAACAGTAGATCACATCTAGGTGGCTAGTGAAAAGCGAACATCTATGGAGGAAAGGGCTACCATTTTATTCCCTTTAGCTGCATCTAAAATATACTCTTATGCAGCACTCTTCATACTGTCATTCAAGGACTCCAAACAAATAATTTCCATATAAGGAACAAAAAAGATAGAAAATTGCAGTTTCCAAGGATATCTAATTAAAAAGCAAGTCCCATTTTTAATAGTGGAATGGCTTGGTCTTAAGGATGTTCATTGTGTGTGGTTGCTTTGCTTTCCAAAGGCAGGTCAAAAGCACTTTGATAGACTGACCTGAAGTAAAGTGTTCCTTTTTGTGTGTACGCCAGTATCTTGCATTGATTATTCACAGTGGGAGTGTTGGTAGGTGTTGGAGCAGAACACTTTTATTTTTACCCATGAAATCATATGCATGTAGGCATGATTTAATGGGGAGCAGCCAAAACAATTTAAAAAATAGTCAGTGCTTAATATAAACATTTTGTGGGTTCTTAGGGGTCTGCTGTCTTTTAAACATGAGTGCAGAGGCATTCATAAAGATCCTGTTAACCTACTTTAAAGTTTTATTTTATTTCCTATAACTCTTATATACCTCTAAAGGAAATGTAAACTGTTAGTTTTGTTAATTTTATGACTTACTTATTATTGTCTATTGATGTCAGTGGATTTCCAACTAACACTCTGGATAAAACTTCCAACTCAAAAAGGTGTCTGGGGCTTGAGACAGACATTACACATAAATTGGTTTAAGTGTTCAGAAACAGGTTTAAGCATTTAACAGAACAGATGTTCAATGCACATAAACCGGTTTGAAAATATCTGAAACCGGTTTGAGATAGACCTGGTTGAAAGTAGTATTAGATTTAAGTGATTTGGGTCAAACTGGTTTATGCAATGTCTGTCCCAGACTCCTTGCTGGTTTAAGTTAAATCAGACTCCCCCAGCTTCATGGCATGCTCTCTGGGCTGTGCAGGGCTCTCTGCTCCACAGCAGAGCTGGCCCCTCCCTCTGCTCCCTAGCTAGAATTCCAGCAGAGTCTGCAGGCGTCTGCCTGGCTTCCCTCTGTTCCCTGCCCTCACCACTCCCTGCTAACAAGGGATCCCTGTCCCCTCTGCCTTACACAGACATCCCTCAGCACTACCTAACAGACCACATGTTGGCTATGGTCCATGCTGTGGGAGACCAGACAGAGGGAAACAGGACAGGCTTAGGGCTCTTTGGAGCTAATCAACAGGTAGTTGGTAATATCCCTCCTTTCTTGGAACAAGTTGTTTAAGAAGCACCCCCTGGCTTTTAGCCTGAGCCACTGCAGATATGTGCCTGAATTTTCTCAGTCCAGAGGGATGTCTGTACGGTTATAAACTGATTCAGCCTAGGCAGGTTAGAATAATCTGCAAAGATTGAATCAATTCAGGCTCAGGCTTTTTGAATGTCTGTCCCTAGCCTGGAAGTAACTCCATCCAGAGAATCGTTGAAGGCATTTTGAGTAATAACATAAGAATAAAACTAGATTTGACCTTGTCTCTTAACTCTGTGGAAATCCTTGCTTTACTTTTCCCCATAAGAAATTATTTTAGCCACTTGTGGACCAAAACTCTATCACTCCTCCTTTTTGACCTGCTTAGCACAAAATACCGTGGTTCACCTTGACAGTTTCACCTGGACTCTTTTCTTCTTTTACAGGAAAGTGAAACCTTGGGTTTGAATTCTTTATTGTATCCACTTCATGCAGGATGCAGGAAAGAAGATGCCTATTTATTGCTCCCTCGATTTTCTCTTAATTCCCAGGCAAAGAATAGAACATCCCACATGTTGTCTGAAATTCTTATTCCCTTTGGGAACCATAATACCATATAAAAATGCTGGGAGTCGATGTGTTTTTGCCACTTTTCTTGTCCCTACCATGTTCTGCTGAGGAGCACTGCAGGCCAGAAAACAGAGGATTCCTATGCTCTGCCAACTCTGTTCATGGTAGAGACTTTGGAGATGTCCCTAGCACGTGATCTCAGAGAGATTTCTTGTTGCTTTGTGCAGTTCGAGCAGTACCAAGGGACAAGAGATGAATTGGGAATCTGGTCCTTTTTGTAAACTTGCAACAGGCCAGCTTACTAAGGCCAGCAGTATTCCTTCCCCACAGGAAACAGGCTCAACCTGCCTGCAGTGCCATCCCCTTCACAGGGTGTCACAGGCTAGCTGGGCACTGTGAGTATATTAATTTACCTGCTAGGCTGTTGGGTTCAGGATTGAGGAGGTAGAGTTGGGAGTAAAGCAATGGCAAGTTTATTATAACACACATACACAATAGTTAACAGAAAAATAAATGTGATAAGCAGATAATGCAATATTAAAGAGCTAATAGTAAATAATAACAGCAGATAATAACAACAGATACATAGATTAATCTGTCACAGGCCAGCAGGGCACTGTGATGGTATCAGCCACTGGCTGGTGAAAATAACAAATAGACAGACATAGATTGGCAACTTGTTGATAGTCTCTTAATGCTAAGTGTGCACTAGGTGATTCTAGCCAAGTTAGGCATCCTCAATTGACTCTGTCTGAGGGATTACTGGGGAAGTTCTCTTAATCAGGATCTGATCTTCACTCGCATTGGGAGTCTGGAGTGTGGGCTTGGAACAGCAATTACTGTTCTGTTCTCTCTTTTTAACTGGTCACTTGATGCAGGCGCTTTTTATACTTAGTTTTATGCTAATCTGTTGGCTTTAGAGCTACTCACAGTGTTGTTCTATAGCTATTACTCTATGGAATTAAAGGCTGTTAACAATTATTATAAAAGGTTACTAGTCAGACTTGGGCTTACCTTATAAGCAAATTGCAACGCAGCATTTTCAGGTTTGAAATTAATGTTGCTCAGGTTAAATTTGACTCTTTTAGAACTCTCTGACTATGTTTTTTTTGAGATGTGCTTTCTTGGAATGTGCTGGGTAGGCCCGGCTGTTGAATCCAGTTTTTATCATCATCGAGGTTAAATTCTGAGCAAGAAAGAACTATTGGGTCAGCTAATTTCACAGCTATAGCTTTGTCTTTGAGGCTTAGTCAGTTCTACAAACAGTTACAAGTTACATTTGCGGGCTACAAAAATGCAAGCTTCCTATTAGACAAAAATTCCAAATGCTTCTAAGAAGCACATATTTATTGCTTATTCATTTCTTTGGTCCTGGCTGTCACAACAGGGGTGTATTTTGTAGCTGTGTTGGTCTACAGACACAGGCAGACAAGGTTTTTTGGGTAAATCTGATATCTTTTATTAGACCAACTCAAATAGCTGGAAAAATTCTTCTTTGCAAAATATCAAAAAAACCCCCAAACGCTTGCAAAGAATTTTTCCAACTATTTGAGGTAATCTAATAAAAGAGATCTGATTTATCCAAAGAACCTTGTCTGCCTATCACCTTCACAGTGCTGATAGCTATTTCTGTGTCTACCTGAACAGAGTCTTCCTTGTTTTTCAAAACTCCTCCAACTCTGCTGATTTATTCCAATTTTGAATTTGCATACTCTCCATCTGCCTACTCTGCTCCTCTAGTTTCCCTCTTCACTGCTGTTTCTTCAGGATTGTGTTGCATTCTGTGATTCATACCAGGCCCATAAATATGATATCTTTTTAGAACTATGTAAATAATTAATTTATCAGGGAAGTGGCTAAATCATGGGGAAAGAGTCACCCCCCCCTCCTTTTTTTGTTCAGTCTTTTTAAACAAAAATGAAAAATGAAATTGTTTAATTTGGGGTCAAATAAAACAAAATGTTTGATGTAATTTTTTTTACACATATAAAGAAAACCTAGCTTTAAAATGAAAAACTCAACCATGTCATTTCAGAAAGGTGAAAATAAAACCTTGACTTTAAAAAAACCAAATATATGGTTTTGTTCAAAGCTATTTGACCCAAATTCACAAATAGTTTTGGCCTTTTTTCTGCGAATAAGCTATTTGCACACAAAAAATGTGTTCAACTCTAACCCATTTAGAGTGTTTTCTTCTCCACCCGCTATGAAACCAAGTTACTGTTACCCCTTAAAACTCACCATCAAACCTTTTTGTATCTTTCCTCTACGAATGACACTTTTCTTTCTTAGCTATATTATGATTCCACATATAAAATAAGATATTATATAAAAACAATATGTAATATCTCCTAGCTTTGGAGTAATCAGTGTCAAGACCTTCTGGTCCTGTATACTCAAAAACATAGACAAGAGGCAATCTGATATGTCCATGTTTCACCTGTAGAAGCTTTCTAGTCTAAACACAAAATCCTAAAAGAGAATCATGAAGAGTGTTATTAATGCAGGTTGCAGGGTCTTAGGATTCAAGTCAAGTTAAGTAATTGCTCTCAGTGCCCACAGATTTGAACTTTGTCACAGACTATCTGCTATAAATTTCAAAACCAGAGGTTTTGACATACTTGGTCAAGAGGGGGTGCCTCAGATGGAAAGAATGAGAGAAGACAGAAAGGAGCATATTGTCTCCCTACATCAGTACTCTGCCAGCTGCGACTGCAGAGGTATCTGGTACCAGTAGGGCACTGCTTTGAGGAAGATCAGCACAGCATGGTTTCCATTGTGCCGGAGGTAGTGTGCTGTCAAAGCACAGCAAGAAAGATAGCGTCAGCAAAGGAATCAAAGGGGGAATACTAAAGACTAGATGGGGATGAAAATAAAAGCCTCATCCAGTGTAACTCCTGTCCAAGGGGAGGACTTCAGAGGCAGTGGTTATAAGAGACCTTAGGGCCAAAACCATCCTTCATGTAACTCCTATGAAGTAAAGGTTATGAGTAGGCTGAGGAGTCAGGTGAATGTAAATGTGATGGCAAACAAAGTGCTTCATGTCGTCCCTTAGGACTGCGCTGCCACGAGCCAGTGTTCAAGGTGTCTGAGACGGTATGTTTTTCCACCAACCTTGCTTTTCTCAACTCTGCAGATATTTTTTGCATAACTGTAATGAGAGTTTTGAATGAAGCAAAGTCCATCGGGTCAGTTAAAAAGATCTGAAAGAAGCAGAGCAATTATTGGCCACTGAGATCCATGCATTTCCCATTTCCAGTCAAGTGCTGCTACTTCTTGTGTTTGACGTTGACTTGGAAGACTATGCACAGGCTTCAACTGATAAAGAAGGCAGCTTTCTACCTTCTCCATGCTCGGGCTGTCAGGTACAAATTAGCTCCATGCTCAAGTTCCTCCACCAGCTCCAGGCAACTCCTGGTACAGTTGAAGTTCTTGGTCTTTTTGAAGAAATTAAAGACTCAAACCCAAATGACGTGAAAGACTGAATTTGAATCTATAAATCACCATGACAGTTTACACCCCGCAGGGACAATGAAGATCACAAAGCCCAGGATGATGCATGTGGTAGAAGCGTGGGCAAGGCACTCTCAGTTGTGGGAATCCTCCTCTTCCTGAGGAAATCAGCAAACCCAGTCTTGTATCAACTTTATAGAACATTTTAAAATCCTCCTCACACTCACATTATGACTTCCCCCTTTGACTCCTAAGCCTCCACCAACAACCTAAACAATCTGCCAGAGATCTCCAAAATCAAACAGAAAAATCAAGTAATCTCAACAGGTAGTTTTATCCCAAAAAGGGAGAAGTGTCAGACACTCCATGAAGTCCATGAGGAGCTTTGCATTTTCTGTTGATTACACAGAATTTGTTCAGATATTACAATATCTGGCATTGGTATTAAGTGATGTAATGTAGACATAACTCCAAAGTTTAGGGAGTTTGGGGAAGAGCAGGAGATCATTAAAAGAAGCAAAGAAACCCAAGTAGGCCCCATGATATTGAAGAGGATTAGAGGAGCACCTGGGTTGGTTTGGAAATGTCATAGGTGCTTGGGAGACTCCATATAGCAATTTCAAAAAATCTTTCAAAAACTTCTCTGGAGAGTTTATGAATATGAATAAAATGTGATCAGATTGTTGTTCTGGTGTGTCAAAGCAGCCCGAGTACGTGGACTCTAGTTCTGATTTTGAGCAACTTTGCTGCTTGGATAATTTTACCCAGAAGTAATTGAAGGAAGGGGGTAGAATAACGAAATGGTTAATAAAGCTCAACTGCCTATGGATAAATCATTATGGCTGTGCTAAATATTCATGCTGAAATTCAAAACCACTGAAAATTCAACTGCTTAAAAACTGAAATTGAGAGCAAGCTCACAAAAGGTTTACAACTTTTTAAGTGATCCTGGGTGGATTTCTTTTTTTTTTTGTGCGCGTGTCTGTTGTCAAAACTGGCAAAACTAAGCATTCAAAATGCATGAGTCAGGGCTCAGAAAACAAGGAGACTGGAAAAAAATAAGATTTAAAATTATATTTAATTATCTCAAGTTATTAATTCTTCCTTGACGTTTTGGGTTGTTTGCATCTGCCTGTTGTTGTTTTTTGAGCCTGGAGGGTCTGCACTTTTAAACTTTTCTTGGAACCAAGAGGCCTAGAAATTGTAAAAAAAAAAATAAAAGTAGAGATTCTGCAAAATCATTTCACTCTGGGCACTGGAACTTTAAAAAAGACATTTAGCATCACAAGATGCAGAACAAAATGATAAAGGTTTGTGGCATTGCTTTTATTCTCTGTATTATTGCAAGATAGTGGGTTAGACTTCAATTGCAGTATTGCCAAACTCAGGAGATCAAAAATCATGACTCAGACCAAGAAAACTATGAGACTAGCCCCAAAATCTCAAGTTTTAACATAAATATCAATGTACATGTTTTTAACTGTCTTTTAACTTTTTAGCTCCCTTCTCTTCTGCAAATGTTTATGTGGCAATTCAGGTTGAAAAGTCACATGCTTGCTCACATAGAGACTCCATTTTTACCTTCTCTCACCTTCCCCTGCAATGGGGGAACTGCCATTCATTTCCTATTACTATCTTTACTTCTCCTCTTCCCAAGACTAGTTACAACACTTCCATGACTGCCTCCCTCCCCTGCCTCTCGTCTGGGGAGGGAGGCGAGTTATGGGTAACTGGACTTGACAAAGCAGGAGATCCCTTCCAGTCTTATGTTCTTACACTGTATCTCTACAGCTCTTAGTCCTCAACTGTTGCTTCCATGTACCATCGCAAAACAAGAAAATAAATTGCAGATAAGTTCTGGATAACATCCTAGACTTCTATTGCTTTTCCTCTCTATAAAATTGCATTGCATTAAAACATAACTTGGAGAAGTTATTTTCTGTCTTCAACCACAGTGGTCACAAAGGCAAGGTAGAAAACTGTTTCAATGGGCTGAGTTTTCAATGATATGGTAGCTGGTTAAAGGTAAATCTCCATCCCAGTACTGCTTCTAGCTTACAGAGCTTGTCCCCACCTAGCCATCCTGCCAAGTCACGATCAGTGTTGTGGTGATGACTGTAATGCCTCAAGTGCATGTTCCAGATCATTGTATTTTTCTAACAAAGTAAAATCTTTAGGTAATTTCCTGAACACAACCAAAATCCTAGTAAGTCAGGATCTTCCTATCACAAATAGGCTGTCTTCAGACTGATATATGCTAGAAGTTAGGCTAGACCCTACCCTGTTTCTGCTAAGCTGAATGGGAACTTGGCCTTCATAGGAGCAAAATTAACCAGTTACAGCAGCAGCATTCAAAACATATGAAGTCAAATGCTCTAGGGCTAGTTACAGTAAAGTACGTATGTTAGCGCCTTGTTACACACTGCACTTTGAGCTGGTCAAATGTTGATTGATGTTAGTGCTAACTCCAGTTTGAAGCAGTCAGACTTTAAGGCTAAAAACCTTCTCTGATTGCCCCCCACTTACACAGCTGTGACTTGTCACCAGAGGGCTAGTGAGCAGGGGCCAGACTAGGCACTACAGCTGTGAGTTGCCACTACAGGGCTGGTGAGCCAAGACAGTCTTTTATCCCTGCTCTAGGTGTGGGGAATGTGAGAGCTGAGTTGTGTGAGCAGAAACATGATGCAGGGAGGCAGATTGTTAATAGGATGCGGGTGGGTAATGAAATGGGAGGTGGAAAGGACATCAGGGTGGTGAAAGGGTGGTGAAATGAAGGAAGGATAGAATAAAAAGTTGTTTTTTTTTTAAAAGGAAGTAAATTGCAGGAGCTGGGAGTGGTGAGAGAAGATGGTTTTGGAAGAGCAGTTGCCCTTGTCTGGGAAGGTAGCCCCAGTTCATGGGGACACATACCTTGTTCCCGCACACCCCCTTTAGATTCTTCTCCCAGACCCATCCCTGCCTGCAACCTGGCCAGTTGGCATGTGTCTACATGAGGTTGCACCCCTGAGGGTGGGAAGGTCAAACCCCTGGGAGCAGGACGGGGAGTTGGCTTGGTGCCATAACTATCTCCTGGGCAGTAGAGTTCAGGGGGTGTAAAGTTTGTTCACACAGGAAAGAAGGGTCGGGGAGGGGACACTGCATCCTGGGATGCTGCAGGACATCAACTCGGACAGCTCATCCTGGGGACTGGGCACACGTTAGTGGAACATGCGCTGGGTAACATGGATCAGAGATAGGTTTGCCCTGTGGTGGGTAACTTTAAACTGCCTAAAGTGTGCTTAAAACTAGCTAATGTGTGGACAATCCAGGGGTTAAGAGCTCCAGGAACCAACTAAAATTAATGGGTAACAAGTCCCCTATCCTTCTGGGCATCACTGGAATTGCACCCAGGATGAATTAGGCTCAGTTTCTTTATTAGCTGAGGTCACTATTTGGGGCAGCAACCTATTTCAAGAAAGCAGTCAAATATACGCTTAACTTTAAGAACACCTTTAAACCCCTTTGAATTAGTGCTTAAGGCTGAACATGTGTTGCAATGCTTTCCTAAACAGGGATATAATTAATTAAGCACTTACCGAAGTACTTCTCTGAATCAGGACTACAATTGTTACACTCCTGAACTCTACAAGCCTGAATACTAAATCAAAATGCATGGTCACTTTTGAAAGAAAACTATACTCTTATTAGCTCTTATAAATCTTTTCAAACTGTCTTTTTATTGAGGTCTTTTCCGCTATGATGTGAAAGAGTCAGATGTGGAAAAAGGTGGATGAAAAACTGCCTCCCGAGTGCTTTCGTAGCTTTGAAATTCTAGTTTATTTTTCCCTTCTTCTCCCACTTTGTGATAATCATTACCATCTCTTTTTCCTACATCTTGCTAACAGAATGGCACCATTAATAGTTGAACAAGTTTTCTGCCACCTATTATTCCTCAGTTCTTTTTAAGGAACAACTTTGATATAAAAATTCAAAGTGACGACCTCCATCTGTGGCTTTGTGGGGCTCAGGGCTATAAACATGGAGGCTCCACTTCACTTTTTATTTTTAATCTCGATAAAATACTGCTTATTTAGGTCATTGCAGGCATTTGTTCAATTTTCTTTTCTTGTTGGGAATACATACTTAAAATGAAATTGTGTTCCAGTAACTTCACTGTACTGTACTGCATAATGCACCAATTACTACCTATCTATCAAGGTCTTTATAAGGTCGTCTGTCACCAGAGTATGTGAGCATCTTCCAAAAACTCCCTCTGGCTTGGCCTACCCTCCCTGAAAAAGTTGCATTATTGACTCAGGTTAAAAAAAAACCCAGTGAAAAAGGCAAGGTGAGCTTTACCTTGGGTTTTATCATGAACTGCTAACCTGGGAGGCAGCTGCTAACCCAAGTTGTCTTGCCTTCCCGTTTTTTTTTAAACAGAGTTAAAGACCACTTCTTTTTGCAGTCTGTTCTAGTTTTGCCGATGGGAAGAATCTTAACATTTTTAGATGGATCAATTTATTTGTAAGTTTTTGTAAATAAGTATAAACCTGAGGTTCCCAAAGGATTTGGGAGGGTTACTGTGGAATGTGATGGTGTAACATTTCCTTTTGAATGGTACAGCCGTTCTCATAGTTCTTATTACACGGCAATGAATCCCATAGTCTCACTGCAGTTCTGATGCAAATTTTGTCTCCTCTGGCTACACACCTTCTCCCCTCTGTCAGCCAGCCTTGTTTTTCCAGTTTTCATTTATTTGTATTACAAAAATACCTACATGTTCTCTCTGAGATTGTGCAAGACAGACCCTCACCCAAAGATTTTATAGTCTAAATAGACAAGACAAAGTGAAAAGTAAAGTTGTTCCTTAAGGTTATCATAATGGAAGGAAAAACAGTGCCTTGAGTAGCTACAGCCATCACCATGTGAGGTTTTGAAAATCAGTTCAGTGGCCTTAAGGGAGCCTGTTTAAAGATGGAGTAGTGAATTGGGGTGATGTGATCCCAATAACTAATTTTAGTGAATATACCAGCTGCTGTATTCTTGACCAGCTTTAGCTCCTGCAGGGCATTGGGCTTCATTCCTAGGCATCCTAGAGGAATGAATCATTGCACTCACAAATGACGTTGAAAATGTATGTTACAGACCCTGTATTCTCACCTTCCCTCCCTTTGGGTGTTTGCTGTAATGCCATTGTACTCAAAACCTGCCGTGTTTATTTATTATCATTATGCTGCCCAGAATTCCTAGTCTGATGCATTGGATGCAGTTCTTGAAAGGAGGCAACATTAATATTATAAACTTGGCAATTATATGTGTTTCAGGAGCTATCTGATCTTATTTGGCATACCTCTAGTTTAAGAGCTATCACCTTGCAATTAATTAGCAGAAATCTGAGAGATTCCAGGAGGAAAGTTTTATGAGCCGATGCCTTCCTCTGGGATGGTATCATTCAAGCCAAATAACTGTTAACTGTCATATTCACTCTTAAATTCTTTCAACTCAGCATCCATCCAAACTGTTTTCTGTCTTTCAGAGTAGAAATGCCTGTGGAAAGGTATTCACTTTTATCCGCTGCTTTAAGATTTGCCTTTTTTATTTTTTTTTTGCCTTTTCATTTATTTATTTTTTTTCTGCAAAAAAAGGAATTTAATGTTAATGTTACCAGTCTTGAAACTAAAGTTTTCAGTCTATCTCCAGAACAGATCCAGTACCATAGTGCAAGCTCCCTACACCGTGGAACTAGGGGCTCCCACCCCGCATGAAAGGGCAAAAGGACTTCATCTAAAACCTACTAAAGTCAGTGACTCAGATGATAACTTCCCTTGACTTCTGTGGACACTGAATCAGGGCCTGAGAGAGTAAGTTAGTCTCCACAGCTAATAAGTCACCTTCTTGATGACTCTCTACTGAAGGCTACTTGCAGCAGGAATGGGTATTTCCACAATCTGTATGCCTTTCTGCAGCTTGAGCCCACACGTTTCCATCTCATTAAGCAAGATATGAACTTGGGAGCCCACTGCAGCCTCTCCATTATCAACCAGGAAGAGAGAAAAGCACTACCGAATGCTCTTAGTCCCCTGGAAAGCTCCAGGGGGGACTAAGACGCCATATGCATGAAACTCAAAAGCAGCATTGGCAAGCTACTGAAAGAGCTTCAACCTGCTCTCCTCCCCCAGAAAAAAAAATGGTTCAAACTCATAGTTGTTTAAATAGTTGTTGGAGGAAAGACTGTGGTGTTCCTGGGAGACACCTTCCCTCCAAGATTATTGAAATGCTGACTGATGCATTATCAAAGTAGCATTAATTGTGCTTCCATAATGTACTCCCTGGCCTAGAAAAAGGAAAAGAAGACTTATGTGGCTCATGTAAAAATTTAGTATCGCTCTTTTTTTCCCTTCAGGATTATCCAAGGCTGCTGCAGATTCACCCTATATGAGGTGTACCAACAGGGAGATCCATTGCCTGATAAATTACGATTTCCAATAGGAGCTTAATAATACATTTAATATTGGATCGATGTCTCTATTATAAACCGTACCCTGGCAATTGTATTTCTGTTGTTTTAGGGTGTAGGGCAACACTGTATTAAACCACTTCCTTTTCTCCAAACACAGGGAGTATAAGATATCTTTGCCTCATAAATTTTTAAATATCCCCTGTTTGAAAGCAGACTGATTTCCTGACTGACTTGCTCAACTATTACCTAGAGAGGATAAAAGTGAAGTTCTTTCTTGTTATGTAACCTTACCCTGATCATTATTATGCATGGAAGCACATTTGGCAAGGGCTCTCAGAGAGGAAACTTTGCAAACTGTTATAGTAAACAAGGAGAAAATGGAACATCTATTGGATTCCATCAGCAAAACTTATCTTTAAAATCCACAGCATGTGGTCTTATATACCACACAATTAATTCTCACTTAATTTGTGCAGAAACTCATTGTGGGCATGAGCAGGGACATGTAACCTGAATAGAATTGGGTAATTCCCTAGAGCACTGATTGTATTTTGTCCAAGAACTCAGTGCCTCTACCAGTGCTGTAGCATAAGGGCAGAAGAAAGATGATGATTTTTTCCCTGCCTTTATTGTATTAAAAAATTAATAAGGATCAGCAGAGGAGAGAACAATTGGATCGAACATTTGGATTGGACAGCCATTGGTCTAAACACAAAGGCTCACCCCATAGTCCACATATTAGATGTCTAAGACTTTGCAGCTATTTGCCAAAAAAAGTGTGTCCCCTCAAGCTGGTCATCCTATTCCTCCCTCGGGATGAACATACCTTTTCCTTCCTCCCAATGGGCAACTTAATTCCAACCTGTCAGGACCCCGCCTGCTCAGCGAGGAGTCATCTGCCTGAACCAGTGAGGAGAGCTGACAAACAGCAGCATCAACCACTGCAAAGCATAGCAGTGCACTGGATGCACTGTAAAGCATCCCATCCAGGGCACCCTTGGGGAAAATCAGGAGTAATGGCCACAAACTCCTGAAAGACCATTTCAGGCTTAATGCTAGGAAAAATGTCTTCACAGTCAGAGTGTCCAGACCATGCAATAAGCTCCCTCCAGAGGTGGTGCAATCACCTATCCTGGAAATCTTCAAGAGGAGACTGGATGGTCACCTCGCTGGGGTCACTTTCCTGCCTAGTGCAGGGGACTGGACTTAATGATCTTGTGAGGTCCCTTCCAGCCCTTAACATCTATGAATCTACGAGTGTGGGGTAGGGGAAAGGCACATACCAACTTGTATCCAACAGCTGGTGGCTCGGGTGGCCAAAGAGGTAGAAGATGTGGTTTTAGGCTCCACTGAAACCAAAAAGAGTTTGAACCAATATCTTTTACTTCCAATCAAGTTATGGGCTACAGAGAAACTGAAGGCACATGTAGTAGTAAGGGTTAACTCTTCCTCAACTCTGACATGATGATATCAACAGGGAGTTGTCAGACGCCTATGGGCACATTTACAGATGGCCGTATGGTGCCGTTGTTAGTTCGCTATCATTTAGGACTTCCTTTTGGAAAGGATAGGGAGACTCCTTGCTCCTTTTGGAAGTCCTAAATGATGGTGCAGTCACAGCCCATACTGCACCACGCTGGCCATACATGGTTATTTTTAGCTGCTACATAGCCATAGTAGTGCGCTACAAAGAGGGTGGTTGTTGGTATGGCAATGTAGCCTGTGGTCATGTGTAGACACCTGCGGTTGCTATGTTGCCATAGCGTGTTGCTACAGTGAAATGGCGCCATATGTAAACGTGCCTTTTGTGTGCATGTGTGTTGCTGCAGTAAAGCCCTTTTGAAAGCAAGAAGTCTCATGGACCAGAAGGCTGAGTGTACCAGAAGGAGCTTGACTCTGTAGCCCAGTAGAAAGGATGCCCCCCGGAGAAGGAGAAAGGCAGGACTTGGTTTTGTTCCCAGTGCTATGTATGCATGAAATAATCATTAGCTAAAATGCATAAATAGCTCTAGTGCTTGATGGAATGCCCACTTCATGTTTTCATCCTTTATTGACCTCCAGGTGTGGTCTTAGTTCCTTGTAGTCACTCATGTTTTTTTCTGCATCTAAGAAATGGAAGATTTATACTGAGTTTATATGCTTCCCAGACTGAATTGGACTGCAACAGAACAAAGGTGCACTTTAATGTTTTGGTGGCCTTAGATCACTTATGAGCATGTACGGTATAGTTGCTTAGGGATTTTTTCAGGCCAAAATGAGGATGCATTTGACCATCTTAGCAGTTTGGCGCTGCTGCACAAGGTGAAATAGGAACGCATAAAGTCAGATGTCTAAAAGCGGTGTAAGGGACAATTACATATCTTTGGGCATGTCTACACACATGTTGCAAGGCACTAAGGTACCTGCTCCTTTAAGAGCAGAAACTGCCTAGCGAGGGGGCCCTAAGAGCCAGACAGAAACCCCACAGGTGCAGGTTACTGTGGCAGCAGGCTAACAAGGGAATTAGCCTGCACCTGCACCCGGTCAGCTGACCTGAAGAGGGCAGGGCCCTGGGGGGTTAGCTCTCTGGTAGCAGCCAGGGGAAGGAGCCTCCAGGGAAGAATTGCTCAGAGATGCTGCGGCTGCCTGATATGCTGCATATAGGGCAAATGGGGCTCCAGGAGCTCACCAGGTACCCTGGCCTACCAGGCACTTAGTACTGGGGGGAAGTTTGACTCTTTTCAAGGGACAGAGCACACCCTGAACTGCTTGTGTTATGTTATAGCCCAGGGGCTCATATTTTGGTTGCAGTTTATAAACTGGTGGACCAGGCTGAGGCTATTGAGGGAGGAGTAAGCCTCATTGGGGGCCTGCTACAGTGTGGAGACCCCAATGCCAGGCAGCACGGTGACAAAGGGGGTGAGCAGACTCCAGTGCCAGGGGGCACAAAGACAAAGGGGCTACAGAGAGCCCAGCGCCGGTGTGGCTGCAGACACAGGGCTACAGAGAGCCCAGCAATGACAGGAGGCTGAGTTATAGCAAGGCCCCAGAGAGGCAACATTTAAATACCATCTGCAAGGCTAGTTAGTCCCAAGTCAGTGCACACTCACAGTGTTAATGTGCTTTAATATGTCTACATGTACATTAACGTGCCTTAACTAATTGCACCTAAATCTGATACCCATATTTACAAGTATCAAATTCAGGTGTGATTAGCCCCAAATCACCATTTTTTCAGTGCCTTAAGGGCATACATGTGAAGACACATGCCCTAATGCATCTTAAATTTTGGCTAATACACGTTAGAGCATCTTGTGTAGATGCATCCTTTCAGGAAGAATAGGATCTGAGCCCAGTTGTAAAATAAAAAACATATGGCCTGTTTTTCTTTTGCCATAGAGTGTGCAGTCATTTATACCAATGCAAAGGAAGCAAATGCTTTCCCAGATCAATAAGGGCATTTATAGACATGCTTCAGGAGTTGGAGAAGGGGCACTTTCATCAGAGTGGCTCCGAAAGCTGCTTTAATCAAAATGCCCAGAGCGTCACGTGTATGGAACGAGCTTTATTTAATTTGTGTGTTGAACAAGCTTAATTTCAAGTACCCCCACTGCTGATACGCTGATACATGTGACACTGGAGCCTGCTGGAGTGCAATAATTACCATGCTCCAGCAGACTTGATTAATCGAGTCTGGTCCAAAATGCTGTAATTACAGCATGTCGGAGCAGCCTCCCTGCCTCTGTATAGGTGCCCTAAGATCCTGTCTTTACCCTTCTCTTCAGTTTATAAGCCTTTTTAACTACACAGATAGGAAGTATCCAAAGAGAAGAGCATGCTTATACCTCACTCCGTAGGCAGAATTCCCACTTCAAGAAACAGGGACCATGATTCAGTTTCCTTCAGCTTCCCTTTTCATGAATATAACTAGCACTGGAATAGGCCTGGAGGGTGTATGTGTCCCACAACAATAACTATATCTCAAAGCCTGTTTATTTTGTTGGAAATCCTCTAAGAAAAGACATTGGTGTGTTACTTGAAAGGTAACCTCAAAATGTTCAGAATATAAACAGTGTCAAATAACATAATAGACACAGATTACGTATGAATGCTAGATATGGCATAGGTCCATACTTTTAAAAATAGGAAGTTCCATATTAAAGAGAAATTATATTTTTAAAACCATTTTAATTTTCTAGAAAATATTTAGGACTTGATCCTTCAAACCTTGCGTAGTGCACAATTAATGGGTGGAATTTGTTGCTCTGAAATAATATTGAGATGAGATGCTTAATAGGATTCTAAAAAGGATTAGTCAATTAAATTAGCATGCATAGCATGCAGCCCCACCAGGGGAGACGCCTTGTTGGACCTAGTGCTGGCCATGGGTGATGACCTGGTGAGGGGTCTGCAGGAGCTCGACCACCTGGGTGACAGCGATCATTGCCTGCTGGAATTCACCATTCAGCGCAAGGTGGCAAAGACATGGAGTAAGGCAGCGGCCCTAGATTTTAGGAGGGCA
>NW_017728886.1:260281341-260290453 GCF_001723895.1 Crocodylus porosus | reverse complement strand
CAACTTCCAAGAGAAGTGGTGCTGGCTCCTACCCCAGTATTCTTTCCTGCCATGGCAGGGGGTCAGACTAGATGATCTGCTCAGGTCCCTTCTGACCCTAGAAACTATGAAACTATATCTACATTAAGTCATCTAAGCAGCTAGGGCATCTACCAACTACTAAACTTTTCTTACAGGTAGACTCTTCCATTTTTTTCCCCTTCTACTGGATGTCTTCAATGTCATTATTGAAATGTCCAGTACTGCCTTATATTGTAGACAAGGCACTAGGCTGAAAGAAACATTCACACGAAGCATTATGACTCTTCTTATGGCTAAAGTTCCTTTGACTTCAATGGCAAGTATTTTCACTATTTTCAAAAAACAGGAAAATTACATTTCCAATTAAAATTTTGTCTCTCCATGTTGAAATATATCAAAGGTTAAAAACAAACGTTGCCTGATGTTGTATTTATGCTGCCAGACAATGTTCTGGTGGACAAATGGGATGTCCCTGCCCTTTTTTCTCAGTACATCAGAGGCAAATCACTGGCATGACAAACAGTAGATTGTGTTGCTTTTTTGTGGCAGAAGTCTATTTGCTCTGCAACAGGGGTGCAGGCAGCCCAACCAGCCACCTCAAGCAGGCACTCTCAGGGCTTGAGGTTCAGGCCCGTTAAGTCCCTAGAGCACCTGTCCAGCTTTCCTCATTTACAGACCCATGTGGGAGCATCTTGGAGTACCTCTCTATACGCAGGAAAAGTCAGGTTCCGTGCTTATGGAGACCTGCCCTGGGGTCTCCAGGAACACGTCTCCATAACTGGAGAAAGCCCATGCAGGCATTGGACACAGAGAATCACCAGTGTCCTGGGCCTCCTTTCCAGGACCATTTTACCCAGGTCTGCCCCTAGGATCTCCGGGGACCTGCCTGGGTAAGCGGAGAAAGTCAGGGTTTTCCCACTAACGCAGACATACCCCCAAGATCCCAGGGATGCATCTAGTTGAGTAGGGGAAGCCAGGAAAGTGCTCCCATTGCTTGAGGGGCTGAATCTTGCTTGGGAATTCCCAGGGATTGCAGGACCTGGCCCCTCAAGCCTCAGGACAGCACATCACCCATTATTCCACAGCACCAAGGGACTGGACAATATGGGCAATGAGTTTCACCCAATAAAGGACATCAACAGTACTGTGACACATCATGGAACAGCTGACCCACTTCATTTGGCAACATCTATTTGTAGCTATGGCATATGTAACACTGAGTATGCATCAGTAATTTAAAGTTCAAAACAGCTGTGCAGTAAGTATTCCCAAAAAAAGACCAACTCAGGAAATTCAGAGTTAAGGTTAAACTTAAAAGAAATCCATAAGCTGTGGGAATGCAAAATTAAGGCATCCAAACAATGTTTATCCTTTTATATATCAGGGTCAGGCAATAACCATACAGTTGTAATGAGAGTATAAATGTTTGTAGTCCCAGACTGAATTAAATGTATTCTTAAGGACACATCTTTCCCCCCTCTCCCCCACCCCTTCCTCTCTCTCATGTTGGCACTACTAGGCCAAGTTTCTCTGGAAGCCTTGCCTGTGAATATCCATATTCAGAAATGCCTGGTTCTCTTTTAAATTTAGCGACAGCTTTGAATTTACTAGTAAATATAACTGATCTAAGCTTTAGTTGTCCAAACTAGTCTCTGACTTAGATGAACCAGTAAATGAGAGCACATACAAGTTCCTGTTGTTTTGCTCTTTCACTAGAAGGAAAATGTAGTACTGGCTACAAATGAGTTTTCCAGGTTCTAAACGAATCTGTTTGCAAGACTCGTACTGCCTTTGTCAATGCATGTTAGAAATCAGTGCTTAGCAACAAAGCAATATTGTTCTCTCATGCACTTTATTATGTGCCAATATCAACAAAACAGGAATGCCAATTAGCAGCAAATAGAGAATTTTCAGTTCATAAAAAGCTGATATGTAATCACCAGTGAAGTGGGAGACTACTGAAAAGATCAGTCATCAGGCATAGTAATGTTCAGTTAGTGATGGTAACCCCATCAGACTTGGGTTTGTTTATCACCAGGAGTTCAATTGCTTATCTGAACATTTATTATTGCTTTGGGCATACATAGCGCTTAAGGGCAAATTAACTGACAATTAAGTTAATAATTTATTTTAAGAAAGCAACAGCTTGCTTTAGATAGAGGATGTGGAAGGGGAGCTGAAATTAATTCTCATCTATAGGTACATCAGATGTACAGCAAGGTATGGCTGAGGTCTATATTTTTCTTCATTTTTCTGCGTGGTCTCTTGGCTAGAGATAAGGACTGGAATAAGGACAAGCTTGGGTTAATGGACTAAGACCAGTCAGTAGCAGGGAGAGAGGAGGCCTTTTGACTGCAGAAACTGTTTACTTTGGGATAGGTCTTGTTTCACTTTCTGTGCCTAACAGCACATATATAGCTGTGTAACTGCAGTTTGGGGCATTTACATGCAGATTTGGATTCTGTTTCACAACGGAACAAATCGGAAATGTCTTATACATGTACAGGCTAAAAGGAGGAGGAGGAGAAGCCTGCTTTGAAGCTGACCCTCTGGGCAGCCAGAAGAGGGAAGATTATGTCCAGGAAGAGGGCAATTGGAAGTACGTGGCTCTGTAGGCAAGCACCCCAACCAGCTAACATATTGGGTTAAAACATGGGAGGGCTCTCCCACTCCTCCTCTGGTATCTAACCCCTGCTAGTCATGGGGAAACTATAATATTGGGACTTCCTGGCCTTACAGTCTTCCCACATGCCTGACTGGCCAGAGTACAGCCCTACTAAGTATGGTTAATGGGCACTTGTATATTTGTGACCTCAGAGCTGAATTGCAATCTGTATGCAAGTGCCAAAAACTGCATTCACCCAGCTATGTAACTACCATTTAGGTATGTAATGCGAAATAGAATTTAGCCACCTCAAGACCCATCCGTGAGCCATGATTGAGATCATTTTCAAATTGAGACATTGTTGGCAATGAAAATTCAGCCCTTAATGTTTGCCTATGGGTACGTCTATCCTGCAATCAAAGGGGTGATTTTAACATGTGCCAACAGTCTGGTATCTAGTTTGCACCAGATGGCAACAGACATTAGTGGACACTAGGAAGCTAAGTGCAAACCCTCTGTCAGTCCTGTGTATATGCTCTGGTTTTTAACTCATGCTAGAGCCAGCTGCCACATCTGCATTGCTGCTGTGGCCAGTGGTTGGTAGCATGTCCTACAATCACAGTTTAATTTTGCTGTATCAATATACTCTGCAAATGTATAAGTCAGCATGGACCTTCCCCAAACATTTATTAATTTACCCTCAGATCAGCCAAGAGAAATTATAGCTGTTTATAGCACAGACTAAATAACTGGCCTTTAATTGGATTATCTTAATCTTAATGGAGATGATCCCCAAGATAGGCAAGATCCTTTTATACACCTCTACCATCTTTGCCAACACAGAATTGTGACTATATTGGTTGCTCAGGAAGGATGTGCAGACAACATTTGTTCAAGTATTTGTGATGTGTTGAGGCTGCTTGCTTTTCAGTGTATGTTTAGCGTAGATGTTTAGTACAACAATCAGTCCACCTTTTCTCCCCTTTTATTGAAGTGGCCAACAGCAATGGCACCTTATGAAAATTCCTTTCCAGCTTCTTCTGCACTCTCCTGCTCTCCGTCCCCTTACTGGAGCTGTGTGAGGCCTTATTAAACAACAAACCTCTACAAATGCAGCTTAAGGGTCAGCTATGGAAATACTGTTCAGGCTCCTCACAAAATTACCATGCATTGCATGTTTCCTGGGGTTGCATTTCCCCCATAATACTAAATAAAGACTAGAGAGCTGGCAGGCTACCAAACTCTCCCCAAGATATAGAGCTAAAGTTGTAGAACAGGTGGCAGCTGGAAAGGCATTTGGAGGACCTTCTTGGAAACTCAAATACCTGAGGAACTTTGAGAAAGAGGTGTTTTTGCTATTGAGGCTTTAGACTGCGGCTCAAGAGACCTGGGCCCAATTCTGGGCTCAGCTCTAGATTTCCTCTGTGACTTAGCACAAGACATGCCGGGCTCATTCAGTTTGTGGAACTTCTTCAAAGTTCAGTTAATGAAACCCAGTTGATTCCTAACCCTTCAGGGTCCACGCATTGCTACTCTCTAGATCTCGTAGTGCCCTTTCTAATTTCTCTACCCTTTTTTCCATTCATGTTCCACTTTAATTAGAGAGTGGCCTGAAGCAAGACCCTGATCCCAGCATCCCCTCCTGCTAGGAAAGATTTCCCAAATTGAAATCAAGCTTTGTAAGATGAGACCTTTTTGTCTGAACTCCAACTTCAAAGCTCATCACTTGCTCGCTAACAGGATACAAAGTGTGCAGCTCATGTTGACACTGAATAGCAATTGTGCTAGCGTTTAAAGTGGCAAGCATTTTTGGCTTAACAGATTCTACAAAACAAATTCAATATAATTAGTATTATAGTGTAACATTGCAGGAGTTGATGTGGCATAGTACACAGAGGCCTTGACAGGGACTAAGACTGGCATCCTATTCCCAGCTCTGCCACTAACCTTGTACGTAATCTTAGACTTGTCACTTTATTGCCCTTTACCTCAGATTTCCTCTTCTGTAAAATGCAGGTAGTAATATTGAGCATCTTTATAATGTGCTTTGTTATCTAATGATATAAATTGCTCTATAAGCTTGATAACATTTATTCTTATTTTTATATAACTTAATAGATCCATTTCTAGACCAACTCAACCCAGGAAATGGAAGTTGCATGAATATTTAAAGCTTTTTTTTTTCAAGCAAACTATTTAAAACCTTGCAGATTCACTTCAAATTTCAGTCACTGGATTATGTTGGTGCCTATTCTATCTGACAAATATTTCCCACACTGAATTCAAATGTCCAATGCCCTTGTGTAATAGAACTAGAAACCCAATAGAACTAATGATATGTGAGTAATCACTCCTCACCATGAGTCAGAGTTAAAAAATCTTTTTTATTGGACAAGATGATCATAAAATAGGTTGAAGTGTCATGCACAAACATGATTGGAGCATAGTGTTTTGCTAGATGGGAACAAATGAATTATTTGTGGCAGTATCTCTCAATATATGCCGTGTAATGTTGCAGCTGAGAAAGGGCCTTATGATGCAAGGCTCAGAAGGTGGCATATTCCAAGGAGAAAGAGCCTAGGGATGGATTCAATTTAATAAAAGAGCAAGCAAAGAAGAATGCTTTCCTAGCACCAGGTGGTGCAGGAAGTTTGGCATTAAATCATCTTCCCTGGCACTATTTTTAACACTAGAGCTCTAGAATTATGAGTGTTGTTAATGGCTCAAACAGTTTCATACTGATCGCTTCCAGGTTGCTGCATTAATCAGCTGAAAGCATTAAAAAAGTTGCATTTGCTTTTTTGTTTCTTTTTTATCACTGTTATTTCCCCCCCCTAAGTTAATTACATTCTGTTTCTCAATGCTCTTTTAAACTGCAGCTAACTTGGTAGCAAGCTCTCATTGTTAGATCACATCAAATTTTTTGTACACATGCACACAGTGTTAATTTTTTTTTGTTTTCTGCCTCTGCCAGTTTGATGTGTCAAGAGAACAACACACAAGACTGGATGGACCATTCCTATATGGCAAGTCATACAGTAGCATCTGATGAAATATGCTGTTGCTTATGAAAGCATATGCCTCTGAATTGGTTAGTCTGTAAGGTGCCACTGAGCTGTATTAGTCTGAAGTCAAACAGAAGTCTGGGCAAACTACTTCTCTCTACTTAGCCAAATTAACTGGGCTGGCCTGCAGGTCAATTCGTAACATCTGACAAAGCCTTCCTGAATTAGTCTAAGGCACCACTCTGCCCTGTTTCTATCTATATCTTCCTAGTTTCTGCTCCACACTTGAGTAATTCTTTGATTCAGTGAATAGAACATGAGACTGAGTTAACTGGAGGTCTCAGTTCAGTAGTATGACGAAGCGTGAGTGAGGTAGGGCACAAACCTCTGGTGCTGCCTAAGTGGGGTGCCACAATGGAGCTGGGGTGGCAGCTCATCCTCCCTTCCCCTATTCTCCCCCCCACCCCCATCCTTCATCTTTCCTGCAGCAACCTCCAGCTCTAGTTCCAGCAGCAGAGAAGTGTCTTGTACTGCCAGGGCGTGGCAGTGCACAGTGCAGGAGAAGCTGCCAGAGATTCACTGCTGCAGGGGAAAGTGTCACCACATTTTTGCTATTGAAAAATAAGTGTTTAAATGGCCACTTGACACAAAGTGGCAAAAAGGGAAGGGAATTTTTCCCTGACAGCAGTGAACCTCCGGTTGTTATTCCTGCACTACATGCCACTGCTGCCCAGGGTGGAGTACTGGCTAGTTACACCTCTCCCTCAGTTTTTTTCTGCCTTTACTACGAACTCATTTTGTACCCTTGGGAATGTGATTTTTGTCTCACTCCCCTTAAATTTCCCAGTCTGTACGATGGAGATAAATCCAGTTTATGGTACATACCTGCCAAAGATGGCTGAGAAATTGGCTCTGAGGTCGGACCCAGAGAGTGGTAGTTGACGGAAATGAATCATCATGGCACTCTGTGACCAGTGGTGTATCCCAAGGCTCCGTCCTTGGACCTGTTCTCTTTAACGTCTTTATTAATGATGTGGACACTGGTGTCAGAAGTGGACTGGCCAAGGTCACCGATGACCCCAAACTTTGGGATAGAACATCCACACCCAAGGATAGGCTGGTGATCCAGACTGACCTTAATAGGCTTAGAAAGTGGGCAGATAAAAACCTGATGACATTCAATACAGAAAAATACAGGGTACTCCACCTCAAAAAAAAAAATTAAAAAAGGAACCCAACCCCTCCCCCCCAAAACCCACATCATACTCATAGGCTTGTCAGTGCTAAGCTCATTAGCACCATGGCCAAAAGGGATTTCAAACCAAGATGAACATGAACCACAATGCAACGTCGCACCTGGCAAAGCGAACAAAACTCTGGCCTGCTTCTATAGATGCTTCTCAAGCAGATCTCAGGATGTCATCCCCCTCTGTATTTGGCCTTGGTGAGGCCACAGCTGGAGTACTGCATCCAATTTTGGGTTCCACAATTCAAGAAGGATGGGGAGAAGCTTGAGAGAGTCTAGAGGAGAGCCACACGCATGATCAAAGGGCAGGAGAACAGGCCTTATGAAGAGAGGCTAGGTGCCATGGGACTCTTTAGCATGGAAGAATGCAGGCTCAGGGGTGATCTGGTGGCAGCCTATAAATACTTACAAGAGGTTGTCTTAGAATGAACTACTGGGTCCAGAAGATTCCCCACACTTGAACAAAGGACATACTCGCAGTTGTTTTCACCCTTGCAAAGCTTTATTTAAGGATACTCTCAGAAGCAGGTGATAGACCAGAGCAGAGAGGACGGTCACCTCACATTGGCCTTAGGTGGCAGCCGCTACCTGGCGTGGTTCCCCTGGCCCTGGAGCGCGCCGATCCTGGGGGTACGATAGCCTGCGCCGGGGCTCCACGCAAGTCAGAACTCTTGCCAGAGTGAAGGAACCCATAGTAACTTAAGAATGTATAGCATATATAGTCTGAAGGAAACAACATTCTCTCAAGCTAGGAATTTGGGGATGAGTTGTGATCCAGCTCACCTGGTGTTTACCACATTCCGCTGTCTTACAACATTCTGCTATCTAGGTTCATGGTTCGGTCACGCTCACAAAGCAGGAGATTACGTGCCACTACACTGGCCTGCTATGGAATCAGCATGCAAAACTCTTGCTCTTAGCACAGCTCTTACTATTACAGGGGTGTACATCAGGATCTGGGGAGACGCCTGTTCACCAGAGCACCCCAAGGGATAACAAGGTCCAACAATCACAAACTCTTCCAAGACTGTTTTAGGCTGGACAGAAGGAAAAACTTATTTACTGTCTGAGCCCCCAAGGCCTGGAATAGACTGCCTCCAGAGGTGGTGCAAGCACCTACTCTGGACTCTTAAGAAATGTTTGGACACTTATTTTGCTGGGATCCTTTGACCCTAGCTGACTTCCTGCCCCTGGGGCTGGACTCAATGATCTTCTGAGGTCCCTTCCAGGCCTAATGTTTATGAACAGGTGATGTAGTAGACTTTATTAACACATGATTCTTTGATAACTTTTAATTGGTAAAGGAATAGAAAATATTTGCTACAGAAAGCCACTTAAAAAAAAAAGTGAAAGAAAAGGCTTGTGACTTTAAGGTGAAAAATCTAGACTATACAGAAATGAATGTCAGGGATTGGCATGAGGAATGATGAATAATTTATATTAGGTTTGGGGATGAGATGGGTCACAGAGTAGGGGGCACGACTAGGATTTCACAAGGGGGAAGGAGGCTGGGATCAGAAGCTGACAATCCATTCAAAGTCATTGACTCCATCCAAAGTCATCAACTTTCCTGTCTTGTACAAAGAGTGGGTGGGATTCTTTTTCTCTCCACAAAGGGCCCATGCAGGTGCAAGCCCATACCCCACAACTGAACCAAGGAGACTCCCCCAGGGCTGAGGTTCTCCCTGTCCCACCCTGGAATGGTGAATATAGGCTCTTGACTTTTTAGCTCCACAGTGCTCATAACAGGACAATGTTAAAGTGTTTTACTACCTAGTACACCCACATGTGGTAGGTCACGGTATATAAGGACCCTATTTCTGGCATACTCTGCTAAGTGTCTCTTGCAGCCTGTGGTATCTTCTGATTCTACTGAGCCCTTCTAAGGATCACAACCTTGAAGTGGTAGAGAGGCTTGTGTGCTACCAGTGATCTCAAGAATAATGCCATCTGGAGTTTTCTACTCCAGATAGGGTCACCCATGGCAGCAAGGTAGGAAGCAAGATTTCCAAACCAATAGCAGTCTAAATAAATAATCAAATAAAAGACCTCAACGAGCGAGCAGACAGATGAAGAAAGAATACTTCACAATGGCTGTGAAAGTGGATGAAGTCTGCAGCAGAAGACACTGTTGGATAAAGGTTTTCTTCCCACAAAGTACCATTTTGTTGCTGATACGCAATGACATCCCCATGTTAAAAGAAAACATAGTTTCATAGTTTCTAGGGTCGGAAG
>NW_017728886.1:260252343-260281330 GCF_001723895.1 Crocodylus porosus | reverse complement strand
AGCACTACCTCTGTGTTCTGACCCAAGAATTCCTGGTCAAGCTCTTCTCCCTGGTTGGGAGGTCTGTAGTAGACTCCCACCATTAAGTCTCTTTCCCCTCGACTGCCTTGTACTCTAACCCAAAGCACTTCAGAGTGCCCCTCCCCTGACTCCTTGCATGTTCAGGTTTCTTCCTCCAATAGCAAGTCCTATGGTGATGGGCAATGGCAACAGGAACTAGGAATTACCAGAAGCCCTTAGTCACAGACTTATGTGCAAGTAATGATTAGATGGCTGTTTTGTACCTAGAACTGAAATAGATACACAGTTTGGCAGTTGCAATCATGACTGAACAGGCCTATTTAGAAGTCACTTTGCTGAGCCCATGTGAGGAGGGGCCTGGAAAAAAGCCCCAAGAATAGTCTGCCTTATTCACCCAACTGGAAAACCACATCTAGTGGGATCATTCCATTTACAGTCCAAATCAAGCATGAAGTTTACAGCCTGGAATGTCCACATCCTGATGGACAACCCTAACAACGATGACTGGAGTGAAGGTTGTCACTTGTGGTCAGAAAACGTGCATGATTTGATATTGAAAATGCTGCACTTAGTGACATCAGATGTGCAGTAGAGGGGCACCTCAGAGATCATGTTGCTGAAAGGAAAAGCTGAAAAAGACAGATGCATCCATGGTGTTGGTTTTGCTATCTAGACCGGGATAGTTACTTAGATGCTGGGGTCTCCAGTTGGCACCAACTGTCTCATTACCCTTCATCTTCAACTGACACCTTGAAAGCCAATTTGAAGAAAGGTGATATTAACATCAATATGTCCATTTCCCTCAAAGTGGAAACTTGGACAAACAACTAGGGAGGAGTTTAAGAGTATTGCTTGGGCATGCAGGGATGAAGTTAGGAAGGCCAAAGTGCAGTTGAAATTGCAGCTAGCAAGGGATGAGAAGAGTAAAAAGAAGGGTTTTTACAGATATGTCAGCAACAAGAGAATGTTCAGTGAAAGTGTTGGTCCCTTACTAAATGGTGGAGGCAACCAAGTGACAGGAGATGTGGAAAAAGCTGAGATACTCAATGCCTTTTTTACCTGAGTCTTCAAGGTCAGGTCTCAGACTGTTGTACCTGTTAGCACAGTTTGGGAAGAAGGTGAACAGCCAACAGTGTGAAAGAAGAGGTTAGGGACTATAGAAAAGCTGGATGTGTACCTGTCACAGGGACCGTTTATTCCCCCGCCTCCCAAAATTTTTAAGTACACTGGTCTATGAACGGTCTGCCCTGCTGTCTCCTGCCATGCTTTGATGTTAATATATCTAGTGTGGGAAGCTGCCCTGATTTTATTATAATGACCACCTGAATTGTGGTTGTGGCCTTCTGGGCCAGTCACATGGCTCTGTACATCCCCTACACAGTGTCCCATGCCTCGCAGATCGCACCCTTACAGATGTTCTATCTATTGCTGATAGAGCCCCTCACTGGGCCTTCCAGGCCCTCAGCCTCTCTCTTAGCCCTACTCAGGTTGCCAGACCCCTCAGTTTCCTCTGGTCCCTCAGACCCCACAGTCTCTCACAAGCACTCTCTAGGCCAACAGGCCATTCAGTCTTTCTCTTAGTCCCAGGAGCTGCCAGCCCCTTCTGGTCCCTCGTCCTGGACCCATTCAGTTCTCCACTTTCCTGGATGCATTCCAGGCCCTCAGACTCATCTGGTTCTGCACTCTATTTCTAGCCCCTAGCTGGGCTGCTAGACCTGTCTGGTCTCGCTATGCTTGCTGGGCTGCACTGTATGCCTCAGGCCCCTCACTGAGCCTCTCTATCTAGGCCCTTTGACCCATCTGGTCCTGCCCACCATTCCCAGCCCCTTGCTTGACTGCTGGACCCAGCCAAATCCAACTCTTTCCTGATCTTGCCAGGGCGTCCCATGCCCCATGCATTGTCCCCGCCACTTTCTCTGGCCACCAGCACAACCATCCATCTTTCTGCTGCCTTCCCACATTGCACCAGGAGCAAACCTGTTCCCGGGGGGTGCTGGAAGCCCCGGCAAGCTCAGTGAAAAGATGGATCTGTCTGGGTGCTGCCTCTGATCTGGGGCAGCATCCAGCCCATTAGTAGCCTGCCTGGGCAGCCCCAGAGGTTGCCACCACCACAGAGGGAAGGACTGGGGTCCTCTGCAGCTCAGGGGCCACTTGGCCCACTGGCAGCTTGCCCCCTTGTCATGGGAGAGGCAGGCAGGCTCCTCTGCAAAAAAGAAAAAACTATAATGCCCCTTGCCACTTCTGCTTTCAGCAGGTGCCTTCTGAAGGCAGTGAGGGGCCCAAACTTTTGGGGTTTTTAGATGGAGCCTGCCCACAGCCATGAGACAAGCCAGGAGGCAGGCACTGCTCCTCAAGTGGACTTGGGGAGCAGTTGGATTGGGCCGTGTGCTGCCTCTGAGCTGGGGAAGCATCTGGCCTGTTAGCAACCTGCCCAGGCATCTCAGGGGTGCTGCCACTGTGGAGGGAGCCACACAGTTCAGGGACTGCTTAGCCTGCTGGCAGGTCACTCCCCCAGCTGAGGGCAGGCTCTGACTCCTACAAAAAAATAAAAAGGATCAGGTCCCTTACCATAACATAATGGGATCATTGAAATGGTAGGTTTCAATTAAAAACTCAAGAGTTTCAATTTAGGGGGCATAAAATAAAACCTTGTGTATTAAACCCCCATCACATGTACAAGCGACCCTAAAAAACGTTGCCGTAGAATAGCACTTGTGTTTACAAGTACTCATCTACAGTGGCATTTATTTGCTTACTGCACCCTAATAGGTCCACTTGTGTAAGCGCTTACTATGCAGCTAACTAGTCAGCTCCACAGTAAATGTTAGGGCTGTGCGAAGCTTCAGTCCCTGATTCGATTTTGCCCGATTCAGTGGCCAAATCTCCAAATCTGAATTGAATCAGAGGACCCTTTAATCTCTCTGAATAGAATGGGAGCCCTCCGAATCGATTCAGAACAACTTGGTGATTTGGAAATAGACACAGCTTTAAATGTTTTTTCTGCATACCTGTAGGTAGCATGCGGCCTGTGAATGCTGTGATAGTGGGGCACGTGGCGTGTCTCACAGGAGCGTGGAGGGCTCCCCAACACCCTTGGCAGCAGACCCAGAAGAGGACCAGAAGCACTTCCAGTCCACATCCAGGTCCACTGGGGAGTGCACTGGGGGGCCCTGTGCCCCCCCAGCTCAGTGATTGGTGCCTTCTAAGTCTGGGGACACACCTGGGATCCCCCTATGGCTGATTGCTGAGCTGGGAGGGTCTGCAGGGGGGCCTGTATGCTCCCCAGAGGACCCAAAAGTGGACCGGAAGTACTTTGGTCCCATGCATGTGGAGAGCCCCCCAGCACTCCTGTGGGATGCTCCCATGTGCCCCAGAATCACAGTGTTCACGAGCCACACTGATATGTAGAAAAAATATTTAAAGCTGTGTCTATGTCCAAATCACTGATTCTCTGAATCAGCATCTAATCTTTGGATTTGACTGAATTGAATCAGGGACAGGTGATCCGAATCAATGAATCATTTCACAGTTACCGATTTGCGCCGAACCTGAATCCAGATCCAATAGGGCCTGCTTCACACACCTTTAGTAAATATCTCACATAGACATGCCCCCTGAGTTCCAAGGTTAAAAAGGAGAAAACCTGGCCATCTTCTTCAGCACAAAGCTTAGGCAGACATGAAGTAACCCTCTGCCTTGAACTATGCAGATCTAGTGCTGCAGCTCCACTTATCCCAGAATGTTCTCGTCCTGTCTACACTGGGATCCTCACTGGAAAGGGGCTGACCCCGGGTTTGACAAATCCCACAAGTGACACTGGCTGGGGCTGACCATAGGGGTTCTTTAACTCCTTCTCAACTGGTAGGAGGATCCACCAGCCTCTGAAAAAATATTTTAAGGAACAAGGGGAGAAGGACAGGAGACATTGGGAAGTTCCTGGCAGAGGGGAGTTGCTGACTTTCTTGAGAGATTTCCTGTACATCTGCTTCAAGAAGTAAACGCCATAATACCAGCTTCTGTTCAATTTCCTATACCAGGGCCATCACCCTTGGTGATTGAATCAGTCATTCATGTACTTTCAGCTCTTTTAGTTCAATTTTTTAGTCCAACACCAACAAACAGGCTGTGTATGCAGGCTTCCCTTGTAATGGGCCCAAAGAGGAATAACTGGATAAATATTACCAAAATAGATTCCTCTCCAAGATATGGGCCAACACAAAAACAATAAACAGAATAACTTTATGAATAAGGAAATAAAGAAAACAATGACAGTGTTCCAAAAAAGACACAGAAGGTATGCTACAACTTAATGTTAGTATATACAAGGTTCCTGTAATGGGGCTTGCATGGATTTCTCGTAGCCTAGACTCCATCACTGCTTGCTTTATTGTCTGGCCACTGTGTTAGAGTTTGGATTTCTGCAGATATATGTATAATGATTGGAGCCTCCTGGCATGAAATCCTGGAAAAAATTCAAGAATAATTCCATTTCCTTACAAAAAGCCCCGGTAGGAGTATGCTGAAAAATATTCAGTCAATCAGCCATAGTTATGAGTCACTCAGCAACCTAGCATGCTAGCCATTATTGCTCAGCAGTTCCAAATCAATGTGTTACTGGTATAGAGCAAAAGTAGTAAAGCATTACATTTGAGAAAGGATGGGTGAGATGGGGAAGAGAATTGTGATATATGGCACAGCAGTTGATAAGGGATGATGATGATGAACCATGAAGATAATGGGTATTGGATTTTTCTGGGTCTCATCACCCATCCTGCGATCAAAGAGATAACACAGAGAGCTGGCACTATTAAGGTAAGAGGGGTGGTTAAATTGTGAATAAAATGTAGGGGGGAAGATGCTATCTGTTAGGTTTATGTCAGCTGGAAAGGGAGAATATATGAGGGATCAAATTCCTTTCTTGTTACAGAGGACTTGAATTAAATTTAAAAAATGATTCAACAAAGCAGACTACCTGAACAAAGAAAAGTGCCGAAGGTGCTTCTGCTAAAAGGTTCTTAGTAGACCCAGGAGAAACTGTGATGAAACTCTAGAGGGCAAAGTAAAATAAAATTCACTTGGGTAATACCATAGAGAGCATGATATCTCAGGCAGCTGAATTTGCAGGGTATTCATGCTGGATCCCAATTGTATGGTAGAATACATGTGACAAACAACAGCCACCCAAAATTAATGTAGGGTGCTTGCTTTAAGCATATTTGATACCAAAGAGTTTTCAAAATATGTTAGGGATGGAGTCAAGCCCACTGGATCAAGCTGGAAATTCCAGGCTTGTGGCTACAACTCGTCCTTAGTGCAGTTGGAAGTTCTTACTTTGTTCCACTATGTATTAACCTTAATAGCAAAGCTTCAGACTTTTATCAGTGTAACTTACAGATAGATAGGACCTCAAAGCCTCCTTGAGCTTGTTATAATCCCTTATTGTAAAAAAACAAAAAACAAACCCACATATACAAAATTACTGCATTTACTGGAATGTAAGTCATGTTTTTTCCCACCAATCAGCATGGGAAAGAGAGCCCCGCATCTTATATTTGAATACAGGAAAACCTCTTCATTAAACACATTGTCTATCATTAAAATGCTGCCAGAAGCAGCATGTGCTCCATCATGGAAATCAACTATGACGTTGATTGAATGCATGGCAATAAAATGCATAACCCATACTGTGAAAAAAAATTTTGGGAACCTTTAGTGTTACCCATCTGAATAAAGTATAGTGTCCATTGCACTCAATCCCCTTCGACCCTGGCTCTTTTTCAACTCATGGGGGACCCATCAAATACATTTTGACCTCTTCACTCCCACAGCTAAACAGTGCCTTTCCCCCCTGCTTCTAGTGATTCCTGTTTCTTCATCAGCCTTAAATGTATGACAAACATCACCAAATATCTATGTAGCTGAGAGACTCTGTTGTCCCTTCTCTCGTCTCATCACTTGTGACCAGTGTGGTGCCACCCTCTGGCACGTGGAGTACACACACATATTGAGCAGTGCTGGGCCATGGGATCCCCATGGCTTGAAACCCTGTTGATTCTGCTAGAGCCCAGCCCAATACGCTGTATGATAAATCGTAAGTATTTTGGTTTTGGACTAGTATCATGCATAGTTTGTACTGTGCATAAGTAGGTACAAAAATGCTGCTCAAAAGTGTGTTTATGGAGTAGCTGTGCTGAAACCTGTAGCAATCTGTAAACAAATAAAAGTAAATTGCATCAATTCTGGATGAATTAAGTCTGTAGGCAAAACCTACAGGTATATTTATTTCCAAGTGAGGTTTTTTTTGGTCCCTTGCCATTCAGATTAACCTCCACTTGTCCTCAGAAGTTTCTGCCCCTTCCCTCCACCCTTACAATGTACTCAGGAAGGTTCCCAAACAGGTTCTGACAATAAGGTGGGGAAGGGGCTGCAGGAGGAAGGAGCTAGGGGGCAGAGGGCAATGGGGCCACCTGAACCTCACAACCACCTTTTTCCCTGCTGTAGCAGTGGAAAGGAGATGAATTCAAGACAAACCTCCTATAATTAGATTCTATACCCTGAGAATTATAACAAATTTATAAATTTTTCATATATAGAATTTAGTTACTGGGCACTTGTCTTAAATTCAGGGTTGTCTTAGATTCAGGTAGGTACAATATTAACACCTAGGACTTCACAGCTTTTGCGATTCTGTACATCCTGGCTAACTGGAATTTCATGACAGATGGTGATGCCATAGAGGCACACAGGGCAGGATCCTCAGGGGACTTAGGTATTGAAATGGTCAGCATTAGACCACATACCATGAGGTGTCTGATACCTAAAGGAATCCTCTGCCCCAAGCTGAGTGCCCAGGCTTCCCCTTACAAAACATGGGGGCAATTAGACTCTAAACAAAGAATTAACAGGTGCCAATGATGAGAGCTGGCCAACTTAATCACTAGGATGATGTGAGAATAGGTACTGCCTCCTAAAAATAGTCTGCCTTATCTACTCAGGATTTCTGGCCATTTCTCAAATAACCAGGGCAGACCTCTGCTTTCTGAGTTCTGCTGCCCAAATACCCAGTGTTTCAGGGCATTCTGAGAAGTCTGAGTTCAAGTGCCCTATCTACCTGATTTGGAGTAGCAACTTGACTTTGGGTCCTTCCCCTTCTCAAGCAAGTGCCCTAGCTACCTAGATAAGGGCTATTCTGGGATAGGGCACTCTCAATCCATCCTGTTGGAGCTGTTCATTTTATATAAAATACTTAAATATTCATTGAGAGAACAAGAGAGAGAATGACACTCTCAGTTGTTGAGTTAAATATTCATTGAGAGAACAAAAATGCGAATGATTCTGTAGCTTAGTTGCTAACGCAGTCCCCTAGGAGGAAGGACTCCTGGGTCTCAGTCTCTGTGTCAATGAATATTTAAATATTTTATATAAAAGTGGAACCACTTCATCAGGAAAGATTGAGAGATGCTTCTCCTGTGGTACATGGTTAGGACACTTTCCAAGGCAGAGAAAGATATAAAATTAAAATATCTCCTGCATTCTGGTGACTGCCCTCCCTACTGGTCTGTTGGATATAATGAAGGGCACCTTCTCAAGGTTTAAATCTGACCCTTCATTCCCACTCTTGTTCTTGTTAAAAATGTGACATGGAAACAAAACATTTTGTTTTGTGGATGAACAAAATATTTCATTTGAGCCAAAATGATTTTTTTTCACAGTTTTGTTATTTTAGTGAGAAAAACAACAATTTTAAATTTTGGCTCGGTTCACAGTGTAAGCTTCCTTTCTTTTTTTTCCTTTTATTTCAGTAACCAAATAGAAAGATTAATTATGTACACAGCGTGAATGTCCATGCTCCACTGAATATATAGCAATACAAAATGAAACAGGAGAGCGTGAGAGACTCACACCACAGTGCCCAGTGGCCTGATGGATGGGATGTTCTCCTAGGATTTGGAAGATACCAGTTCATGAAGCAGGAGCTGTTTACAGCAACGTATCAGCTTCTACAAGAAAGTAGCTGACCTCCAGGGTGGAATTTCTGGTTCAGATCAGGGAAGGACCCACCCCCAAAGAGCCTTGTGGTAAAGGATGTGGAACACCCCGGGTCAAGGAATTGCAAGTTTTCCACATTCTCAATAGGTTCCATAACTCTCCAATTTGTCCACATCTTTTCTGTAGTGGGGAGCCCACAACTGGACACAATTCTCCAGATATGACCTCACCAGTGATGAATAGAAGATAATTACTTCCCTCGATCTGCTGAGCAGAAGCCCAGTAATGCAGCCCACTATGCCGTTAGTTTTCTTCACAACAAGGGCACATTTTTGGTTCATATTCAGCTTATTGTTCACTATAACCCCCAGATCCTTTTCTGCAGAGCTGCTGCTTAGCCAGTCTGTCTCCAGCCTGTACTGCTGCATGGGATAGTTCCATCCTAAGTCCAAGACTTTGCAATTAATTGTCCTACTGAATTTAATGAGCTTTTTTTTGGTCCAATCCTCCAATTTATTGAGGTCTCTCTGAATCCTACCTCTACTCTCCAGTGTATCTACTGCTCCCTCCAGCTTGGTGTCATCTGCAAACTTGCAGAGAGTGCACTCCATCCCATTTTCCAAGTTGTTGATGAAGATAGGGAACAAACTGGATCCAGGATCGACCCCTGGTTACCAGCTCCACTTGATACCAGCTGCCAACTAGACAACAGGCCATTGATTCCTATCATTTGAGTCCAATGACCCAGCCAGTTTTCTGTCCTCCTTACAGTCCATTCATCCAACCTGTACTTCCTTAGCTTGCTTGCGAGAATGTTGTGGGAGACCATATCAAAAGCCTTGCCAAAGTAAAGGTATATCTCATCCACTGCTTTCCCTGCATCCGCAAAGCCAGTCATCTTATCATAGATGACAAGCAGGTTGGTCAGGCATGACTTGCCCTTGGTGAATCCATGCTGACTGTTCCTGATCACTTTATCCTCCAAGTGTTTAGAAATGAATTACTTGAGGATCTGCTCCATGACTTTTCCAGAGACTGACCGGTCTTTCTCCCTCTGGGTCTACCCTCTTCCGTTTCTAAAAGATGGGCATTATATTTGGCATTTTCCCATTCTAAACAAATGATCTGAAGTGTTCATGAAACAGAATTCTAGTTTGCAGCTAGAGAGGTCATTAAGTGACCTATTAACATAAAAGTGAACTTATGTTCACAAAATCTTGTTTTCTCTCTCTATGTATACTTCATTTTCTTTGTCTATAAGGGCATCTACACACATGCATCAAGGCTGCTCCGACTACCTGTAATTACAGCTCATCAGAGCGGACTCAGTTAATCAAATCTGCTGGAGTGTGATAATTACAGCTTTTCAGCAGACCCCAGCGTCTCATGTATCAATGTGACCCCATGCTGAAAAACGGCGGCAGGGGCATTTTAACTAAAATTGGTTTGACAAGCTTGTTTGTTAAAGCACCCTGCCATCATTTTTCAGTGCAGGAACGCTGATACACGTGATGCTCTGGGTGCTTTAATTAGAGCAGCTCTCAGAGCCGCTCTAATTTAAGTACCCCCCTGCCTCCTGGAGCACGTGTATAAACACCCTAAATGTGCATCTCTGCCCTGCCTTTTGTCCGAGTTCAGACTAACGCAACAAATTACCTCTCTCTGTTAATAATGGCTCTACCACTGTGCTGCCACAACATTGTAGAGTGATAGCATCAGAGGGCAGACTGTTCACTTTTGTCTCCCTCCTTTGGATGAAACAGACAACCTTACACTACGTTTCCCTGCTCACCTGGTTCAGTTCAGCCCCTTGCAACAACTCCATCACTGCTTCTGGCATTTTTCTGAAGAAAAATAATATTTTTTCTTCACAGCTTCAGCTTAATCTTCTGGCATTTTCTGTTCTAATTATTCACCTTCAAGGGTCAAGCTCCAAACCCATCTCCCTTTTTTTTAAATGACAAGTTTGCTTTATTTGGCAAATATTTTAATTGTTTATCGTATTATTGACCTTAATTGTTTTGTCGGTTGTGATTGCGCATTCATCTCTGCACAATACTCTGAATACCTTGGGGAAGCGCTGGGTAACATTTAAGGGCCTGACCCTGCAGGGTCTAAACATTCAAAACTCCAGCAGAAGCCAGAGATCCTGCCCACAGAGAGCAATACTATTCTTATTCATATTATAAATTGCATGAGATACACTGAGCTCTTACATTGGCAAGTTAGAGAGCAAAAGCACCATCAACATTTTCTCTTTTCTGCTGTATCATTCACTAAGGACAGTGCAAATACATAGGGTTTTCCAGTGGCAAATGTGCTGCAGCATTTACAATGAGAACGATGAAGCAGAATTTGATTCTGCACCTGGTGACATCAGTGGGAAATGGATCAGGCTCTTCTGCTAATAGGATCTTGTCACTAATAAGCAACCTGGAAGATACCAACTAACTTTAGCACTCATGGATGACTATGGGAGTTTTGCCTGAGTAAAGACTAAGAATAAAATGCTAGATTTCAGGGTTTGGCCCATGAAGACAAAGCGCCTGCACAGCAGCTGGATTTCAGAAGTCAAATGTTATAGTAGTTTTAAACCTAACATGACCAGCCCTCGTGGGGGACTCTGTAACTGCTGGAAAAGTTTCATGTTTTTAAAATAAGCCATTTTGCCCCCAGAGTTGCACAAAAAAACCCCAGTGGAACTAATGGAAAAATGCAATTTATTTTGAGTAACATCTTGTTCAAGAGGCCATTGCCGATTTGCATTATCTCAGAACAAAGTTTGTATACTGTTAACAAGACCAGCTGTAACAATGGGAAGAATGATACTGTGGGAGCCAAAAATTGGGAAAAGGAAGCTTCTGTTGAGCACCTGGTACCAAATTAGGACGGATTATATATGAGCAAGGTAAGCTGTAAGAACAAGATAAGAGAAAAGACCTCAATACACCTATTCAGGATGTAAAGCTAATATGACTGATGCATAAGGAAGTCCCACTAGTCCAGGTATCAGTGCTGCTGGAGAGCACAGGGAATTTGTACCCAGCCAGAATACAGCATAATACAGATCACGGGCAAGATGCATGTTGCACGTTTCTGCAAGTGCTGAGTGCACTAGGCCCAGCACCTTCAGACTACATTAGTGCACTACAAAGTATAGGATGTGACTTCTGAGAAAAGCATGAAAAGGACTTTCATTTTAAGTAATAGTTTCCAATTGTGATTAAAAAGAGAACATTCAAAACATGACATGAGCGTCATGGATGCAGCATGTCTGTCTGAATTTGCAAAGAGCCTGAAAAATGGCTTTGAGAGGTATGAACTATTCCAGCTGTTTCAGGAGGTGCCAACTGAGATGCAGATCAGGCTACCTGCTTAATACTTAGGACCATAGGAACGTCAAGTGGGAAAGGACCTCACAAGGTCATCTAGTCCAGCCCCCTGTTCAAGGCAGGCTCATCCCTGCCTAAACCATCCCAGCCACGTGTCTGTCCACCCTGCTCTTGCAAACTTCCAAGGATGGAGATCCCACAGTTTCTCTAGGCAGTCCATTCCAGTCCATTCTCCAGGCAGTCCACTGACCACCCTCATAGTCAGAAAAGAAAGTCAGTATTTTCTAGATGGCTTCTACCATAGCCACACAAATACCACAAAAGAGGAAAGAACTTCTTTTTTGGGGGAAGAGTTAGGGAAGATAGAAGTACTGCATTTAGCCAGTTGCTTCCCAAAATTAGATTCTATCAGACCTGATTCACCTTTTACTGACATTTCACTGAAGTTAGTCCTGGAAATGATGGTAGGGCTATTCCTATTGTAGTTTTAAAACATGGAAAAATAGCTATACATTTCCTTTATGTACAGCAGAGCCTTCGGAGTGTGGTTAGGTGACTTGATTTTCTAGCAGTGCAGAAGACACAGGGAACCGGTGGCACCGTGTTTTCCTGACCGTCCCAGGCTTCCAGTGGCTTTCTCTGGGCTTCAGATAAGATGTGGCAGGAGAGAAGGAACATCTGGTGCAAGCACCAGGGCTGCACATTGAGGAGGTAAGGATATTTCACACACAAGCATCTCAAGATAGCATATGAGTGGGAAGGCTAGCTACAATTTTGAAGGTGAGCCCTGGGTGAACAGATGAAACAAGTCAGAACTAGGAAGCCTAGGACAGCAAGTTAAACTAGGAGGCAGCGGGGGCTTGTAACAAGGCAGTGTGTGCCCTTAAGAGGAGGCAAACAGCTTGGCTGACGGGCTGCAGCTGTGTCAAGGTTAATAAAAGTGTGGAGAGGTAGGAGTCAAAAACCACAGCAAGCAGAACTAGAGAGAGCTGTGGAGGAGAAGCACCAGAATGGCAGACTGCTGGGCTATGGGGTGGGGGGCAAATCTGCTGTGGCAAGGCCAGAGCCATGGGCGCCTCCTTCTGGTGTCTAGGACAACACAGTTTATTGGATTTACTTGCTTTTATTTGTCAAAAGGCTCTGTATGCTACTAGGGCATGCTGAGAGATGCCCAGAGAGCAAATTGCAGGTGGTTTAAAAGACTTTATTCCTTACTGGGGCTTGCAGAGAAATGCTCGAAGAGCAAAAGCCTGGTTGAAGAAGCCCTGAGGAGGTAAGCCACTACTGGACAGCAACAGGCAAACCTCAAAGAGGGTGGGGAAAAGGAAGGCAGGGGGAGGGTCTGTCTTGTAATAGAAAGGCTGTTGAATGGAAGAATACAACTTGTCTTCTTTTAGGCCAATCTTGACTTCCTTCTCTTTTTGACACCAACAAAACTGGGTTGTATGAGACATTCCCTGTGAGAGTCAGCAAGATAGAATTTGCTCTTGCCCAGGCATTGGAGCATGAGTGCACCTGTAAACATCATGTATACTTGCTCTTTACGCAGCCTGTCCAACCAGCCCAGAGCCAATCTCATTCAGTGTTTGAAACTAAAAAAAAAAAAAAAAAAAAAAAAAAAAAAAAAGACTATGCCAGTATCTGGCTCCCAGCCCTGGATAGGAGCATCCATTTTTGTAGCATGGATTTTATTGTTGGTGGAAATGGGAAAGCAGAGTCCATAACCATGTAGGTGACTGGTGACATGGGCCTGGCAAACATGAGAGCTTGGTGGGAACTATTGTTTCCAGTTTATGGGGAATTCAGTGATTTCCAAAGTTTTACTGTTCCAAAATGGAAACAAATGCTAATTGTGTGCATATATGTACAAATATTCTGTTGTAAAATTTCTAACCGGCCCTAACAACAACTACAAGCAGGACTAACATATGTCTTGCAATACATTTAGATTATTTCTAGCATGGGCAAGAAAACATGATGGCAAACTGGGCTAGAAAGCTGTGCTTGAGCTTTAGTTGCATCCACTCCTCCTTCACCCCCTCTCAAATATCTGCCTGGTCCCACAGGGAAGCCTACAGCCACTACTTAGAAAAGGAGCCTCTCTCTGGGACAGGGTGAAGAATAAGGAGCTAAAAGAGCTCAGCCCTGCTGATTAGCCAGGGAGAAGAGACTGCGCTATAACCTGAATTATTTCTTGGCCAGGTTCCCTGCTGCAAGTACAGCAGCCAGAAGCAATTCTTGAAGAAAGCCAAAGGAAGCAATGCTTTAAACTAACCACCTCCCCTGCGATGCTGTAGGGAGATGCAAGCATTGTTATCCCACATCCTCGCAAAGCAGAGAGCAGGTTGCTCCTCTGGTCTATGCAGGGAGCCAGCCTGGCACATAAATGCTTGATTGCTTAGAGGAGCAGCCCAGGCCTCCTGCAAACAAGTACATGAAATGATTTTTGCCATCTTAAAATGTTAACAACAATCTTTGCCTACTCTTCACTGCTCTTCCCTCAGAAATGGATATTATTTATAGAGAATTGAAGCTGTTTTCAGGGGCCAGAGCTATAACTTAAACTCTGACACTGATTCCCAAAATAACCATGGCCAAAAAAGATGAAATCACAGGGGGAATGAGGAAGTGAAAACCCTTGTTATCTTCTGATGTCTCCTGCAGTATTTATGTAGGGCTTGCATGTTTACCTCCTAAAGGGTATGTCCATGTGAGCTGTTTACTGCCCAGTAGGCTAATTAACTGTGCAGTAAATGTCTTAGCATTTACATGTGCTCCTCTGTCAGGCTGGATTAAACTAATTTACTCCACAGCAAGATAGTATTTGTAAATACTTGTCAATACAAGTACTATCTTGCTGTGGAGTAAAAAACTCCACAGCAGCACAGGAATAGACCCTGCACCAGCTGGCTGGGGCAGGAGGGAGCTTTAGTGCAGGGGCTGCCTGCCAGCTGGTCCCACACTGAAGCACACTTGTGCCCCAGCCAGCTCCTCTGCAGCATGCTGAGCTGGAAGGAGCAGCCCTGGACTGACAGGCTGACCCCCAGAGTCCCTGCCAGCCGGGGCTGCTCCAACCCAGCTCAATGTGCTGTGCTCCCAGGAGCACATTCGAACAGGAATAGGCTCCAGAGTTTATTGCTCCCAGGTGCATGTTCAAACAGCATGCCCAAGGGCAATAAACTCTGGAACAATAAACTCCATGTAGACACGCTCAAAGCTTTCCTGTTTTTTCTTCTCTTTCTTGGCATGTTCACTTAGGGTATGTGTATTCAGCCTGAGGTATTGCTATATGGAGACTCATCACATCTGCGTTCTTTTAATGCTAGTGTGCATGGTGCTGCCTTGCACTGTTTATACAGACCCTTAGACTCCTCACCTTGCATTTCTTACTTGTATCATTGATGCAATCTTTACCTACATCACAAAGCACATTAATTTTTTACAGTGCTGTGGAGCTGAGAAGTGGTGTTGTTGTTGTGACAATGACTTGGGTAATGCTAGGTCTCATCACTGTAAACTAGCTGTTTCTAAAACCTCTACTCAGGTAGTCAGGGATAATTTGTGGGCTTTCTTTTTCAACAAACCTGACTCCTGAGGATTTAATATATACTACAATAAGCCTCCATATAAGATTTATAGTCTATTTTCAGGCCTATACCTTCAGGAATATTATTTCCCAGAACATACATTGTAAATGAATCCTTTGCCTGTATTTCCAAAAGTGGAGGCAAAAATCAGCTTTTAATTTTTCCTAAACACATGAAAACAGCAATTTGGGGGATTTATACTGACAAATGTGGCGGGCTTCTCACATTTATGTGAACTATGAGATATCATTTCAATATGAGGTCTCTCTATTTGATCAAAACTAAATTGTAATCTGAGCAGATGTGGATAAGTTGTGTTTATGATTACTGGCATAAATTCATATCAGTTATACCGGTGTCAATCTGGTGTTACTCAGCTGAAGATACTGGAACTACTCCAGAATTATACCAAAGTAACTAAAAGCAGAATTTGGTGTAATATTTCTACTGTCCTAGCAAATTAAGACCTGGCTCTCATAATTCACACTGATTGCACTCAGTTATATCTTTATCGCCTCTTGGCTGAACTACAGCATGCACTATATCTGGGCTTGAAGCCCTCAGAATTTCAGAAACTACCGCTGCTACAGGACGTTGTAACACATCTCTTCTGCCGTGCAGTAGGCTAGTGCTATCACATAGCACATGTTGTGCTCTCCCTACAGCAGGTATGAATAGGATACTGAATCACAAGCCAGGTTTGTTTTCTATCCTCTAGGGACTCAGTGGCATGAGTGAAAAAAATCAACATTTCTGGGATGAGGACTGTGAGCACAGCTTGCTCTTTTGGTACAATGAAAATTTCTACAATAAGTTCTAAAACTTTCTACACCTGCTACTCACATGCTAGTCCAACCCCCTTTCCCTTCTTGATCTGCTGCTCTGCTTTCTGCTCCTGCTCTGTCTACCACTATGCTACCTGTCCCCTCCCCTGTCTACTAGGGGTGTGCGAAGTGGGCCCTATTCGATTTGGATTTGGATTTGGATTTGGATTCTGCCTGAATCAGGGACAGTGATTTAAATCATTGATTCAGATCACTGTCCCCAATTCGATTCGCCTGAATCCAGATCTGAAGATTTGATGCTGATTCAGAGAATCAGTGATTCTACTATAGACACAGCATTAAAAGTTTTTTCTACATACCTCAAGGTACCAGCACGGCTTGCAGACATGGTGATGCTAAGGCAGATGGAGTGTCCCACAGGAGTGCGGGGGCGCCCCCCACATGCTCAGCGGTGAACCAGGAAGTGGACCAGAAACTTTCTGGTCCACTTCCAGGTATGTCAGGGAGCATGCAGGAGGGGGTCCCCTGCACCCCCCTGGCTCAGTGGTTGGCCACCGGGGGACCCCAGGTGCCCCCCCAGACCCAGGAGGCAGTAGTCGCTGAGCCAAGGGGACGCAGGGGGGCCCCCCAGAGCAATCCCTGGCAGACATGGAAGTGGACAAGAAGTGCTTCTGGTCCACTTCTGGGTCTGCTGCTGAGCACGCTGGGGAGACTCCCACACTCCTGTGGGATGCTCCATGTGCCCCAGCATTGCAGCATTCACAAGCTGCCTGCTACCTAGAGGAATGTAGAAAAAACATTTAAAGCTGTGTCTATGTCCAAATCTTTCCAAATCTCTCTGAATTCATTCGGAGGGTCCCGGTTCGATTCAGAGAGATTAAAGGGTCCTCTGATTTGACTGGGATTTGGAGATTTGGCCACTGAATTGGGCCAAACCTCTGTTGAATCAAACCAGGGACCGAAGCTTCACACAGCCCTACTACCTACCACATGCCACACACAGAGGCGTCCCATGCCACTTGTGGCACAAGTGCTACAGCTTGGCAATTCCTGCAGAAGTGGAAGGTGTTTTGATACAAAAGCAATAAGCATGAGAACCTGTATGGAGCAGATTAGACTAGACTAGACAAGACAGTAAAGAAGACACACATTGTGCTGCCCTAGTTTGTGGGTGGTCTTTGTTGTTTTACATCTGAATTACTCTTGAAAACTAAAATGAGCCTGCTTCTGACCTCCCAGAGGTGAGAATTAAATCAGAAAATACATCCAATGATTTCAAAGGGCCTGAATCTTTGCTGTTTTATATCTTGCATAGTACTTTTGCCCCTCTGCAAAATCATATGAAAGCAGGACTGCATCTTCTAACACTCACTTTACGTAGGTGCAAGGTGCAGTGCAGTGGAGAAATACACTCATGCAACTCCAGTGAGTTTAGAATTATTCCAAATAGACTACAAATAGAGCTTCCTGTATTTAAAGTACAGGAAGGAAAGTTTTGAACACAAAAGAAATTTGCAAATGACTACTTCACAAAATCTCACCATCCATCCAGTATATGCATGCCTACACATTTCATTGTTCTAGATAAAGGCAGAGAGAGGAGAATTTTAAAAGAGAAAAAGGAAGTTAGTTGCCTTCATTGTCTTTTGCCTGAAGAAAGGACTTTTAGGTTTGTTTCCACCTTATTGTCCTGTTACAGACTGAAAAGACTACAAGAATCAGAGGCATTTTTTTCACACCACATTTTACACTATAATTGGAGAAAAGCTAAATTAGCAGCTTTTCATTAACGAGTTCCATGGTTGTATTTTAATAGGTTGGCTAAATTATGCTTCATCAACAGAATACTTAATTTACTAACAACAACACAAAACATCTTTGACCCCAGAGATTTGAGTGTTCAAAGGCTGCTGATCTTTTTAACTGTACTTCTTTTGTAAAATGACTCCCGAGAGAAGGAATAGGAGCAGGACATTCTCACCAGCTGTATAGAATTTGGTTCCAATAAATGGTGTAGTGGAGGTTAGTTTTATCTGGGAGGTTTTTTCCTCTAATAGAAACATTGGTTTTAAAGATGCAAACAGCTGTGGATTTCAGCAGCTATAGTTATATACTTCTGCTCTGGTATTTTATCATGGTAATAATAAGGGGGCTGCTTTGAGATAGAAAGCACTCTTCAAAATCTGGATACTTCATTTCGGAGTCTTTATGGGATATGAGCTCTTTAGAAAATCCGATCTATATCTGATAACCTTTTAGCACTGTTTATTCAATCTTTCCTTAGAAAACAGATAAATAAAGATCCACATGCTTTACTCTGCATGATTGATAGGATCAGACAAAAGAATTCTGGTTTGTTTTGCATGGACATTAAGGGTGCATACACACACATTAAGTCATCTTAAAATAAGGCAATTTAACTAAGTTGACTTACATTAAGCCACGTCAGAGCGTACACACCTACAGTTCCTTTTTTGTGGTGGCAGCCATCTTATGAGCTATGTTGACTCAACTAATTTGACTCAAGATACACCTTGGAGGTGTTCATCTTGCACCACATTTAAGTTGACTCTGCTCCCCATATGTGTGTACACTCTGGCAGTTAGGTCAACTTTAAAAAGTTAAACTGGCTTAACTTTAGAAAGTTAGTACTTGTGTATGTATCCTAAGATTTCATGACAAGGGTAGGGTTTTTTTAAAATTATATCCAGTTTTACATTTGTATTGTTGACCGTACCAATAGACCAGAGATGGTGAGCCAGAAATAGCTATATTTCAGTGGTAATATGGTTTATACAGAGCTAGCCTTAGGGAAATGGCATCCTGGATAAACTTGTATTTTGGTGTCCCTTTCCCCACCCCGTGGCACCCTCCCAAATTTACAAGCAGTGTGTGTGTGGGGGGGGGGGGGAGACATAGGGGGAAGCCAGCAGACCCTGCTGTGTCTACAAGTCTCTGCTAGAGCTTCAGCCAGGGGGGGGGGGGTGCATGTTGGGGTGTGAAGGAGGTGTGAGGATGTTATGAGGAAGGGGTGTGTGGGGGGGGATATGTGCAGGAGGGGTGGGGTGTGTGTGGGAGTGTGTGTTGGGGGTGGCATGCATGCATGAGGGGCATGTGTCCCAGAGGTTGCAGGTAGCAAGGGACCCAATGGGCTATTGCAGGGCAGTGCATGCCCACTCACCCAAGATACTGGCCTGGTGCCAAGTAGCAGAGCCAGGGAATGGCGGGGGCTCAGCACAGGGCACCAGGAAGGCAAAGTAGGCAGGCAGCAGGCAGGGCTGCCCTCACAGGAAGCCCAGCCCCAGCAGCAGGGTGCCACCACCCAGCTATCCATGCCCTGGCCCTCAGCAATGGTGGTGGTAGCTGGGGGAGGCTGCAGCTCAGCCTCCAGCTCCAGCACGTCAGTAATGGTGAACCCCATGACACACAATCCAGGGATACCCAACCGCACTGCCTTCTCACTGGGCATTGATGCCTTGCCCCTGGCCCAGCCCCTGGTGCCCTCCTTCTGGCCTGTCATGCTGCCTGGTAGCTCCTGCCACCACTGGCACCACTCAGAGGCTTTTTATCCCACTGCCCTGGTTGGCTGGCTCCAATAAACTCTGGGTGCAGCTAAGGGGGTGGGCCCCGCTGCCCTGCCCCCAGGATTAGTTGCCACCAAAGTCCCCCAGTAGTTCTCACCTATCAGAGTAGTGGAGTAACGCAGGGTGTATGTGTATGTGTGTGGCATCCACTCCTAAGGCCAGCTCTAGGTTTATAAACTTGTTAAGAATCTTATGAATCTTTCTCTGTATAAAAGGCTAACACTACTGCTACTTTTACTACCACCATTGTTGTTTATAAGATACAATGAGTTGTGCCTTCTTGTGCCTGGTAGTTTCTAAAAATCAATCTATTTCTCTGTTATATTTTGCCTTTATTTTTCAGCTTAGCTCTTACTGTTTGGCCTCTCTAATACATGTGCAATTATTCTAATTGCCAGAGGAGGATTTTCAAACACAGGGCCAAATTCACAATGGTGCCATTACATTGATTTACTCATTGACTCCTTCAGGGGCAGGCAATTATTTCAGCTGGAGGGCCACTTAACAAGCTTTGGCAAGCTGGTCAGGGCCACAAGCGTAGCCATACCCCTTGACAAGTGCCCTACTCCCTGGTGACCATCTTGGAACTAAAAGTTATGCCCCCCTAACCTCTGACACCAAAAGTCCTTCCCCTTGCCCCCAGAAGTACTCCTTTTGGCTAGGGGGTTTGCCATCTTGTAAACAGAAAAAATACATATTTTAAAAATCAAAGTACATATATTAATTTGATTTCACAAAATATTTTTGTCCTGATTTACATGTATTTGTGTAGTGTGCACAGAGGTGATTGCATAATAGTTTAAAATGAAGTTTTACTTTTGTATATTGTGGTGGGAGAGGGTATGGAGGTTATGGGTGGATGGGTGGGTACAGGGTTTGTGGAGGGCTGTGTGTGCATGTATGTGAGGTGTGCGTGACAGTGTGGGTGTGTGTATGGGGTTTGTGGGACGTGAATAGGTGTGAGGGGTATGGATGTGGATGTGTGGGGTGTGGGTAGGTATGGGGTTTGTGTGGAACTGTGTGTAGGTGGGAGGGTGGCAGGGTGTTCTGACATGTGGAGGTGGAGGGGGGCTGCAGTGTGTGAGGGGGTGTAGGTATGGGGTGTGCATGGGAGGTGTGGTTGCATGTGTATGGCGGCCCATGGCAGGCAGAGACCTCTCGTGGTGCTTTCATCCTGGTGAGCCCCAGGATTTCATGTGGCTGAGCCATCGGCAGGGAGAGTGGCAGCCCTGGCCAGGCTCCATAGAGCTCCTGCCAGGCCAGGCTTTATGCTCCTGCTGCTTCACCTTGGGCCCCTGATAACCCTGGCCTGGGACACTGGCTCCCACTCGCTGCTGCTACTTCCTCCCGCCTGCTGCTGTTGCCACTGCCACTTCTCCTGCCTGCTGCAACTGCCCTTCCCTGGCTGCTTCCCTTCTCCTGTCTGCTGTCAGCACTACTTCCCCTCCCCACCCACTACGTGCCTGCCACTCTGGCCCCATGTGGTTTCTGGCTATATGGTCAAGACCACAGAATGCAGCAGAAGCCAGCCTGGCCCCGTGGTTCCCAGCTGGCTCCTACTGCATTCTGTTGTTGCTGCTGTCCCTGGCCCCAGGGCACCTACTTGTTTGCTGCAACTTCCTCCCCCTCCTGCCACTGCTGCCCTTCCCTGGCTGTTTCCCTTCTGACCCTGCCTGCTGCCACTGCTCCCTCCCCCCGCCTCCACCCGCTGGCCACCCCAGCAGTGCACGGTTCCCAGCTGCATGGTCAGGACTGCAGGATGAAGCAAGTGCCAGCCCGCCCGGCCCAGCCAGGCCCCCATGGTTCCCATCTGGTTCCTGCTGCACTGTGAGGTCCCAGCCATGCAGCCAGGAACTGTGTGGTACATGAGATAGATCAGCCCAGCTAGCAGTACTGCTAGCAGTACTGTGGCCTGGACTGCACAGCACAGTAGGAGCCAGCTAGGAACCATGGTGGCCAGGACTAGCTGGCTCCTTCTGCGTCAGCAATCCTTCCCCCAAACCCTGCTCCCTCCGCCTGTTCTTAACTCAGTTTCCTTCTCAGGCAGAGGGCAGGCAGGGGGAACAGCCACAGGGTCCTAGGCTAGAAGCCTCTAGGCAGAAGCTTTTGGTTTTGGGGTTGGGGTGAGGTGGACTTTGTTGCTGCCGCCACTGGCTCCTGCTGCTAGTTCCCCATGGGTTCTGCTGCTGCTCGCACCTAATCATATTTGACAGGCAGCCAAGGGAAGATAAAAAATTTAGAAAATTAATATTTAGGGGCTCCATAGGCTAGATAGAATGGCCTGGCAGGCTGGAGCTGGCCCATGGGTTGTATTTTGCCCACCCCTGCTCTACTGCATGTTTCCACAACAGCATTTCATGCCTGGTGCGGGGATTTCATCGGTTTCACAGATTTTCATAGACATTAGGACTGGAAGGGACCTCAGAAGATCATTGAGTCCAGCCCCCTGCCTGAGGGGCAGGAAGTCAGCTGGGGTCATAGGATCCCAGCAAGATAAGCATAGAATTTACTCTTGTAGGTGTTCAATGTAGGTGCTTGAACCATCTCCGATGGCAGGCTGTTCCAGACCTTGGGGGCTCAGACAGTAAAGAAATTCTTCCTTATGTCCAGCCTGAAATGGTCTTGCAGTAGTTTATAACCACTTGACCTCATTATCCCTTGGGGCACTCTCGTGAACAAACCTTCCCCCAGATACTGGTGGGAACCTCTGATAAACTTATAGGTGGCCATCAGATCACCCCCAAGCCTGCACTTTTCCAGGCTAAAGAGCCACATAGCTCTCAGCCTGTCATCGTAAGATCTGTTTTCCTGACCTCTGATCATGTGTGTGGCTCTTCTCTGGACTCCCGCAAGCTTCTCCACATCATTTTTTGAATTGTGGGGCCCAAAACTTGACGCAGTACTCCAGCTGCAGTCTCACCAAGGCAGAGTACAAGGGGAGAATGATGTCCCCAGATTTGCTTGAGAAGCATCTATGGATGCAAGCCAGTGTTTTGTCACTGTACTAGCCGCAGCATCACATTGCAGGCTCATGTTCATCTTGTGGTCAATGATGACCCCCGAGTCTCTTTCTTCCATTGTGCTAGCCAGCATAGCACTGCTGAGCCTATAAGGATGCTGCAGGTTTTTCCACCCAAGGTGGAGAACCTTGCATTTTTCAGTGTTAAACACCATCAAGTTCTTGACCGCCCATCTGCTGAGCCTGTCCAGCTCAGCCTGGATAGCCCTCATGTCATAAGGTGTGAATGTTTTTCCCCAAAGTTTGGTGTCATCGGCGAACTTGGCCACTCCGCTTCTGACTCCAATGTCCACATCATTAATGAGGGTGTGGAGCAATATGGGTCTAAGGACAGAGCTTTGGGGGACCCCACTGGTTACAGGGCACTATGACAATTGACTTCTGTCTATTATCATCCTCTGGGTCTGACCACAGAGCCAATTTCCCAGCAGCAGATTGTGGTGGACCCAAGGCCAGAGTTGGCCAGTTTCACCAAGAGGTGATCATGGGATACCAGATAGAAGGCTTTTTTGAAGTCAAGATATACAACGTCAATCTCTTCCCCCTTGTCCAGGGGATAGGTCACCTGGTCGTAAAAGGTAATGAGATTGGTCAAGCATGACCTACTCACAACAAACCCGTGCTGGCTGTCCCTCAGGATGTTGCCATCAGCCAGTCCATTAAGAATGGACTCTTTGTTGATTTTTTTTTTTTTTTTTTCTTTTTCCAAGACCTTCCCCAAAATAGAGGTCAGGCTGATGGGCCTTAGTTTGCCTGATCCACTTTCCTCCCTTTCTTGAAGATAGGTACCACATTGGCATTCTTCCAGTCATCGGGCACTTCACACGAGCGCCAGAAGTTCTCAAACATCCATGCCAGGGGCTGGAATATGACGCTCACCAGCTCCTTGAGTACCCTGGGGTGTAGATTGTCAGGGCTGGCTGACTTGAAGGTATCCAGCCTCTCAAGATGTTTCTTCACAATGTCAGCATTAATGGACTGCAAGGGATCTCTCTCACCTGGACCTTCCTGTCCCGTAGTGGGCATGGGCATCCCATGGGACTGATGAAAGACCAACACGAAGTACCCATTTAATAGGTTGGCTTTTTCCTGGGCATCAGTTGTCAGTTGTCCCATCTGGTTTAGCAGGGGTCCAATGTTGCCCTTGCTTTTCCTCTGGCTCCCCACATATCTGAAAAAGGACTTCTACTTGAAGCTAGATGGAGTTCTGTTGCAGCCTTGGCTTTCCTGGTTTGCTCCCTGCAAGACTGGACCAGCGCAGAATATTCCTCCTTGGAGGTGAATCCCACCCTCCATCTTTTGTAGGCCTTTCTTTTTAGCCTCAGGAGGTCTGCTAGATCCCTGGAGAGCCAGGGGAGCTGCTGTGCCTTCTTGCTGACTTTCCTCTGAGATGGAATAGACTTAGCTTGTGCTGTGAGGATCACTCCTTTGAGGAGCAACCGCTCTTCCTGAACTGTCCTCCCCCTGAGGTCATGGCCCCTTAGGGCCTCACTGACAAGCTTCCTGAGCTTGTCAAATTCGGCTTTCCTGAAGTCAAGGACTTCACTGTTGCTGACTGACTTTCCAGCTTTACGGCGGATCATGAAAGTGATCAGCTCGTGGTCACTGTCACCCAGCTTCCCATCAATCATTAGGTTGCTGATTACGTCATCCGCAGTAGCCAGTACCAGGTTGAGCAGCGCGTTACCTCTCATTGGCCCGTAGACTTCTTGAGCCATGTAGAGGTCATCCATGCATGATAGGAAGCTTTGACTGCTCAGATTTTCATGTCACCCATGACAACCATGGTCCTGGATACACAGAGTTACTTTGCAAAAGAGCAAAATTCAGTGAGAATTCCCTGGGGATTTTTGTATGAGTCTTAGGCTGCAAACAGATGTGTCTTTGTCCTGCCACGAAATCCAAGGAAACAGACATCCCTGCTTTTTGTCATGCCCTAAATGACCAAAGATGGTGGCATGGTGATTTCTAGTAATAGTTTGTGCCTCCTGTTTGAGATGGATGTCTATTTGTTTATGGTATAATAGCTGCCTGGGCTGCTTGCACTCTTTGGCTGCACTGTGTAGGCATTCCCCAGGCTTCAGGGGACCAATTCTGTGAGACAGTGGCCCCAGGTGCCTGGCCCCAACTCAGGATCACCCCAGGGAACACTACATGTTCCTCACTCCATGACCAGGAATTCCTTTACAGGGGATCCCGGGGCATGTTTTACACTGAAGAATAAGGGAGTTCCACAGGGTTCCCTGTTCAGTGCCTGCAGACACCTGGCATGGGAACTCACCTAAAGGGAAATTCCCCTGAAAACACAAAGTGGGGAATGTGTGGAGCTCCTGGGGGTGCTCCTGGGTTGGGGCCAGATATCTGAGGCTCTTGGCCCACAGGATTGGGCCCCTAAAGTCCTAGGAACAGCATGGACCTGATCCTGCAGAACTGTGGCCCTGGGTGGTGCAAGTCTCTGCTAATCAGACAGATCAGCTGTGCTCAGACAGCCAGGCACAACTGAACCCAATGCAAAAAGGACATCTGTTTGCACCCTTGGTTCCAAAAGCGGACATCTAAAGTTTGCCACTCAAGTCCCCATTTAGACCCCTAAATGCATGATTTAAATGTATAGTATAGATTGTATATGTACATGTATGTATAAATGTGTGGATGCTTCAATTAATAATTAGGTACCTGAATAGTTTTAGATGCCTAATCTTATGCATCCCAATTTGATAATTGGGTCTGAACCTCTTAGCCTTAAAGAAACAGATCTATTTTCCCCATATAGAGAGGATGATGAACAGCCTTCTTTCCTATGTGGATATATAACCACAATTTAAATAGTATAGGTTTAAACCTTCTAGCGTAATCGGTTCTTTTTTTTCTCTCCTAAGAAGGTCTACGGGACAGTAGGAAGCTCTTTATCCTGACAGAACTTTGAACTAGACTGTATGGGAAATAGCTGATCAGATATCCAGAGGACATGCAATATGTATCAGGGAATCAGGTAGTTAGCACAAACCATGTTGTGCCTGTAACTGTTGAGATTCCTTTTAAAAATAGTTGCCTTTCAGACTCACAATGGGAAGGACCAGACAGCAGGGACATAAAGACTGAGTCTGGGTTATATGGTTATTATTTTATTTATGAGTTGTATTGTGGCAGCATCAAAAGGATTCAGTCGGGATTGGGGCCCTGTTGTAGTGGATGCCATACAAACACATGTAAGGGTTGTTACTGTGTCTAAGAGTTTGCAGTCCAGCATGCTGCAGTAGGAAATGGAATAAGACAAAAGGTGACTGGGGACAGGAGGACATGTATTTGTTCAGGTTCCTGATGCACATAGTGTGCGCTTCAGCCGCAGAAATGTAGGCTGTAAATATTCATCCTCTACTTTAAACTTTGATCTTTACTTCTCCCTCAGGAGCCCATTAAAACAGGATTCTTGCCCCTCCTGAACCCCTGCCCAGTGTTTTATCAACCATGCTCCCCCTTTACATGCCTTTATTCCTTTAAGTTCCCTGTCTGGTTTATTTTACTTACTCCATTTCTCTGTCATTATTATGCTACTTGTCCACCCCTCACAGCTGAACACAGTAAATTCTTCTCCCGTGTCCTCCCTCGACCATTCCACCTGTGCCCTGCATCCTCACGGTCCTCTCTTCCAGACAGCAGTGTTGCTGCTGCTTTGTCAACGGTCCCTGAGATGTCTAGATACCCACACTAGTTTGGGTCCTGGAAGCCCCCTAGCCAGCAGCACAGAGCTCCCTATGGGCTAATCTGGGGCTCTGGTTCTGTCTCCAGGTGTGCTAGTGGATGGGATTCATGCGCCATGTTGACCTTGGCTGATGGTCACAGCTTGGGTGCCTTCTCCTTCCCCCTACTCCCCTGCCCAGTGCAGGGTATGGGAGGAGGGAAAACTCCAAACCCATTCTGCGTCTCCCGGTGGCTACTGCAACTTTTTCCTTCCTTTAATTCTCTGAAATAGCCCATATTTCTCTTTCCATTTTTTCTGGCAAACTGAAGAATGCATGCTGATGTCTCCATATGGCTATATCTAAGATCGATCTAATACAGTACCTTGCTAAATGATGCATCATTAAGAAACTTTGAGAGGTGTGAGCATAACACTGCCAGGAACCTGAGTCCTTTGTAACTTTGAGACAACTTTGAGGCCCAGGATCTGGTCATAGCCTGCTGGTCACTTTATCTTCAAATAAAGGTCAGCATGTACTTAGGTAGTTAAGGAAAGTGTCTTATAGGTAGGGAAAAGCCTCACTGTGGGGGCAGTGCTAGGGGAAAGGAACTAAAAGGGTTCTTTCTACATCAAATGGTCAAGACCCCTAGCTTTGTGGACCGAGTCCTGAGAGGTAGAGACTTCAACTAGGTTTGCTACCTGGACTTTTTTTGTTTAAATAACTTCCCCTTGACTTATCAGGATTGCAATTCTGCCACAGCTGGGGCTTTATCTGATATCCTGGATGGTGATTTGGCCCCTGCCAGCTACCTCGGGGTGATGCCAAGGCAAGCCTGGAGTGCTGACTGATAAGACAAAACACTCAGAAGCTAACTCTGGGATAATGGTGAAGAACCATTAGACTAGAAGTGATGGCAAAGTTAATACAGAGAACTGCAGTCATGACACATGGAGTGGGATTAGACATGAGGCTTTTGTACTTTACACTGGAAGTCAATGAGAGTTCAGCCACTCAAAACAGTACTATAATAAAATACGTTTTCAGAACTATGTTACACATATAGCCAATGTCTCAGGGGTCAGTACAGGTATTTCATACATGAGTACAAAGTGAAAGGAAAGCATATTTCTAAAGACACCAGGCTACAAACAATACTAATAGACAGAAAGACATGTTCTTTCTTTTATAGTATAGGAGCATACAACGTGGAAAAACCACTGAGAGCCACATTCTTGTTACTATCCCATTTATGAATCATAGACTATAGGGCTGGAAGGGACCTCAAGAGGGCATCCACTCCATCTCCCTACCCCAAGCTATCAACTACACCTGAAAAATATTTTCCTAACCTGCTTTTAGGACCTCCAGTGATAGAGATTTCATAACCTCTCTAGGAAGTTTCCGCTGCTTAACTATCCCTGCAGCTAGAAAGTTTTTCTTGCTACTCAACCTAAATCTCCCATTTTCTAAGAAACAATGGGCTTAATTTGTATCAAGTATATGGTTCTCTGCTCTAACAAATTCCCTGTGAACATAGGTGTAATTGAGCCAAAAACCTTAGGTTGCACAAAATGAAATAAAAATCTTCTTATAATTATTATTTAATCTTTGTTATCAGGGTGGTAGGTGCTTTATAGCTATAGCCCTGCTCTGAACAGCTTACATATAAACAGTTCCTCCAGAAATACACCACACAGATGGAGGGAAGAAGGAAAGAACGGGTGAACGGTGAAGTTGACCATATGTGTACTTGTTAGGTAAATGATTTATGTCCTAGGTTTTCCTTTTTTTCTTCTAAACCTGTATCCTTTGTGCTTAATACCTTCAGTTATTTGACACAAGTCTGTTGTTTACAGAAGTGTATTTCTTTAGTGAGAATTCTTACTGCCTGGAATAATGACACAAAGCTGCTCTTGCCTTTACCATTTTTTTTTTTTTTTTTACAAGTATTGCACTGGCCATCAGAAAATCAACTGTAGATAACAATCTCATATCAGAAAGGAGAGGGGGAAAAAGGACCTAACTAATTATCTTTTCCAATATCCTATTGTTCTATGTTAGCAGCTAACCATTCTCTTTTCTGCATCTTTTCTTAGTTTAAAATCCACACTACAAAATCAGATCTTCTTTTGTAAAAGTGCTAGATTCTAGTCTAATCAAGTGTAATCGAGATGGTGAACTCATATAGGTAAGCAATCTGTTGTCCTGATATGAGTGCTAAAAATGTCATTTCCAGTTTCATAATGTATGTCATGAACCTACAATGTTTTGGGGAGTTTTAGGGGGGTCATGCATGTTTTCTTGAGTTTGTTTTACTGATACGGCAGGTATAGTTTTTATCTATAGGTAGCTTCAAGCTGTGTTCAGCCTTGTCATTCTTATTCTTATATGAATTGTAGTATTTTTTTGATATATTGTTATGATTAGCTAAGGCTGTTAAGCAAGGCAGCGATTAATGCAAGGGTTCCTCACCTATTCACAATTAGGAGAAGGAATAGCTGAGTAATTTGACACAAGTATGTTTGCTCATCACCCTCACAGACTCTGTCTCAGGTGCATGAGCCGGGCCCCTTCAGAAAGGGATAAATTTACATTGTAAAAGGAGACCCTAGCAGGAATGTCACCTGCAAACAGCCTATCCAAGAAAGATATTCCTCAGGGTGGGGAAATTAAGTGAGAGACAGTATCCTTGGGATAAGTCTGAAAGGATGCAAATGTTCCCCTGATTTCAATTAGAGGAGGTTGACTTCTGGTAAACATGCACCTTTGTGGGTGGCAGGAAGTTATACGCAAAGCATTGGCTTCCCCCAAAAATGAAGGATGATGCATGTAAATGGCCATATAAGACTATATACTCATAGTTTCATAGTAGCTAGAGTCGGAAGGGACCTAGGAAGATCATCTAGTCCGACCCCCTGCCTTGGCAGGAAAGAGCACCGGGGTCAGATGACCCCGGCAAGGTGCTCATCTAACTTCCTTTTAAAAAT
>NW_017728886.1:260243904-260251573 GCF_001723895.1 Crocodylus porosus | reverse complement strand
TGTCGAAAGCCTTCCGGAAGTCCAGAAAGACTACATCCACAGCAACCCCTGCGTCTAATGATTTGGTGACCTGATCTCATGCTTTGCCTTGAGAGCAAATTTTTGTTTAAAGCTTCTTGGGGATAAGAGGCTTTGGTCCCTCAGGCCATGGGCTGAGTACAAGATGCATGCTTGGTTTTAAGATGCAGGCTAAGATCAGAGTATTGTTCTGATATTTTCTGTTGTTTGTGTGTTCTTGTTATCATCTCTGTTTCTCAACATATGGTTAGGATTTCTTATGTTTACTCTTGTTTTCACAGTAAATCTTCTTGTTATCTTTCAAAGGATCCATCTTTTCTGAGCACATGACAAGACAAGGGCACGATTCTTCTAGCTGGCAAAACCCCTCTACTAAGGATGGGAAAGACCTGGATGAGACAGGCAACACTGAGGCATCACAGGCCAAGGAGTTGGCCCCTGGCACATCTCAGCTGTTCCTTAGTAGTTAAGCATCAGATGACAGAGAGGGGTTTGGGCCAGAAGGGCACCTCAGAAGGTACGAGAATATCCTAGGAGTGTGTCTCAAAGGCATCCCTAGCAGCATGCAGGGCTAGGACATGTCACGCTGCAACCAAATTGGCATCATGCAGAAAGGAAAGATGATTCTCAGCATTCATCCTCAGCAGGAGAATGCAAGAGAATGCAAACGGATGGTTAATGATAAAAAAAATGGGTTTGGTGGGGGTGGGGAGGGTTGTTTTGATTTTCTAATTTTGAACCAGCAGAAAGATTTGACGAGTTTTCAAGACAAGTGGTGTAGTCCATACACAGTGGAGATGGAAAAGGGAAAATCGGTGAATGGAACTGAGTTGCATCTTGCTTGTTTTCATGAAATAAGTTTCCCATTCCCTGCAGATGTATCTGTCCTTTGAGATGTTCTGAGTGCTGAGCTTTTTCCAGTAATTGCTTCTGGTTGACTTTTCCTGGTTTCACATCTCTCTGTTGCACCTTCTGTTCCTCCAGTTAGCCTGCTTACTGTTTTTGGTTTCATCTGCTTGCTATTTTGTTATTTAGCTAGGCAGGTGGTCCTGTTTCTGTAGCTTGACCTGCTTTCTATCACTGTCACCAACCTTCAGTTCAAGGTCCTTATCAGCATTCAGGTCTCAGCTTCATACACTTGTATTTTATCAGATAGCAATAACTGTATCAGATTATCATGGATAGTAGATTTCTCACTTTCCTTATATCAGAAAGTTGCATCTGTACCATAAGAGGATTATAAAGCAAGCTTGATAAGGAGACTAGATCTTCTGCCTTATTTAAAAATACACCAAGAGGCCAAACTGACTTCAGCGGGAGATCTCCTGAGTGCAACCAAAGGCAGATAAAATCAGCTTGCAGAGAGATAATCATTTACCTATAAAATTTGCAATTCTCATGGGGAAAAAAAGAGTCACTTCCCTAGACTATTATGACATCTGAACCAGGTATTATGTGCCTCTAGCCTATCATCCTGAGGCAACAGTACAGATGGGTAGGATATTAACCTGAGTGAAAGCTCTAAGGGAGAAGACTTCAAGGAAGAAATGAGATTTAAGGAGACAGATGTTTGTAGAGGGACAGACAGGGTGCTAGATAAATTCATACTTTCTTTCACACGTATCTAAGAGTGGGAAGAGGAGTTGCAGGCCTAAAGGAAGTGTTTTGGGAGGAACATAACGAGAGTAAGAGGAAACAGGAGCAAAGTGATAGGCATGGGTGAGATTGTTTGAGTTCCTGAGAATGAGGAGCTTTAGTTTGAAAACGATGAAGGGATTTGAGGAGGAGGTGATGGGGCTGGAGCAGCAGGAGCTGCAGATGATTTTTGCAGGTCCATGATAGACAGACTGGAGTGGGGAAGGGCGAGGTGTCAGGAGGCCAGAAAAGAGGAACTCACAGGTGATAGATGCCCAAGGTATTTAGCAGTAGGAATCGAGATGAAATACTTAGAAGGGAAGAGTTATTACAGTTCTTATAGAGAAAGAAGAGGCAGATTTTAACAAGAGCCTGACTATAAAGAGAGAAGAAAAGTGCTGAAAGTGCTAGGCTAAAGAAAAAAGGGATAACATTGCAACCCTCTCAATGAATGTTTTTCTCCTATTAATAAACACCATTCTTACTAATCACTTTTTTCCATCTAACTTACTTATTTAAAAGTTAACAGTCATCTACATTACCATCCTTAATCTAAAATGTGTCAACATGCTGAAGCCTACTGGGAGTTTACAATTTATTTTTAATGTGTAAATTGTCTTCAAGAATTAAGTCTACCATGACGTTCATAAAAACGCATATTTTTCCCATCACTGGAGAAATGGAACTAAATAATAAATTAAAGCCCGTCTACAAAAAACATTAATTCTTGGCATACATTTATTTTGAAAACCCACTTGTTTGTAAGCAGGGATAAAAATCACCAAGCACTTTTTTGAGACTGAGATGAGAAATGTATAACACATTTAGGAAAGTAAAATTAAATTATATTTCATTATAAGTAACAATTTGAATAAAACATGGGTAGAGTAATATCAGTCTTCGAGAATCTGCAGTACATCAACAACAAACAGAACAAATCTATATCCAGTTAAAAGCTCCCAAACATTAAAGTACCCCAAAATAATCATCTCCCTTCCCTTGAGCTGCAAACTAGATTCACTGCCAGCAAACAAAAGGACAGCATTTCCTCCTGAATTTTTCATAAGTGCCATATTTCAAAAGACAAATGTCACGTAGTTTTTATTACTTCATTTCATACCAGGGCACACCTCCCTCCTGCATGCTAAAACTCTAAGAAAACTCCATGGGGAAAAAAACTTCTCTGGGTCCCCAGTTTCCACCATTACCATGTAGTATCAAAACTGATCTAGATCAGAAAATAGACAACGTGCTGGGGTGTGACATAGTCCCCAGTTCACATTCCACAGTTTCTGCTGAAAGCAAGAGGATGACTCAGTGCAATGACAGAAGTTTTAGTACTTGGTTGAGGAATCAAAAAGCAGTGCATTGGCTGAGCCTTGCCTCCTGCTAAGCCAAAAGGAATGTTTTCATTGATTTCAGTAAAAGCAGGATTGGGCCCCATGTTCATACAAAGTTTTGCTCATTTTGCTTGAACAGCGTAGCACGCATGTATGCCTGGTTACTCTTTACTTTTGTGAGAATACCTGTGGGATTGCGGAGGCGATGGGCCATCTGAATTTCTTTCCTACTCAGTGTGTGTCAGTGGACAGAGAAGCTTTTTTGTAAAGTGCTGGAAAGAATACAGGCAGCTCTGGAAGATATAGTTTCTCCAAACGCATGTTATTGGACTCAATACAGAAGTTACTGGGTGAGATTTAATCTCTCCTACATTCTATAATTGTACAAGATTGTGCATTGAGATTGTAAATGCTACTTGGCAGAGATTCTGCCCTGTTTGACAGGCTTTATCCATTGTAAAGGGCTATGTAGGTATACTTATTGCACTGAAATAATAAAAAATAAATGGCCAGATGAAATCCACCTAGACTGCAACTGACAGAAGAGAGGGAGTAAATAAGGAATAATGCAATGTCCTTTCTAGTGTCACTTTCAGGACTATCACCACAATTTTCTTACCTCTAATAGAGACTAGTTAAATAAGCGACTTTAGGGGCCATAGGCTTGTTGCTTTAAAGGTTTGTTTTTTCCACAAATAGCTCTTTTGAGGGGGAGTTTTTCTGCTCTTCTGTTGAATTGATTTATTTTAAAGATATATACTTTTGCAGCGGGTTCAATCCCCTGATACCTAGTCTGATGCTCCCTGGCAGCCAGCAGGCCTAGTTGCTGTGCCCTTCAACCTATTAGCTACCTTCCCTTCTATCCCATCTGCCACACCTTTTTGTTACTTCAGTTATCAGAGGGACATCTTAAGTGCTTTTCTTCATCCATCTCATAATAAAGCTGCATGTCTGGCCCAACCAGCTTTCATCCCAGAGAACCCACAAGCGGGTGCTTTCTAGCTTTCCAACTTCACTCTATTGCCAAACTAGTCTAAGACCCAATTAGGCCTAACTGGACTCTGGCCTATCATTCCTACTACAGTCCACCTGGGGTTGTTAGCCTCTGCCTCAAATTAATAAACCATACCATCTGCCTGGTGCCCTTATGGGTTTGTGATCCCCTAGCGCACGTTTGCTCTGTGCCTATAGCATCCTCCCTTCACCCCATAAGCCACTTCATGCTTCATGGCTAACATAAACAAACCATGAGCCTAATACTGAAATAACCTCTCTGGGTGCCTTTACCATGGACAAAACCCTCTCCACTGTTAGCTGGCTCACCACTAACTCCTCAAGGTGCCTTCCTATCTGCAGCCCCATCATTCTGCAACCTAGTCTCAAGAGAATGCCTCTCCCTGCAGTGTTCAGCACCAGAATGACTCTTCAGTTTACAGACCAGCCTTATATAACCCTCTGGCTCCACCCTCTTCTGGTCACCTGACCCTTTTGCCCTCAATAGGGCACAGGTGTTACAAATTCTCTAATCAGTGACTTGGCTTTTGCTGCTTACAGTTTGCAGGCTGGGGCCTTGCATCCCTTTAACTCCACTCTCAGCACCTGCTATACTTTGCAGCCTCATGGCAGCTGCTTCATTCTAAGTGATAGGGCTTGGGGACCCCTGTCACAGCCTTATGAAAACCTTGAACCCCTTAGAGGATATTATCTGCTACCACTTGAACAAATGTTTAGGGAAGTGCTACTCAGCTTTTTTAGACTCAAGATACCTCTCTAAATTTGGCAGCACCCCATTTCTAAAACTGTTTTTCAGTCATTTCTTGACTCTGAAAAAAATAGAACTATTTTTTCTGTTGCAAAGAATTCACAAAGGTCATAACAGGTCAGAATGTTTTTGACACAATGGATTCATATTTGAAGTCTCTCTGTGTTTATCTTGTGAATCATGTAGGTGTTTGTATACCGAGTAGTGCTGAGGCACCCTGGTTGAGAATTACTGGTTTAGGGTAATCTCTAAGGCTAGGGACAGACATTACTCATAAACGTAAGTGATCAGAAACTGGTTTAAGCCTGTAACAGAATCAGTGTTCAGTGCACATAAACCAGTCTGAAAATGGCTGAAACTGGTTTGAGATTAACCTGGTTCAATGTAGTATCAGAATTAACTGATTTGGGTCAAACCAGTTTATGCAATATCTGTCCCCGACTCCTTGCTGGTTTAAGCTAAACCAGACTCCCCTGGGCTGGACAGGGTTCTCTGCTCCACATGAGGGCTGGCTCCTCCCCTCTGCTCCCTGGCTGCAGCTTTGGCAGGACTGGCTTCTGCTCCCCACCCCCCGCCCCTCTAAGCAGGAATCCTTCATCCCCTCTGCCTTGCACAGACACACAGCATTGGCTAGCAGACCACATGCTGGCTACGGTTCATACCGTGGAAGATGGGACAAAGGCAGAATCAACAGGTAGCTGGTAATGTCCCTCTGTTGTTTTCTTAACAGGTTGATAAAAACTGAGTTAGGGGTAATAAATACTGTGTTATCAAATCCTTGCTAGGATGGTCAAGAAGTAGGGGAGGACTCCACCCTAATCAGAGTATCCTGCCAGGGCCTGGCCATGCCCCCCCTCAGCTCAGCAGCATGGAAGGGAATGGAGGGCTGCTCTCATGCCCGACAGCTTCCAGCCTGAGCCATAGCAGGCATGTGCCTACATTTTTTCAGTCCAGAGGGGATGGCTGTGCAGTTACAAACAAGTTCATCTTAGCCAGGTTAGACTAACCTGCAAAGATGGAATCAATTTAATCTGACTGATTTATGCAGTGGAATATGGAGGGATGAAAAACATGGACCAAAAAAACCCAAAATGAAATCCAGTTTGGAAAAACACAAACCAAAACACTTAGAGGGAACAGACCCCACGCAAAGATACTCAATGAAAGAGAGGAAAAACTAGAAGTACAATGGTGGAAAAGATGTAGGTGTAATAATGAACAGCATATTGGACTACAGCTTAAATGAGATACTGCAGTTTTGGTTACATTACAAGTATAGAGAAACATACTTCCTTTTGTTTCCCCACACTGCACAATGTATTCTTCTTCTGCTGTGTTTTTTATTTAGTTCTAGACAAATTATTTCTGAATTGCGATTCAGAAAACATCCAGAGGGATAGACATAGAAGGAAAGATTTATAAAGTTAATTATGTATGACCTCATTAAGCAATTCTATCAAAAAGGTCATAAACAATGAGGGAGGGCAACATTTTATTTTTGAATCAGACTAAAAGAGAAAAAATAATTTCATAAGATGAAATTAAATTCAAGGAAATATGAAAGGCCTATCATGGGGAAAATCCTGATCGATTGATCTACTTGGTTGTAAAAGCCTTATAAACTGGGACATTTAAAAATTTTAAGAACTCTTGTAAATATCTAAAAGAAAATGCTTCAGGCCTGGCAAAGTAACATTTGTGGTAGGCCACCCTTACCATCTATTTAATGAATTATGTGCTTGAAAAGTTATGAGGCAAAACTTTTTCTTTCCTGTGGTAAAAGTAAGTTCCTCTATGGCTGGTATTAGGCTACCACCAACACATTAGTACTGAAAACATGTAGCATGAGATAGGGACAGAAATGATGGATCTAGTAAGTGATTGATTCTTGAACCAATGTGCTGGAGAACCTGCGAGGAATAATGTAAGCTGATATCTGGTCATAGCCAATGACAAGAGAAGGATTGGTAAATAACAAATTGAGCCCAAGGATCAAGCATTGAGATGTGTTGAACAGTCTGACAGATTCCCAGTGCAATACATCACGATGAGAGTATAACAAGACAGAGGTTTGGGGATTATAGTTTTGTATTTTCCTTTCTATTTCTTAAAGAAGTCATGAGTAGTCTCATGTATCTTTTCTTCCAGAAAAACCCCGGTGTGCATTTCAAAGCATAGGTCAGCATTTATTCTGACCATCTAGCCTGCAAATCCAATGACCTCAAAAAAGCAAAATGACAGCAAAGTTCTTATTTCTGTGTCTGCATTTCTAACGAGCCTGTCTCCTCAACATCACAAGCATAAGTCACATGTCATGCGCTATTCCCTTTTTATAACTGTCCCATTAAGGCGGCTATTAGGAGAATTGTGGTTAATTAGGTAATGGTGTTGATCTGTTTTGAAGCAAGGTCTGTGTGAAGAGCTGACTTTTATACAAAAGCCCACATTTAGTATGGGTAGGTTGGGTCTCTAACTGTACACCTAGATCACGTGTCATAGATTTCATAAATTTCATAGACATTAGGGCTGGAAAGGACCTCGGAAGATCATTGAGTCCAGCCCCCTGTCTGAAGGCAAGGAAGTCAGCTGGGGTCATAGGGTCCCAGCAAGATAAGCATCCAATTTGCTCTTGAAGGTGTTCAATGTAGGTGCTTGAACCACCTCCGATGGCAGGCTATTCCAGAACCTGGGGGCTCGGACAGTAAAGAAATTCTTCCTTATGTCCAGCCTGAAATGGTCTTGTAGTAGTTTATACCTGTTCGACCTTGTCATCACTTGGGGCGCTCTGGTGAACAAGCATTCCCCCAGATACTGATGGTCACCCCGATAAAATTATAAGTGGCCATCAGATCACCCCTGAGCCTGCGCTTTTCCAGGCTAAAGAGTCCCATGGCTCTCAGCCTGTCATCGTAAG
>NW_017728886.1:260229662-260243529 GCF_001723895.1 Crocodylus porosus | reverse complement strand
CCTCAAAGTTTGGTGTCATTGGCAAACTTGGCCACTCCACTTCTGACTCCAATGTCCACATCATTAATGAGGGTGTGGAACAATATAGGTTCAAGGGCAGAGGCTTGGGGGACCCCACTGGTCACAGGGCACCATGACGATTGACTTCCATCTATTATCATCCTCTGGGTCTGACCACAGAGCCAATTTCCCAGGCAGCAGATCGTGGTAGACCCAAGGCCACAGTTGGCCAGTTTCACCAAGAGGTGATCATGGGATACCAGATCAAAGGCTTTTTTGAAGTCAAGATATATGTCCTCAATCTCTTCCCTTGTCCAGGTGATAGGTCACCTGGTTGTAGAAGGTTATGAGATTGGTCAAGCAAGACCTACCCACAACAAACCTGTGCTGGCTATCCCTTAGGATGTTGGTGTCAGCCAGACTATTAAGGATGGCCTCTTTAATAAACTTTTCTAAGAGCTTCCCCAAAATAGTGGTCAGGCTGATGGGCCTATAGTTAGCTGGATCCACTTTCCTCACTTTCTTGAAGATAGGTACCACATTGGCCTTCTTCCAGTCTTCGGACACTATGTCAGAGCACCAGGAGTTCTCAAAGATCTGTGCCAGAGGCTGGGCTATGACGCTCGCCAACTTCTTGAGTACCCTGGCATGTAGATTGTCAGGGCCAGCTGACTTGAAGGTATCCAACATTTCAATGTGTTTCTTTATGAGGTCAGCATTGATGGAGGGCAGAGGATCTCTCTCACCCAGACTTCCCTGTCCCATAGAGGGCATGGGCATCCCATGGGACTGATAAAAGACCGATGCAAAATGGTAGGTTGGTTTTTTCCTGGGCATCAATTGTCAGTTGTCCCATCTGGTTTAGCAGGGGTCCAACATTGCCCTTGCTTTTCCTCCGGCTCCCCACATATCTGTCTGTCATGAGTAATCCTTCTGAATGGACAGGAACTGTAGGCCTTGAAGAGTGATGTGATATCTGTGAACCAAGGAACCCAGGCCATTGCAGACATCTGAGGGCAGTCCTAACACAGACTTGTAAAGGTAAGCATTATCTCACTGATGGCACTGCATGTTGCTTTTTGCTATTGTTGCTGCAAACTGATGTTGCCTTTTGGCAGCACAAAACGGGACTCTGTTAAGCCACAAAATGCCCAAATTTGTGAGCATGATTGCTACTCATAATCAGTGCCTCCTTTTTGCAGCCAACATCTGTGGGAGCACGGGCACCGGGCAGCCAGGGATTGTCTGTGTTCTCCAGCCACCCTGGGCAGGTGCTCACAGGCCTTTAGGGGTTCAGTCCTGCATGGCCTGGGAATCCCACCTGTAGGGGAAATACTGGGACACACTCTGCAAGTGCAGAGAGGGGGACCTATGCAGGGGGTTTTATGATGCGTATTGCCCTCTTGCGCCCCAACTTAGGGTGCTTCTGGGGCTTCAGGGGCCCAATCCTATATGCCCCAGGAATTCCCCGGCAGGGGAATGTCTGCAAGCACAGAGGGAGGGACGTCCTACAGGGGATTCCTAACTGGGGTGTGGGTCTGCAAGAACGGAGCGGGGAATCCTGGCAGGGGATTCTTGCACCGCACACATCAGTGCACACATCTGCTTGCAGACACACCTCCAAGTTCTGGGCCGTTGTCCCTCAGGATTGGGAGTGGCAGAGGCCCAAACCTGCAGGACAATGATCCCAGTGACATCTGTAGATGCCAATGAAACAAACCAGCTGTGCCAGGACACATCCCAGCACAGCTGATCCCAAACATGACATCTTTTATGCCCTCAATGACTTCTTTATGACCAGGATTTGTGGGTCTCATAGAAGCAAAGGTAGTCACATCCTTGTCTCAGAGCTCCGCCATGGCCAAAGACCCTTTCAAATGCCGATTCTGGCCCATGCTAGTTTTTTTCCAGCACAGAGTTGATGGATGAGGCAATGTCGACAAGTGAATCGATTTCATGGTCCCATTTTAGACACATTAACAAATTTATTTAATACGGTCATCAATATATCTGCTCCTGCCTCGAACCTAACCGCTGCCTCTTTGGTATCAGTTTCTGTCTCTACTTGTTGATCTCTTCATCTGTCCCTAGGTAGGATGCATATAATTTTAGAAAAGAATCCAGATTAAACAGTCTGATTTTGACACAAGGATTAGCCACAATTTCAGGTTCTAAATTCCCCCAGATGATCTAGAATAATACTGTTTCAAGGGCCACAAAACTTATTAGCCACCTGCTTTCAGTGTCAATGTTTGAGTTGCTGAGTCCCACATGTTTTTATACTTGGGTTTCTGAGTATGCCCAGCAGCAGTCCAGCCATAGCCCTAGGTGCCTATTTCCTACTAAAGTTTACTGTAAGCCAGATACAAGGCAGAATGGAGTCCCAGGGTGCGTGTAGATGAAATGGGGCCCTAAATTGAAGTGGTCAATTTTTAAAAACACTGCTTCAATTTAAGGCGAAGTAAACCCCCGGGTCATGTACACCCTAGGGCATGTGTAGACAAAATAAGGGGCATGTGTGCACAACACTTAAAGGGGGTTAAATGCTTTTGCATCACTTCAATGGTGTTGGTGTTTGCACACATCGCTGGCGTATTGCGCATTCATTCCAGCCGCTGTAACATATTTGGCAGAGTAATGCACCCTAAGTGACTTTGGGGCTCAGCAAACTAAAACAGCCGGAGGAGTTCTAGTTTGCTGCCCTACAGCTGTGAAGCAAAACACTGGGCTCCGTGCAGCTCAGGGACTGTGCAGGCAGCCTGGCAGCATCCAAGGATCCAACCGGGGGAAAGAAGCAGTGAGCCTGATCTTTTCTTCTTTCCTGCCTACATGAACTGCGTGGGGACCTGGTCCCTCCTTTCACAGCTGCGGTGCCCCCTGGGATTACCCGAGCCAGAGGCCTGCAGGAAGGTCCCGCCTGGGGGGGTGGCTGCTACTGCCATGGAGGGAAACACCACCCCCCTGCAGCCCAGGCACCGCTCTGCCCACCGGCAGCTTGCCCTCCCATCCCCGCCACCAGAGCAGCAGGTATTGTTCCCTCTAAGTGTCCCTGGGGCATAAAGCTTCTTCAGAGCACATCTAATTCATACCATTGAGTTCAGCATGAAGGGCAGCAGCCTTAATCACTTCTACAGAAAAACATAGCCAGTGAGGGTGGTGCTGCCCACTTTTCCAGAATAACTTAGGTGTGAGAACACTTACCTCTGAAGTGGGAAACTAGGCCTTCCTCCTCCTGAAAAGATTCAAATTTTCCAAGAGGCTGCATGAGGCCACAGACCATAGAACAACTGGGGAGGGCAGAGAGAAGCAAACTGGGCCTCTGGGTAGGAAGTAATGCAAGAGTCATGGGTCTAGAAGGACAACAACCATGAGGACATGACTCTGGGGCCTAGTGGTTAGGGCACTCAGCTAGAAGCAGAGTCCGTTTTTAATGAGATGCTTCATTCTAAGATACCCACTTTCTGCACCTAAGTCAACAAACTGGATGCTTTATGCACCTTTGGTAGATAATGGGGACAAAGGGCTGGAATTAAGAGAGTCAGTCATTCAAAAGGTGATACTTCAAATCCAGCAGAGAGGATGGTAACCAAAAGTAATGATTGTCTGGTATTTGCTGGCAATTTAAAGCCAGTGTTGGTGGGGTTTGAGTTTTAAATACTTCCATCTTATCCCTGCCTCTTCATGTCTGGGACCAGTTTGCAGGACTGTGTGGAAGCTTGTACCACTGTCTCACACTGCTCCTGATCTTCTGAGAGGAGCTTCTGTCTTAAGGGCTGTCAGTTTGGCAGTTATCATGTGCATGGGAAACAAACCAAACAAAACTTGACAAATAAATAAATGACAGGCTAAAATTTACTTCTCTATGAAGAGAGCTGGTAATCTCCCAAGCTGGTACTCCGTCTCCCTACAAACCTCACACAGGCATGCACTGCTGCTCCTCTTATTTTCCCCAGTCGTCGTCTTTTCATTTCCCTAGCAGAAATTTTGCTGTGGATGCTAGCAATAGCCTTCGTCACAATCCCCCAAGACAACTTAATATCTCATTATTACCATTAATAATAAACGTATGTTTTCGCTGAATATGCAATGTGAGATTCAAATGGTATACGGGACCACACACGGCATGCATTTATTTGAATGTGTAATCATTGAAATACATGCACATTCAAAGCCTAGTTTGTGAAGATGCAGAACTGGGTTCCCCGCTCGCATGTGCAATGCACCTGCTGTGTGCCCTTGGGAGTGTTATTTAACTCTTCATATGTTCCTGCTTTCTAAAGAGAGGATGTTATTTACTTAACTTACTGCATGTCAGAGGGTTTCACAGCCTAAATCCCGAATCCTTTATATAAACAATCCGACTGATTTCAAGATCTTGCTACAGCTCAGTGTGCTTATGAAGCTCTTTATGGTAACTGTTTAGAAGGTACTCTGCATAGAGGCACTAGAGATTAATATTGAGATTGATGTTTATGTCTGAAAACCTGTACCTTGATCAATTGCTTAAAGTATAAGGAAGCTAGTATATCGTTAGGATTGCCTTTTTTGTTGGTTTTTTTACTGAAATATGTCTCTGTAAATAAACTTGACATTGTTATTTTTGTAAACACATTGTAAACCCTTAAACTTTATGAAGACAATTTTGAAAACAACCCCCAACCCCCGCCGCCAAAAAAAAAAGATAAGATTTCCAGTGAAAACTTGTTTTTTTCTGTTAAAAGGCTGGTTTTATTTTCAAAACTGTTTTTGAAAAGTTTCAGTTCTTTGTAACTGAAATCAATTTTTTTTTTTTTAATTACCCATGAAAAATAGACTGTTTCTGTGTGCACATTTAGAGTTAAACTGCTTCACATCACCTGCAGACCTGGCCTATGCTCTGATAGACAGAGTATTGTTCATTGGGGTGTGCAAAGCAGTCCGTATTCAATTCAGATTTGGATTCAGCCCAATTTGGGGGACAGTGATTTGATTTGCTGATTCAGATCACTGTCCCAATTCAATCTGGCCAAATCTGAATCTGTAGATTTGATTCTGATTTGGAGAATCAGCAATTTGACCATAGATACAACTTTATATGTTTTTTCTACATAGCTTGAGGTACCAGGCACAGCTCATGAATGCTGAGATGGTGTGGTGCATGGAGCGTCCCATGGCAATGTGCCTCCCCACCCCCATGTGCTTGGCGGTGGACCCCCCTGCACCCCCCCGGCTCAGCAATCAGCCATGAGGTTCCCCGGGTGCCCTTCCAGACCCAGGAGGCACCAGTCGTCGGTCTGTGGAGTGGGGTTGAGGTCCCCCATGCGCTCTGTGGCAGATGCAGAAGGGGACTGGAAGAGCTTCTTGTCCACTTCCGGGTCTGCCACTGAGTGCTCTGGGGACCACCCTGCACTCCCATGGGACGCTCCGTCTGCCCCACCATCTTAGCATTCATGAGCCGCCTGGTACCTTGAGGTATGTAGAAAAAACATATAAAGCTGTGTCTATTCCCAAATTATTGAATCTCTCTGAATTAATTCAGAGGGTTCTAATTTTATTCGGAGAGATCAATTGGTCTCCTGATTTGATTTGGATTTGGAGATTCGGCTGTCAAATTGGGCGGAATCTCCTCCAAATTGAATCAGTGACTGAAGCCCTGTTATTCATGTGGAGTGCTCTATTTGCACATTACTTGCTTCTTGACCTTAGCCTTAAAACCTAACTCACATACATAACTTATGCATAACTCTAATAACATAAGTAAATGTCCCATATACCAAAGGAACTTCTCCTGCTTCAGGACTGCAGGCAACATTTTAAGGAGTATTGCCTCAAGTTAGGAACCAACATATGCTCAGCAGATACAGTTCTCTCTGCAGCTGACCAAAAGAAATAAAGTAAATATAAGCTGCTGGTGTTCAGCAAATCTGAAAATTAGACCACTTATTTGTAAATACAGATTTATGGCAGGTGCTTTACTTTTGGCACCTAAATTTAAGTCAAAGTCCATTTCAGGTTTGAGGTTTCATAAAGAAGCCATTTGAGTATAAAAAGCAGCTACTAAAATGCCTAAGCTCATGGAGAATATTCAGAGAGTGATAGAAATCAGGGCCAGAAAACACAATTATGATCATCTACTCTGAAATCCTGCATAACACTGGCCAGAGAATTTATTTTGTTCAGCATTCCTTGCAATGAGCTGAATAACTTTTGGTTGAACTACAATATAACTTCTAGAAAGACATCCAGTCACGGAAGACATCTGTTCATGTGCTCAGACTTGACAGACATCCAAATTGAATGTTGAACTCTCCAAACAGAAAAAAGTGATAAGAACAAGGATGAGAAATCCCAGCTAAAGCATCTCTCCTCCTGCAAAAGTAAACACTGTTTTAAAATTTAATGAAAAATCCTTCTCGAGCATAATTCCTTTGTTTCTCAGTCCCATGGTATAAAAAATGACTACACACTAGTTCTAGTTTCATTTCAGAGTTGACAATCATAGTGCATGTTTACATGGCATAGTAGAGTGCTACTAAGAGATACCTGAGTTAGCTGTGTGTGAGCTGGGTGAAGTCCTGCAAGCAGTTTAGCCACACTAATGTGGTACCCTCCGGGTGCATCTCCAGGTGCAATTAGAGCAAAGAAATAACCTCTGGCACAGTTCGTGCTGGAGTTTATATCTCCTAGGTGTACTGTTTATACTTGTGCCCAGGACTGAAGCATGTTGCGCTGGGGTTGAGCAGTCCCAGGCTGGCAAGGGACCCAGGGGATCAGCCCCTGGCTCTGGGCAGCAGCTTTGGGTGGTGGTGGAGGGGCTGGCTGGGACATGAGGGTAGGCAGCCGCTGCACTGTTACACCCTTGTGCCCCAGCCAGTCCTGGTCACCTGCTACACACATGCTGCAGTGGTATAAATTATTCTGCCATAGGATACTACTTGTCCCAGACAATACCATCCTACAATGGAGTTAATTAATTTACTGCATTTTAATACAGGCTCATGTGTATACGGTGACACTTTACTGCAGAACTAATTAGTCAACTCCATAGTAAAGTGCAGAAGTAGCTGCACCCTTCCTGGGATATTTTACCTTGCTTCTCAGTTTCATTTGTGGTTTTCCTCCTTCCACTACCCAAAGTAGCTCCAAGAGGATAGGGGTTCAGGTATAGGCCAGAAATAAAACTAATTCCCTTACTATCCAAGCCAGAGGATATGGACTGGAGTTCTAACTACCCTTTCAGCCTGCCCTGGTCAGGAGAGAGCTAGAGCTAGTTTTTGTACTCCATTGGGCTGTGTAGACAGACCTGCACTGAAAGGAACAAAACCCTTTGTCATATTGCAAAGAGGTGCGCAGTTCAGTTTTGCAAACTGCAGATTCAAACACATTTCAAGTTTTCAGTCAACTAGGTAAAACCTCAGATCCACTGAAGTTAATGGCAAACCTCCTACTGACTTCAGTTGGGGTAGGAGTTTCATCTGTGAATTTGCTTTACAGTCTCACACATTTTGTGTGCCACATGAGAAGTCACCTGTGTAAAAATAAAAACATTATTATTATTAACAAACTTTATAACACAATCAACCAAAACTAATGTAACAAGGAGAGAGCCTAATGTATGTCCGGATGGTCAGCTTTATTTAAAACAAAACAACAACCTGTTTTGAAGGGGGGGGGGTGGTTAATTATTCAATAACACTCTTCTTTCCCCCAGCGAATTAGAACTTTGTCTTCAAAACACAAATATCTTCAATAAAACACAACTGTTAATTCCAGGATTGGTACTGCTAGGTGCTGCGGGCACTGTTGGTGTAAACAGGTGCGTTCAGCTGTCTAACCTCTTAAAGAGGGAGATAAGATTTGATTCAAAGCTTGTAGAAAAATTCCTATGGATTCTGACAAACTTTGGCTCAGACCCTTAAATTTCAAGATCAAGTAAAGGAAGAAAGGTTAACGTTTTGAAGATCTTATTCAATTTCATACATGAGCACCTCACATTTATTACTTAGGTTCCTCAAATGGTTATGTTGACAATTAAAATGGTGTTTTGTACACGCCCATCTGTACTTGGATTCATCATATGCATGATTTCTCGAGGTTGGTTTACATATTTGAGTGCTTCTTCCGTAATTGCCCTATTATCACATTTCCCCCACCCCTTCACTACACGATCAACCATTACCTCCAGTATCTTCTCTCTTCTTCCTTTTCTTATTTGAAGGAACAGGAAAGTTTCTGAGAGGTCTGTCTGGATATTCCTCTCCCAGAAGTCTTTCAACTTCTGTGAAATGGTTTTGGATACAGTGTCATGTGTCATTAGTGCCAAAGTGTGTTCACCACAATGGAGTTTCTTTTGCTGACCTCAGAATCTCATTAATTCCTGTGGTGATGTCCTTCATCTTTACTTCTGGAAGGCAACAAAGTTAAATTCTGTGAAACATGCATGTGAGATAATGGTGCCTTTTGGCTTCACACTTGCTTCAGACTGTAATTCATGTGGGTTCAGAGGTCTGTCCATACAGAACAGTTGGTGGATCAAGTCCTTAGACTATAAGCTTATTGGAGCATTGAAACAGTGTTGTAGGCCAGTGCCTCCAGATCCTGGTTAGAGCCTCTTGTTACCACTGTAAAATGAATATTTAACAATAGTAATCTTGCTTTTGCCAATATCTATTCTGCTTCAGCTCATGCAGGGAATATTTGAGATGTTTATCCATCTGTGAAACAGTAGAAAGTTTTGATAGCTGACAGTAATTATTAACACATAAGGGGCACCAGAAAATTCAATTCTTTGTGAAGCAACTTTAATACAAAATAAAACAAATGGATTGTTTTAATGGTAATGTCTTAATAGTTTCACTTGTGCATTTCTTCATTATTGATAAGTCTTCCTACCACATCTGTATGTCAGCTAAATATGAAGCTGGAAAAGTAAAGCATATCCCGTAGTTTAACTTTACAGAAATTAGCAGGAAGAATTCTTGGAAGATTATTGCTTCCCACTAAAGGCATAATCCTGTCTTCGTTACCGACTTCCTGGGGATTTTGTCACATAAACTATAAAGGGTCAGGCTGTTCAAGTGGGCCGCATAAGATGCAGAAAAGAAAACAAGGAGGTGTAAGGATGCGTCACAGGTGGCTCTGTTCAGTGTGGATGAGTTAAAAAAAATTTGGAGGTTGGCCTAAAATGTATTGAATCTTTACAAGGTCCCCCATATGGTTATTTTCACTCACTCAGCCAGGACAAAGCTCCTATTGAAATGTAGGAGTTGTCTATGGGAATGGGATCAAGCCAGAACCCAAAGCAGAATATAATATTTTTAATTCTGAGATTACTTAGCCCATGTGCTTAACTCCTGTCCTTTTGATTTAGGCCATTATTTCAATGAAAAATGGCATTCAAAACTGGAAAACTGCAAAGTTTGGTCTAGAAAATGTCTAAATGAAACATTTATTTTTCAGGAATTCCTTCTTTCCCTTTTTGTGGAGGGAAATTATTCACTAAATTCAATTTCAATTTACAAATAGTTTCAGTCCCTTTGAAAATCAGTTTTTCAGTGAATTTATTACCAGTCATCAAAAACAATATCACCCAGCTCTCAGAACAAGATTTAGTTTCTTCCTTGTCTTATAAGCACCATTTGGACCTAGAGGGGAGGACCTTTTTAGCTGCTGTGTTTTGTTGATGATTACCAAATGAGTGTGCGCTGCATATTATTCTCTATTCGATTATTGTCCCCTTGAATCACTAGGTGTGGTACTTATCCATCAGCCATCACAAGTTATAGTGCATGGCAAAGCTCAGCCTGCACATCAGACAATAAAAGCTTTCTGAAATTTTGTTGCTTCAGTTTGAGTGCTCATTAGGTGTCTCTGCTACATAGCCAAGGGAGACATAAAATAGCCTTACCCAAGCTTAATACCTCCTTTTATCTATATAAAGTAAATTCTAGGTTTTGAGCAAGGTACCAAATTAATGGCCTTGGGGACTAGAATCCTCTCCATGGAGGACTGGAATAGGCAGCAAGGCATTTTTTTCTACAGTGTACCTCCTTTTAGAGGGGATTGTGTCTATACTCTCCTTCCTGGGTCTGTTTCTATAGCCCTTTCAGCCCATGGCTTCTCATTTGGGCCTGCCAGGAAAAGTGCTTGTCATGATGCTGAACTGAGACTGCTGAGACTTGACCACTGTGTGTCAGCTAATATACACATTTCCTGTAGCAGGCAAAATAGTCAGCAAGAGATAGGACAATGTTTAGGCATGGCAGACCTCAGCAGAATTCAGACTCATGGTGAAAGTCTCCAGGGCTCAATATAAACCTCTAAATCTTCCAAAATGACAGACTGCTAATATGAAAAGGACCTACCAAATCATAGAAACATGGAATTGGAAAGGGACATTAAGGGATTTTTTTAGTCTGACCACTGGACTGAGAGAGGATCAAATAGTCCTAGACTGTCCCCACTTGCTTGTCTGCCTGATGGGCCCAGGATTAGCTCCCCAACTGTTTTACCCTTGCTTTTAAATTCTCCAGCTGCACGGAAATGGTTCATTGCTTGTCAGTCATTTTGTGACATAATTCTAGCTGCAGTATCACAGAAGGACAATTTCACCAATTCTGTATGAAGTATTTATTATTAGTGGGTCCCCCTGGGCTTAATCTGCCTCTCTGAGTTTGCTTTATGCATTCATTTGTTAGTTATTCTCAATTCTATTGTCTCAATACTGAATTTTTTTCTCAGATAATAAAAGGTACATGTTTTAAAGTCAATTACAACTCCAGATATGAACTAGTACAAAAATAGAAAGAATAATTTCAAGTATTACTGTGAACATAATTTAAGACATGCTTTATATATTTAGACTTCATGCATCTTGGGATGCTTAAATTTGAAACAGATGGTCAGGTGATTTGAAAAGCAGTCAAGGAGATCTGGAAACTGGCTCAGAGCAACATGATGGAAGTTTTGCTAGATTGTGGAGGGAAAATAATAGGGTTATTGTTCAGGGTCAGTGGGTAAATGCAGAGCTGGCCGGGGCTAGGTTTCATAGATTGGAGTTGATCATTTTATGAAAGCAATACTAACTGTGATACCTACTTATGAGTAAAAAGGCACATTATGATAGGAGATTCTTAGTTGGAGGCACTGTAAAATTAGTGCTAATATAGAAACAGGAGAAATGTTTTATAAATAAACATGATTAAATATACAAAGACTCCAGGAATTTAAAGTGACAGATAAAATGGCACCTTGTTGTTCATCTTATTTGATCCTAGTGTGGCAGTGTCCCAATGGCAGCTGGTATTCAGAATCGCGGATGAGGCACCAGGTAATAAATTCTTTTCTTCATCCTTCCTGTGTTTTCTATCCAGGTACTACAGTACTTGACACTGTATTGCTAAGCTTAGCCTATGGCTGAAATCCTGTTTCTATCAAAGTGAATAGCATCAAATTGTCATGCTAGGAATCATCTAGTTGTAGCAAGAGGGATTGTTACATGAATTAACTGAGAGAGATGACCATGTTAGTCTGAAGCAGCTGTGGAGGGATCACAAATGTGATCACATTGACAGCAGCTGCTTTTCTTTGCTTCCCAAGCTAAGGCCTGGGGCTATTGGCTGTACTGCCTACCACTCTACCAGCAGTTATGCCAGTAGTCTGAGGTCAGGCAGAAGGCAGGGTAGATATGCACCTTATAGATTAACAAAATAAGATATATAGAGAGCACAAGTGAACTCAGGTTCACTTCAAATACTACAGAAGGACAGCACAGAGCAGTGTAAAGTAGAGTGAGTGATTTGAATATAAAAGGTGTGAAAAGAGGAGAGAGAGGAAGAGGGAAGAGGGACAGTCCTGGGAGAGGCTTATAAGCAAAGTTCCCATAGGCGCAAAGGGGTCAAAAAAGCCAGTCCAGGTAATGGAATAAGAAACTGTAGTCCCTATCCAAACCATTATAGAGGGACCCAGGCTGAGTGGCTATACTAGGGTGGGGCCCAAGTGCAGCATGCTCAGCGGGTGTCTCACCGTCTTATCTTTATACATCATCTTCCACGACTTGATGTAACTTTAAAAAAGCATCCGGAGGTGTTATTTGATTGGACAGAGGTGGCTGAGACCAGTGTGGACAAGGACATCTACGAATCTTCTGTGGGGCTCCACCTCCCCAACACCGCACCCCTTTATACTCCAGTGTTCTTGTTGGTGTTTGTTATAGATGCCTGTCTGTACTGGGTGTCTGGCCTCATTGTTGAGGCAGAAGAGTCCATGGTGGAAGGAAACTGCATTTCCTGGGGTCAGCGCACCTTGGCTGAGCTCTCCAGTCTTTGCTGCAGTTCTACATTCAGTAATGTATGGACTACATTAAAAAAAAAATAAACTATTCAAACTTAAATAACTGTGTTCATGCCTGCTGCAAGCCTTTCCTAGGTCCAGCAGGATATCTTGGCCACTTTTCTTCTGGCAGCCAGAGCTCCTCAGGAGCTCCTTTATATGAATACAGTCCAAGTGGGCCAGTCTGTCTTGGGCCAAACCCTTTGAATAATATGGGGCAGGGGTATCAAAAACCCTGGTCTAGCCCCTAAAGGTACCTGACCTTTTATGGTAGGGCAGCAGTCAGGATTCCATCCAGACAGACAAAGTGATCCTGGCCCTTGGCTCCTGGTCTTCAGTTTTGGTGAACAAATGCTGCAGGGGGCAGTGCCTGTAATGGTATTCCTCCCTTCCTGGGGTTAGTGCAGCCTTATGTGAGGAGTTCTGGGGTGGTCTGGGCCAACCTGGACCCTTGCTTGCCCCCACATGCCCCACTGCCACTGACAGGTACTGAGATCCCCAGAGGAGCTCACCAGCCCCTGCACCTTCCACTTCTGGGCTCCAATGGTACCTCCTGTGGTAGCCACCTGACCTCTTCCTGGGCTGTGGTCTGTGTCCATATGGACTTGGGGTTCTGGCCCTCACTTTGGTCTGGGAGTGAAGCCTGGGGAGCGTCTGCTGTGCACTGGCTGCCTGTTCAGCAGCATAGCAGAGTGCACCATTGATGCACAGGCTCATTACTTTTCTGCAAGCCCAGCCAGGGATCTGCTGCCTGGGGAGTATGCTGGCAGCCATCACCCTGGTGAGTACAGGTCTTGGCCAGACCCCTGCTACAACTATACTTAGCACAATCCAGTCTGTGGATGATTTATTGTTTTACAATTTTCCATTCAAACTGGTTTTTAAAATGTTGCTGCCTGTGAACAGTAATCTGGAGGTCAGCAATGGATTTTCCAGGGAGGTTAAAGTTTTCTAACACAGGCCTTTGTGTCCTTCTGCAGCTGATGTCAGAATTAAACTGAATGAAATTGGCCAGACAATATGGAATCACTAAAACCTTAAAAGGTCTTCACAAGTGCTATTGCTCAGTAGCACCAGTTACTGCACATTTAGTTAGTACCTGTTATTACAGGTACTAAGCTTAATGTGCAGTAACCATGGCACCTTAATGAATGTGTAGATATGCCCAAGGAGTGCTAATAACTGTGGCTTTTGAAATGTATCTTGTGATTTCAAACCACCACTGGGAATGAACCTGGGCCAAAAAGACATCACTTTCTTGTCTCATCTGGACACCAGCACTTGATCAGTATGGCACCTTTAGTACTTGGCAAAGTTTCAACAACAGGATATGACCCTGTGTCTTGGTGAGGAGTTTAAGACTATGACTTCAATACAGGCATACTTCATTTTATTGCACTTTGCTTTATTGCGCTTCGCAGATATTGCATTTTTTACAAATTAAAGGTTTGTGGCAACCCTGCGTCGAGCAAGTCTATCAGCGTCATTTTTCCAACAGCATTTGCTCACTTCGTGTCTCTGTGTCACATTTTGGTAATTCTCGCAATATTTCAAACTT
>NW_017728886.1:260214021-260229651 GCF_001723895.1 Crocodylus porosus | reverse complement strand
TGTACATTGTTTTTTTAGACATAATGCTATTGCACACTTAATAGACTACAGTATAGTGTAAACATAACTTTTATATGCACTGGGAAACCAAAAAATTCGTGTGACTTGCTTTATTGTGATATTCGCTTTATTGCGGTGGTCTGGAACCGAACCCACAATACCTCCGAGGTATGCCTGTACTTGGAAGTGCTGCATCTACCACTTACACCTTGACATTTCTGATAATTATTTCCGATTATTTAATAAATTTTCTTGAATGAATTTGGTTGTATCAAAGTGATGTTGCAACTAGTGAAAATGCATATGTTTAACTCTTACCCTTTCCAAACTGCACTCATTTTATAGTTTATGTATAAGACACTTGCACACATGTCACCATTACTATTTGGAACCCAGTCTATAAATTCTCCTATATATATGCACATATATTTATAAGTTAAATAAAAATATCCCCTTCCATGTTCTTCCTTTCTCCAATGAAATCGCCTGTGAGCAAATTACTTTTTCCCCTTACTGTTTACTCAGCAGAATGAAAGAACATATTAGGATTGCTAAATTTCTATGACTTTTTTCCTATGTAGTTTAAAAATGGTCTCACAGTCTTATTAAACTCATCCATTTTATCCCCTGTTCCATAAAGTGTTGCTTCATATGCAGCTGTGACCTTTTTTATAATTTGCAGGAGAAAAGGAATTAAGAGACTTATTTACAATCATTTCCCAAAACAGATGCACCTGCACACATGTATCTATATTACTTTTCATACAACTTTTCAATACTCTGGGTGTTTCAGTTAAATATTCTGAGGATTTCATGTAGTCATGTCAAGTTCACTGGTCATTGTTATATCACAAATGACATTCTTAATGTTTTTTTTATGATGAGTTATTTCACATAAATAACTAGCTTTTACTCATGTGAGTTGGGTCATTAGAGTTAGTGCTATGAAAAAAATATTATTTCCATGAATAAGAGCATGCAGTTGGGGCCCTTATGTCACATGTTTGCAGTGTATGTGACATTTACACACCAACTGCAGCCATTTAACCTGTAAACCTGCTGGTAGCATGCGCAAGTCTGAGATGTACAATACTATGGAATTAGTCTATTTCTTAGGCTTCCTCTACATGTTACAGGTATTGTACAATTAACTGGTTAATTGTGCAATTACCTGGAGATCAGCTACATGTCTAGAGGGGTCCCCTAAAGCTCCGTCTTTGGACCTATTTTCTTTAATGTCTTTATTAATGATGTGGACACTGGTGTCAGAAGTGGACTGGCCAATTTGACCGATGACACTAAACTTTGGAGTAGAGTGTCCACACCTGAGGATAGGCTGGTGATCCAGGCTGACACAGATAGGCTTAGAAAATGGGCGGATATAAACCTGATAAAATTCAATACTGACAAATACAAGGTGCTCCATCTCAGGAAAAAAAACTGCACAGCACACTTATAGGCTCAGCAATGCTACACTCACTAGCAGCATGGCTGAAAAAGACCTGGGGGTCATGACTGACCACAAGATGAACATGAGCCACCAATGCAATGTCGCAACAGGTAAAGGAAACAAAACTGTGGCTTGCATCCATAGATGCTTCTTAAGTAAATCTCAGGATGTCAGCCTCTCACTGTACTCGGCTTGGTGAGGCCACAGCTGGAGTACTGCATCCAATTCTGGGCTTCACAATTCAAGAAGGATGTGGAGAAGCTTGAGAGAGTGCAAAGGAGAGCCACGCGCATGATCAAAGAACAGGAGAATAGGCCTTATGAAAAGAGGTTGAGAGCCATGGGACTCTTCAGCCTGAAAAAACGCAGGCTCGGGGGTGACCTGGTGGCAGCCTATAAGTACATAAGGGGTGTGCATCAGGATCTGGGTAACGTCTGTTCACCAGAGTGCCCCAAGGGATGCCAGCTTCCAACCGTCACAAACTCCTCCAAGACCATTTTAGGCTGAACAGAAGGAAAAAATTCTTTACTGTCCAAGCCCCCAAGGCCTGGAATAGATTCCATCCATAGGTGGGGCAAGCACTTACTCTGGACTCTTTTAAGAAACATTTGAGCACTTATCTTGCTGGGATTCTTTGACCCTGGCTGACTTCCTACCCCGGGGGCAGGGGCTGGACTTGATGATCTTCCAAGGTCCCTTCCAGCCCTAATGTCTATGAAATCTGTGTGCAGAGTAGCTATCACACCATAAAAAGCTCCAACCAGCTATAAATTTAGATCTGGAAAATGTGTACTAACTTTACAGCTGCTTGCTATTGAGCTTTAATTACATGTGTAGCAGGGTTTCCCTTGTGGTTGGGAGCCCTGTCAGGTGAGGGGGCTCCCTCCTGCATGGGCACACCGTACCCAGCATAAAACCCCCAAGCCTTAGGGATCACAAGAACTGTGATCCCCAGGGTCTGGGGTTTCCCACACCCCCAAGCCCTAGGAATCATAGCAGCCACAATCCCCAGAGACCAGAGATCTCCCATATTCTGACCCCTAGGGATCACTGCAGTCCAAAGGGAGGTGTGGGTAATCCCCAGACCCTAGGGATCATGGCTGCAGCGAGACCCAGGGCTCAAGAGTGCAGGAAAACCCTGGGCACTGGGAATCACAGCTCCCATGATCCCTAGGGCTCAAGAGTTTGGGTAAATCCCTGGGGCCAGAGGCTCACAGTGACCCTCCAGCTCCAGGGGTTTCTCCGTACCGCTGGGAAGGGAGGATCACCCCTGTGGCAATCATCTGGCCTCAGGGGTTTCCATGTACCCCCAAAGAAGGGAGATCACTGCAATAGTGATCCTCCAGCCTTGCAAGGGGGCACCTCAAATGGGGTCTGTTGTCCACCCAGCCATGGGAGCTTGCTGGTGCAGGGGGCAATAAGGAGCAATGGGATCTAAGATACAATCTCATAATCATGTCTCTTGCCATGCACGTGTGACATGGCAGGAGGCACAATTGTGGGAATCATGCATTAGATCTCATCATGCTAGATTAGTTCTAGACAGGTTACAGAGGTGGGTGGATGAGAATAGAATGGACTTCAATGCAAACAAGTGCAAGGTGCTGCATCAAGGGGGAAGGAACCTGCAACTTACCTATAGGCTGGGGAACACCCTTCTCAACAACACAGTGGCTGAAAGCAATCCTGAAGTCATTGTTGACTCCAGGATAGACATGAACCGCCAATGTGAGGAAGCGGTCAGTAAGGCTAACTGCACCTTGTCATACATCTACAGATACAACACAAGCAGGTCCAGGGAGGTGATCTTCCCCCTCTATGCAGTGCTGGTCAGGTCACAGTTGGAGTATTGCATCCAGTTCTGGGTGCTGCACTTCAAGAGGGATGTGGCTAGCATTGAGAGGGTCCAGAGGAGGGCCACTCGCATGGTCAGGGGGCAGCAGGCCCTACAAGGATAGACAAAAGGGCCTGAATCTATTCAGCCTCCAGAAGAGAAGACTGAGAGGGGATCTGGTGGCCATCTATAAACTCACCAGGGGCAACCAGCAGAAAATAGGTGAGGCTCTGTTCCACTGGGCACCACCTGGGATAACAAGGAATAACAGCCACAAACCGATTGACAGCAGGTTCAGGTTAGGTACCTTTACTTTACATTTAGGGCTGCCAGGCTCTGGAATGGGCTCCCAGGGGAGGTGGTGCTCTCCCCTACCTTGGGGGTCTTCAAGGGGGGGATGGATAGGTTTCTGGCTGGGGTAGTATGATCCCAGCACTCATTTCTGCCCAGGGCAGGGGGGCGAACTTGATGATCTATTCAGGTCCCATCTGACCCTAGAAACTATGTCTTTAGCTTTATTTGTAGAGGGGCCTTAGTTATGTAAACAGTAGAAATCTCATACCAACACTAATATTCAGTGCTGAGAAATCATTAGCCCATTCTGTTCATACTTACTTGAAAAGTCTTCACATTCATATGAAGTCTGATGGAAGGGCTTAACATTTGTGTACAAAGATTGCATTAACTAGATCTTAAACATTGCTGTGCAAATCACTTGTGCTCAAACATTTAATATGGTCTGATACTTTAAAGTTATTAGAGTGCACATTAATTTGTTGGATGATGGCCCAGTTGTGTAAGCTGGAGAATTAAATTATTACCATCCATTTCACAAACTTACTACTTTACAAAGTGACCCTGTTTTCCAAGCTCATGTATGTTCCTTTACATTGTAAGAACACAACACAAGCATTTCTTAATCCGAGTTCCTAAATACAGGCACTACATTCAGTCTTCATTCAACTATACTGAGTACATGGAAGTCACTATGGTTTCGATTCTTCCCAAGGTCAGCTGTGGTAAAGTTCTCAGAACTCTGATCTTCCATACTTCATTAACACTGCAATACCTAGGCCCACAAATTGGACAAGATGGTACTCTAGCCCAGAATTTATTTGCTACTTATTTCTTTGCTCAGACATCCAGTTAATTATTATATAGTTATAGAATAATTAGTGCCACTAAATATAAAGTTGCCACTTAGGCAAATTACAGAGACAGAGCAAAACAAAAAATATTTTAATTAGCCTAATATTGAAAATGGGTAATGGCAAAAAAGAAGCAAATGAAAACCAATCAAGAGGAAAATGAAGTATCGTAGAACATGACAATGAACCACTGGTTGGCATAAAAAATTCAAAGTATAAAATAAATGGCCTTGAGAAGATACATCCTGTAACAGAAGCCCATCTCCTGTTACTGGGAGTGGGGCCAAGCATCAGAGCTAAAGGGGTCTAGGACTCCAGTTTGTAAACAGCAGGCTACAGGGGCAGAGCACCAGGCAGCTCATTAGGTAATTGCTGCAGCAGAGCTGAAGGTGCTGCTGAAGACAAACCCCTGTATCCAACTGAGAGGTGACCAGAAGGTCAGGTGACCAGATGGGGGTGGAGTCTAGGATCACATAAGCCTGACTCCTAAACTGAGGAGATTATTCTGGCCGAACTCCTGCAAGGAGGAGGATCTAGGCTGCTCAGTAGGGAAACAGATAATAAGTAGGGCTGAGCAAAGATTCAGTTGCTTATTCGATTTGGAGAAGATTCAGCCCAATTTGGCAGCTTAATCTACAAATCTGAATCAAATCAGAAGACCCATTAATCTCTCCAAATAGAATCAGAAGCCTCCAATTCAATTCAGAGAGATTCGGAGAGATTTGACAATTCGGCCGTAGACACGCATGTTTTTTCTACATACCTCAAGGTACCAGGCACAGATGGTGGGACAGATGGAGCATCCCATGGGAGCACGAGGGGGTCCCCCATGTTCTCAGCCTCCAGCTTGGTGACTGGTGCCTCTGGAGTCTGGGGGGGCACCCCAGGATACCCTGTGGCTGATTGCTGAGCCAGGGGAGCACGTGTGGGTGGGGGGTCCCCTGCGCGCTCGGCAGCGGACCTGGAAGTGGACCAGGCATACCAGAAGTACTCCATCCGCCCCACCATCTCAGCATTCATGAGCCACACCTGGTATCTTGAGGTATACTGAAAAAACATAAAGCTGTGTCTGTGGCTGAATCACTGATTCTCTGAATCAGAATCCAATCGAATCTTCAGATTCAGATTCAGCCGAATTGAATTGGGACAGTGATCTGAATCAGCGAATTGAATCATTGTCTCCTGAACTGGGCTGAATCCAAATTGAATACTGCCTGCTTTGCACACCCCTAGTAATAAAGCAACCACTCAGGCCGTCTGGAGTATTAGGGACAAAGGGGTATTCCTAGTGTCATGCAAGTCCCCTGAGGGTAGAGGTAGCTCTTGTATTTGTAAGTATATAATTTTGTTGTCTGTCTCAAGGCATGAGAGTGGCTAGAAGGGGAAAGTGCAGGCCACTAGCGGTGCTTTTGATTGTTTAGGCTGAAGAGGTTAATAACTCAGTGAGACCACTAGTGATACCTATCAAGGGAGGTGCTGGGGTTGATGGACACCTTAAGAAGTCATTATGGATTTAGTCAGTTGAGTTGGGCAGAGACCTTGGGTCTGGAAGGCTGAGGACTGTTATTTGGGGGCACTGTGAGAGCCCTAACCAATGACGCTGTGTGAGCAGGCTACCAGCGCTCAATGAAGGAGCAAAAAACCCTGGTTAAAAGATCAGGCCAAAGCGAGGTGGCCTGATGATGAGCAGCGTGTAGTGTGGCACCTCAAGACTCCTGGTATTCTGAAGGCAGCCTCCCAAATGTGTATCTCTTCCATCAAGTTGTAGCAGGTATGGACAGGGAACCAGAGTGAGAAACAGGATCAGTGGGACTGCTATAGGACACAGCAGCTGCTGTTAGGAGACAAATCCTGTTACCCATCCTTCATCCATGTTCCTAGTTGCTGCCTAGTGGTTCCTGGTTCTTCCCTGCCGGCTCCTTGCTCTTGATTGCCCCGCCAGCTCAAAACCTTTTGCTCCAGACTCCAGCCTAGGTCTCTGTTTTATGACATTCAGTTCCTGGCTTTAGTTTAGCGATCACCCATGTCCCAGTTCCATACAGCTACTGCTGTCTGCCCTGGACCTCCTGGCTTGTGACTGTGGTCTGGATTTCTGGATCCTATGGGCATCTGTGCTTCTAACTAAGGTCACTGCCTCTTGTCTCAGTCACTTACAAGCCTCAGCCTTCTGACCAGGCTGCCCTGATCCCCCTGACTCTAGTTGGGAGCCTTCCTTCCTCCCTGGCCTGTCTGTTCCTGATGCCTTGGGTTATGACTTCCTAGTCAAGCCCCAACAAACTGTGTCCCACTCATAACCCTGACATCTGGATGTAGAGCCTGCAGCACTTAGGAAAGTCCAACTGGTAGAAGTTTTACAATAAGAGAGGCTGCTATGTCTAAGCCTGTCCTCTGTAGAATAGAAATCAGGACCATTGCAACCCTCATCATTCTGTGCTCAAGCAACACACTGCATATCTCTGACATGCATAAATACATATCAATTTATGTATTGATTTATTGTATATCCAACAAACCAATGGACAACCCTACCAAGGCAAAACATTTCTCTGCACATCAGAGAACAAACAATGTGACAGGCACTGGTCACATCATGTAATGCACTGTTCAGCATTCAGATGCCATAGTGATGAGCAGTATAAGAACCTATATAGAATAGGAAAAGCTATAGATTGAGGATTTTAAAGTGACCCTTTAAAATATTGCAAAAGAAAGAAATAGTGATTTTTTTTAAAAAAAAAGAATGCAAACATTTTTCATTGTACCACATAAGAATGTTCTGATACATTTATCAATCCTATGTTCTAGAGATTTAAATGTAAAGGCTGGGAAATCTGATAAATGGATGTTTGGATAGCCTGGATAACAGAAAGGCAGTGAAAAATAAGGACAATAACCATAATAGACACACACATATTCATAAAGTATTTTAGATGCAAGTTTCCGAGCCAAAATGTTTTCAACATATTACAGAAGCAAGGGGAAATCATATTTTAGGAGTCATCTAGTAGGTAAAACCACTCAGCCATTAATCCACTGGTATAGCTGAGCATACTGCTTGACCTATGTTTCATGTTTCCAGTCTATAAAATGAGGAAAATAGTTAGTCCTGTGAGATCATTCCATCCTCCGTAAGTGTTTGGAGAGTGCTCAGCTCACAGCAGGTGCTCCTGCTAATAACTAATGGTACTGCTAGATCAGTACAAATGACTCTTATTAAGGCAGATGAATATGACAATCAGAGAGAAAAATATCAAAAAAGAAGTATAGCAAAAATCATATTTGTGATGAGCCAATGAAATAGAAGAAGAATATATGCCAAACTGATAATTAGGCCATAAAAAGCACAAGAACAATAGCTAATATCTATGCAATAATAAGCTTTTATTTATTAAATTACAAGAATGACAAAGTTCCTAGTATTACATATTAGATAATTAAGGCTGAACATAAGGATGCCTAGATCAGGATATGTTTTCAGCAAGTAATGAAGAAATCATAAAACAAGTAGCAAATAAAGTTTTTATTACTCCAAAATTAGCTGAAGATTTTTGGAGAGCTCACATTTTGAAAAAGTATTGCAATGTTCACCCAGTTTTTGTGTGTTACCTTGCAAATATTTATTTACATCTATAACTATAAAGTACCCAGTTCCATCATCCAGTCTGTTGATGAACCTCAGACAATATTATCTGTATCGCTTGGTCCAGGGATGGTGTGCTCTGGGTTGATGCAGTGGCACAGTTGCATTCAATGAGCTGCACCTCTACCAATGTCATTTATGCCATCACCTGCTTATAGTGCTCCTCTGCTGCCTATCTTAGGCAGAGCAATCCCTACCTGAAAGAAAGAGGGGACGGTGATTTGACAGCTCATCAAAAAATATACAAAAGCCTTTGGCAGAACACTTTAACATCGTTGAGTAGTCCATTGCTGACCTCAGGGTAGCAGCTCTTAGACACCAAAATTTGAAAGCCAACTTGAACACAAAATAGTGGAACAAAAAATCAGGCACAAACGGGATTAGGTTAAACAGAGTCCAAACAGGGACTACAATTTCTTATCACATTGCCGGGATTAGCTGTTGTGACCTTGTTGTCCTTATGAGTGTCTTGCTTGACTACTACTCTCAATACTGTCCTCCCACATCCCTCCCTCCCTTCCCTGTCTCTTGTATTAAAATCACTCTCTCCATTTGAAATTTAGGTTGGAGATTAGGAGGCATGTTCTGATTATGAAGGTGGTCAACCAGTGGAGCAGGTTACGTGGAGAAAAAGTGGAATTCCCATTCGTGAAAATTTCCAAGAGCAGGTTAGACAGGCACCTGGCAGGGAATCAGATGTGATCTTGTTTTGATCAAGGGGCTGGGCTAGATGACCTTTTGAGGTTCCTTCCAGCCTTATGTTCCTATGATCTCTGAATTAGTTTGTACAGTGCATCTCTATCCTACCTTCTGCAAGGATACAGGTACCAATGTTTGTGATGAACAGGCAGGTATAAGAAACTTAGATTTATATAAGGTGACTCAAATACATAGGTTTATTAGTGTATCTATCCCTCTCAGGATAGACAAGAACTCAACCAGCGTTTGTGGATTTCTTTGTTTCCTTGTTTCTCTTATGTTGCACACCCACAGTACTTCTGCTAAGCAGAGGTGATCTGTAAGTACTTCTTTATAGATTAGATCCAGCCCTATTTTTCTATGAGTCTATTAAGGACATATTAGATGAAAGTTTGCCTGCGAGTATTTAGATGGGGCATCTGGCCTTCAATAGAGCTTGGACTAAATGACCTCTTGAGGTCCCTTCCAGCCTTATTTTTCTCCTTCGCCTTCCCATTATTATACAATGCTTTATTGAGTGTGGCAGAAATGTGGCAGGCAGGTTCTAGAGGACTGTGGCATAGGAACTGGTGGGGGAGTGTACTCGTTTCATTGTCACTTGGCTGGCTGCTGTTCCCTGGTGGCATTGCACAAAAAAACACACTGGGAATCATGGCTATTCTGTTTCACAGTCTTCTCTCCCGTTTTATCTAGTTCCATCATCTACTTTGTTTTTCAGCTCTGCTACTACCATGATCCCCAGTGTCCAGTCCTTTTTCACAGCAACTCCCTATCCTCCTTTATGAACACAAATAAAGCCAGCAAACACTGAGCACTAATTTATGTGAGCTAGTTTCATTGGTACCTGGAGAATTTGCTTGGGCATTTCTTCCAACACACAATGGGAGTTGATAGCAAGCAATGCAGGATCAACATACATAATCACACTCACATACCTTCCATCTGTAACTGTCCCTCCTGCTGAGATGTTTTATGCTGTGAAGGAACCGCAATCCCCTTGCAGCTAGCATAGCCTCTATTGCAGTATCATGCTGCAGGCAAGCACATTAGCATCATATAGGCATGCTTGAGTGCCATCTAGCTAACTCCTGTTCCCGCAGCAAACCTTTCAAATGCCTCTTCCCTGACTGCCATAACCCTTGGTGGCCGTAGGTCAAAGGTTTATGTACATGCTGTGATCAGCCTCTTCTGTACCTGCAATCATTAGCTGAGGGCATTTTTTGAAAGTTCATCTGCATGCTCTGTTATGGGTGGTAGTGAAGTGCTGCCTTGGAGGATCTGATACAAGCACACAACAAGGGCTGTTAAGGGTGATTTTGCAAGTGCCCCATAGCGTTCAACTGGATAGTTAAATGAAAGATTGTGCTTCATCTCTCCGACTGCAATGTGTATGCATCAGCATCAGAGAGTCTAGGGCACTGGAGCAGCAGTCCTCCAGACATCTTTCATCTGAAAAAAATACTCCACTAAATTCCCAGCCATAACGTGGTGCATAGAATTGGTGTTCCAGCACACATGCTTCACTGTCTGAGTGGGGCAGTGCTTCGTGGGCCTCCATTTTTAAGCATTGGGATGCTGATACACAAGATGCTGGAGTCTGCTGAAGTGTGATAATTATCATGCTCCAGCAAACTCAATTAATCGAGCCTGTTCCTGCGCCCTGTAATTGCAGTGCATCAGAGCAGCCTCACTGCATGTATATAGGCGCCCTATGGGATGGGTAAGTCCAACAAGGGTATCTGACCTTTGCAAAACAATGTGGACAAGAGGCACAATCTACAATTCCTACAACTTACTGCCTCTCCCATTTTGTTCAGCTTATTAGTTAATGGGGGGGTTTTTCAGCCAAACTATTTTGGTTTTAAGATTTTTGGCAAATAGTGAACTTGACTATGGAACATTTTTGTAAAAACTGAAAGATGAAGAGGGCAGATGTCTGCTATATTGGAGGCTGAAAGTTTCAGACCTGTGCTCCCATTGGACCAGACTAAATCTCCCTGGATCTGGGACTGAGAACCAAGAATTTTCATTTTAATCAAACCCAACTGGGAAAAATTCAGACCAGCTCTCTGCACTACACGTCAACTCTCTTCCTGGTAATTATAGAACAAAGGTAGTGCCACCCATGAAAAGAAACAGCATGGTTTCAAGAAATAGCAAGTGGAGTTGAATGGCCAAGCTAGGATCCTTAACTCTATTTTTCACTTAGTATCGACTTTGTCCTTATTCAGGCAAGTCCCATTCACCTTCACTCTTAATATGGTTGTTTTTAGAGATCAAAGGAGAATCTGCATGAGGAAGAACTAAGAGTAAACCACATAGAAATAAACTATGGACTTGGCAACTTGTCCCAAGACTGGGTAGAAAATTGTAGTGATAAAATGACCCCTTAGCACCGGTGACCATTAAAACAGAAATATCATTTTCCTGATGTTTTTCTCTGTGTCAAAAATAACAATAAAAGGACAGGGCAGTAATATCTGTTTTTCAGAAGAACCTTGCTTAATGGTTTCTTTGTCTTAGAAAAAAATCTAATAATAATGCATATTTTACATTTCTAAAGAAGCTTTCACCTTACAGTTAATTAGTTGGCAGATTTTATTACAGCTACTCTGTCCAGCGAAGTCTTCACCTACCAGTGAAGTGCAGCACATATTGCGTTGGATGTGACAGCTAATTAACATTGTTATTATTTATATTGCTGCTGTATCTGAAAGCCTCAACCAAGGTCAGGGACCCATTTTACCAGGTGCTGCACAGATTCAGAGTAGGAGACAGTCCGTGATCCCATGAATTTATGGGGAAAGAATTATGGAGAGGTAGAGAGCCTTCTCTGAGATCATGGATAGAGGCAGGAATGGTACTCACAGCACCTGACTTCCCCTCTGGACTTCTACGTATTGAGCTATGCTTTATCTCTGAGCAACATCGCTACCCAACACAACCAGCACACAATATCATATTACTGCCTAGGAAAAGAGGCGAGTCAGAGTACAACCCTCTTTTGAAGCAGCAGGGGGGGATTTTTGTAGTCAGAAATCATTTGGGGTTTGCATGTGGATCAAGTGAACTTTATGGCCTTTGTTATGTTGAACATAGTATTTTACATTCAAAACTGAACAGTTGAACTGGCATGCATAGGAATCTATAGTTTTCGAAACTGAGAACTCCCATTCTGAAAACTTGGGCTGAATCACAATGAGTTCTGCAAGCAACACTGGAATGGAAATTCTTATATAATGTATATCTCTGGGAATCTGAGTATACACAGGTAATGAATGTAAAATAATTTTAATGAGAATTTCATTTTATGATTTGGGATACAAGAAGACATAACTTCTCCTAATATAATTACCTTTGATTAATCCGTGGGAGTTATTAATTTCAGACAAAAGTTGTGCTTTTTGGAATGTCCAGGCTAATGAAATTACTCTTATTATTTTGAGAGTCAATGATATAGATATAATGGAAACTGAAACAGAGATGTGTTGGACAGCTTGCTTGACATTGAAATTACAGCAAACAAATATTAGCCATTGACCTGTGGGCGAGGTGAGCGCTTCTGCAACAAGAATTATTTTATCTATGATTTGTTAATAAATTTAGGAAGCATGCAGAACATGCCTCAGCCTTTCACTGAAAACGTCTTTGAGCAAGGAAGAGAAAGCAGGAGGGAGAGAATCTAGAGGGAACTGAAGTAGTCCACTTATGCTCATACTAAATCTATTAATAGCTTATGAATTCATGCTCTGTAATCCTTTAGCATTTAAAGGCTCCAAATAGTACCAGTCTCCATGTGCCTGGAGCTGTACACACGCCCAAGATCGTGAATTCTTCTAGGCTGAGACTATCCTATTTAAGGCATGGCACAACTAGTGAGTGTAGCAGCCATTACGAAGGAAAATGGAGGAGGCAGATGGAGGATAACAATACTAAGAAAGTGCTGTTAGATAGTTAAGTTACTTGCATGCAAAATTTGGCTATTCCAAATAATTTAAATTAAAGAAAAATACTGCGCTAATCTTACTCAGTGCATGAAAAATGTGCATTCATTTGGTATGTTTTTCATCAAAATGGTGGGCCTCCCAGGCAGAGGAGGAAGCTTTCTAAATGGACATATTTACACTCTTGTCTTTGGAATAAACCAAATCTTGAAGTCCTTCCTCAGGCAAAATGCACACTGACTTTCACCCAGCTGGCTTGAGTGGGGACTGAATGAAAACTGAATACTCCTCGTGCTTTAACTGTAGATGACTGGTTGTTATTCTGGTACAATAGGACAGTGCACTTGGGAAGATGAATGTAAATAAAGCAGTATGAATAGTAAATGCTTGCATCCAAATAGTGAATATAATTCATATAAATTCACTCTCCTGGGCACAGATATCAGAAACTCATCTTCTGCTTCAAACTGCTTTTCTTAAACACAGTTTCTGTTATCATTGCAAGCCACATCCATCTCAATCGAAGCTAGTATCTCTTTGTGTCCTGCTTGCAATGTGCTAGGGGCTAAATTCTGTCTTGCTGCTAAGATGTCTCCAATTTTTCCCAGCTAAAAGGACCAGGCTCATGGAGGCATTCTGCTTTGCCTGTGTTTGTGTTCATCCAGAGGTGCATTCTGTTTTGCTGTGAAAAATTGTGGGGCTGTCACTCATTTCAATGGACAGCAAGTAGATACTTCCAAAGAAGTATCTTGGTTACCTGAGAGGAACATAGCTCTTCATTCGTTTCATGGAGAGCTTTGCCTTGTGCTAGGTTCTGTCCATCAAACCAGTTTCTGCTTTCTCCTGTCCAAGGCAGAGAAGTTTAGCAAGACTTCTGAACTGGGCAGGGAAACATCTGCATGGATAGCTGCAGCTACCTCAACAGCAATATTAGCTTCACCTTCAAGATCCTCCTTCTCAAACAACCTAGTGGCTACAGTACTTGCCCAGTACATGGAATATCTGTTTTAGTGATCCCACCCAAACTCAGAGAGCTTGAAGCCATCTGTCCTAAGTCCCAGCAGAGTGCCCTAACCACAAAACTATGGGACAGGTTTGACTGAAAGCACCCTCCTATTGAAGCTGGACATTGGACAGTCAAGAGGGAATAAATCTTGGGCCCATAAGTAGAACCAGCAAGAGGAAACCCAGCTCTGTGGATACTGATAGCCCCTGAGGGCTGAAGAGTGCTTTGCATTGTCCACATAGGTACAATACCTGTTCTGTGAGTAAAGTCAAAGATGCTGAGTCTATCAGGCTTTCTTATCCTCTCTTCAAACACAGGCATGTGCTTCTTCCTCTTAGTGATTCTGAGTAACATTTGCCAAGAGGCCTTTCCTGCATGGGGAAATACAGTAATGAAGTGTGTCCCTGGAAGGCTTCCTAAGTAGTACAGTATAGGCATCTATTCTAGCCCTGCTGGGAGGGAGTTTCAAGCAGGTGAGGTACCATGTGAGGAAGCCTCCTCTGGATCCCCAGTGCTGTTTGCACAGTTTTTACAGAGACTGTAATGTAGAGTGCAAAAGCCAGGCCATTACATCCTTGCCAGGGCACTGTCCCCTGGTTGGGCTACAGCCAGGTTCATTCTTTCTTGCTGTCTTCTTTCCCCCATGACTCTTTTCCTTTTGGCTACCAACTGAAACTGGTAAAGTCTTGACCACTTCATGCAAGACCTGGTGGTTAGATTACTATCCTATAGTGTGGAAGATCAGGGTTCATAATTCTCTCAGGGGTGAGAGAACCTATGTCCTGAGGGTGCCTTAACCAGTAGGGGACCAGGCCCTACTCATACCTTTTGACCATTTGTACCACTGGGGACTGGTCGCAGCATTTCTGAATCTGTGTAATGAAACTGCATCACAATGACGTGAACGCAGTTGGCTGCCTCTGTGGCCATTTTGAATCATTTTGGGTATATGCAGTAAGGCGAACTTGATTGCATAGGGTTAAAGTGTAGACATGTGACAGATGTAGGGGTGTGGTATGATTCAGGCTATTACACTGGCCAAAGTGGAATATCATTTCTTGATTTAGATGTCTAAAAACTGCACGTGTGCCACTTAGCTGTCTTTGTGAAGTAAAATGTTGCTATAAGCCAGTGCAAATCATCACAATTTTGCATTTATATTTCTGTTTTATGCTGGAAAAGCTCCTTTCAGGTCTACGGCCAAGAAACTGTACTTACATATCTGTTGGGGTTGGTGCAGAAATGCATTGTCACACAGGTTGGTATGTGTCATTCTTGTCCATGCGTCTCGTCATTTGACCAATTGGTGCTTATCTCTGTACAGGAGGCAGCTCTCTGGACATAGAATCATAGAGTCATAGAAGTCGGGTCAGAAGGGACCTTGTAGATCTTCAAGTCCGACCCCCTGCCTGGGCAGGAGAAAAAACTGGGCTCAAATGATTCCAGCCAAGTAGGCATCAAGCCTCCTTTTAAAGACCCCCAGGGTAGGAACCAGCACCACTTCTCTTGGAAGTTGGTTCCAGCTCCTAGCCACCCTGACAGTGAAATATTTCTTACGGATGTCTAACCTAAACCTCCTCTCCAACAACTTGTGGCTGTTATTCCTTGTTATGCCAGGGGGTGCTAGGGGAAACAAGGTCTCTCCCAAACCCTTCTGTTCCCCCTAGTGAGTTTATAGACAGTCACCAGGTCCCCCCTCAGACTTCTCTTGTGATGGCTGAACAGGTTCAGGTCCCGCAGTCTCTCATTGTAGGGTCTGCCCTGTTGTCCCCGGATCATGCCGGTGGCCTCCTCTGGACCCTCTCAATGTTGTCCACATCCCTCCTGAAGTGGGGCGCACAGAACTGGACACAGTACTCCAGCTGTGGCCTGACCAGTGTCGTGCAGAGGGGGAGGATCACCTCCTTGG
>NW_017728886.1:260190001-260213921 GCF_001723895.1 Crocodylus porosus | reverse complement strand
TCGCATTGTCGGCCCATGTTCATCTTGGAGTCAATAATGACTCCAAGATCCCTTTCTGCCTCTGTTCTCCCAAGAAGGGAGTTTCCCATCTTATAAGTGTGCTACTGGTCACTACTGCCCAAGTGCATTACCCCTGTAACCTATCCAAGTCTTGCTGCAGTCTTTCCCTCCCTACTAGCATGCTCACCTCTCCCCAAATTTTGGTAGCATCAGCAAATTTAAACAGGTTGCTTTTCACCCCGTTGTCCAAATTGCTGATAAAGAAATTGAATAGTGCAGGCCCAAGGACCGAGCCCTGGGGGACTCCACTGCCCACTGCTCCCCAGGTTGAATATGACCCATCTACCACCACCCTCTAAGTGCTACCCTTCAGCCAATCTACAATCCATCTGACTGTGTAGGCATCAATACCACAGTCACTCTGTTTTTTAATGAGGATGGGGTGGGAGATGGTGTCAAAGGCCTTGCTGAAGTCCAGAAAGACTACGTCCACGGCGACACCTGCATCTATTGCCTTTGTGACCTGATCATAAAAGGCAGTCAGGTTGGTCTGACATGACCTGCCCCTAATGAATCCATGCTGATTGCCCTTGAGCATCATCTCTGAGGCTGGCCCATCGCAGATGTGCTCCATGATGATCTTCTCAAAGAGTTTCCCAGGGATAGAGGTAAGACTGACGGGCCTATAGTTGCCCAGGTCCTCCCTCCTCCCTTTTTTAAAGATGGGGACCATTTTGACTATCTTCCAATCATCCGGCACCTGGCCCGAGCACCACAAGCACTCATAAAGCTGTGCCAAGGGCCCTGCAATAACCCCTGGTAGCTCCCTCAACAGCCTGGGGTGGAGAGCATCTGGACCTGCTGATTTGAACAAGTCCAGCCCCTCCAGAAGCTCTCTAACCCGATCCTCCCCAGCCTGGGGTCAAGAGGCATTCCCCTTGAGTCCGTCTTGCATCACAGTGGGGAAGTCCCGGTCCCTGCCCAAGAAAACAGAGGTGAAGAATTAGTTGAAGAGGTCTGCTTTCTCTTCTGGCGCAACCACCAGATTGCCCAGAGGATCTTGCAGGGGCCCCACATTTCCCAGTGCTTTCTTCATCCTCCCTATATATTTGAAAAAGAACTTTTTGTTATCTTTGATTTTGGATGCAAGTCCTAGCTCTATGTCCACCTTAGCTTTCTTGACAGCCCCCCTACAGGCCCGAGCAGAGGAGGTATACTGTAGCGATTTAACTTCTCTATGCCTCACTTCCCTGTTTATAAAATGGGTCAAATACTACTTCCCTTTACCTACTCTTTGCTTTTTTGTTTGTGTAGATTGTCATCTTTTCAGGACAGAGTTTTTTGCACTGTAAGAACAGTGCCTGGCACTGCTCCTGGCTGGTGTGACTAAAACACAGATAATCAAAGTAGTAAAAACTCCGCCTTTTCTTTCTGCTTCTTAGAAGGTAAGACCATTGGGCAGGGAACTGTTTGATTTATACCCTGATGAACTTATTTTGCGCACCAGTAATAAAGCAACAAAAAGAAAAGCCTAGTTCTGTGGCTTCTACCATTTCTCTTGGGAAACTATTCCACAGCCTAAAGTATCTTACTGTCAGTCTTTCTGAATTCAATTATGAGATCTTCTTATGTACATAAGTACTAACCTGTTATTGGTTCACATGGACTTAACAAGCTTGTTATAAATGCTTTTCTTTATCATCCTGGAGATAAGCATTGTAGAAAAAGACTGTTTTCCACAGTTTAACGCCATAATTGTCTTGTAGTTCTCAGTCATAACTAAGTTTTTATGCCTCTTGCTTTGTTTTCTTTTCTTTTTCAGTTCCATGTTTAGAATTTCAGAATTATTCTGTAGTGCAAACCAGTCGTTTCTCTTTCTCATCCAACTTTCCTTTGAGGTTTAACACAAAACAAAGGATGCTGGAGACCACGCAACAAAGACTGCAAAGACTAAAAGCCAAATTCATTTCTTTGATCTAGCTCTCTGATTTCCAGACCTGGACTCTGGTACTCTACCAATTGAGAGAGTGGAGCTCCAAATTTCCATGTCTGGAAGGGTGCCAGTGAAAATCTGCCATGAGAGCAGAACTTTTAGGCATTAGCTTGATAAAAATATTAGATCGGCAAAAATTGTATTCAAATAAAGTAGTTCAAATACTATGATGAAAGATGTGATCCAAAGGTGAGACTGATAGAACAAGGTTGATCAATGTGTAAAGAAGCATAAGGTAGCAGGATGTTGATCCTAACTGGGAAGGAAAGTGGCCTCCTAGACTCACATGAAATTGTAGATATTCAGCACAAAAAGGTTTAAACTTAATATTTATTTTAGACTTTTTTAAGGGTTCTTTTTTTTTAGAAAAAACCTTTGTTACTTCCTGGTCTACACTGATCTTTAAGACTGACCTGCAGGCCACCCTTAACCAGTCCAAGCCACATGCAGCACTCTTCCTCATCTGTAGCAGATTGTATTCTGCATCAAAGCTGCCCCCATTGTACCGTCCCTTTGCAAAGCAAAACCCTTCTAAGAATCAGTCTGTAGACAACTTCTCTCCTTTCAAGTCTTTCTGTGCTGCCAGGCATTAGAAAAAAGATGTGAGGTCTAGAAGGGCAAGAAGTCTGGAACAGGGAATTGTGGGATTGTTGCTCATAAGCTTCTTGTCCTCAAAGCATACAGTTCCAAGCACACCAGAGAGGCGGACTAGGAATCAGAGGTGGCAAGGTCAGCCTCTTGCTCGGAAGCAGCAGAGCTTCTGTGGACAGTCTGAGGTGCCACTGTGGGTCAAAGATAAGGGCTTATAGTGAAGGTAGCAGGTGTGGAACTGATGGTGACCTTAAGGAGTAGACAATGCAGATGTCAAATTCAGCTCATGGCAATAAATATGCAACTTGTGTATATATAACCCTTTGAGTTGTAAAAGCAGTTACTGCCTGTATGCATGCAGAATGGAGCGGCCCCATAAGGAAGGCATCTGCTGACCAAATCCAGCCAGAACTGCCCTATCCAAAAAAATATGAGAGACATTGTAGTTGCCATTTTTAAACAAAAAATTGATTTAATTTGTTTACGCCAGAATTATTGGACCAAACGCTGATCTGATTTATACCAGTGGACACCACTGACTCGAGAAGCAATAATTTGGATTCACAACAGTATTACAGAAATCAAAGTTTGTCTTTATAGTACCTGTGGTAACTTGTGGCACTTTATAGGAATAATGAAATATTAGGGTCTTTACTGTCACTCCAAGCATGGTATCTGGCATCAATAAAAGCTGTATGTGCAAAAGGGCAGTACCTCAGAAATAAGATAAGACATTCTTTTCATGTACTCCAGCATTTTCAAGGTTGGGGGTGGAGAGCGGGGATTCTTTGTGTCCCTCTCTGCAACTCAAGGAAGAAGTAGAGGGAATTTTATTCCCTGACCTCAAGTTCAGTGATATTTGTGCACAACATCTATATGCTGGAAAGCTATGCAAATCTGTTTGAGCTCTGAGAAGCTGAATTGTCAGAACCTGAGCTACCTAGCATGGGCTTTTCTCTGCAGTGCAAAAGGTGACCAGGAGATACTGAAGCTGGTGCCTGGGTATAGCCAGGTTCTTCCTTTGAATCCCAAAGGGAGAAAAGAAACAAATCAAGAACTATTCTTAAAAGCCAAATAATCCTACTTCGTTCTCTCCTCAAAATATAGTTCTACAAGCAGCATAAATGGCACAGGAGCACACGGGGAAGCAATAAAATGCAACCAAGTAGCCCGTGTAGAAGGGGTTCAACCAAGAAGGAATTTATGTTACAGAGAGGATAAGAGTCAAGAGTCCAGGCATATTCATGTGTGGGTTTCCTGTCCCCCGTGCAGTCAGTGGCTGAATACGGAACAATGTTTCTCAGCTCCTTGGGAAATGGCACTTCTCCTCCTTGTTACCATGTTGGGTGGTCTGGTAGGAAAATTGCCAGAAGGGACCACCCAGGGAGTCCAGCCTGTAAGAGCAGCTACAGAAGCAGCCAAATCAGGGGCTTTGGCCATTCAGAGAAATAACTACAGCTCTGACTAGACTATCTTTACCCGTGCCGATTGGATAATTGCTCCAAGCTGCTCCCTCCCCCTCAAAGCCTCTCTCCTCCACACCCATTCTTTTTATTTTCTTTTCCCTTGTCATGTCCCCATCATCTCCTAGCCTTTCCTAGGCACACGATGCATGTATAACTATGTTGTGGGTATACATATGTTATGTACTTCATGGTAAATTACAATGGGATCTTGCAAGCAAGTTAAGGAAGTACAGGTTGATGAATGGACAGTAAAGTGGATAGAAAACTGGCTGGATCATTGGGTTCGGAGGGTTGAAATCAGTGGCTTGATGTCTAGTTGGCAACCAGTATCAAGTGCCTCTAGGGGCCAGTCCCGGGGCCAGTTTTATTCAATGTCTTCATCAATGACCTGGAAGATGGCATAGAGTGCACTCTCAGCAAGTTTGCAGATGACACCAAACTGGCAGGGAGTAGTAGATACGCTGGAGGGGAGATCTAGGATTCAGAGAGACCTCAGAAAATTGGAAGGTTGGAACAAAAGAAATCTCATGAGTTTAGTAAGGACAAGTGCAAAGTCCTGCATTTAAGACAGAGGAATCAAATGTACCGGTACAGGCTGGGGGCTGACTGGCTAGGCAGCACCTCTGCAGAAAAGGACCCAGGGGTTACAGTGGACATAATACTAATTAAAAAAATTATTAATAAAATTAATTAATAAAAGCTTTTTAAGCTGCAAGAACGTTGGGCTGGAGGAAAAGCACTTCCTACTTTGCTTTTAAGTTATTACCTGATAGGTTTTGGGAACCCCACCCTGCGTTCAGGGTGACGAGACTACCTTCTTTATCGGGTTTTTAGCCTTGGTTCTCCCCACAGCAGTTTTGCCCGGGGCCCGGTTTTTTTTATTTTTATACCCTCTTTTGCTTTAACTAGTTCCCTCAGAAGGGGTTCACTTTTAGCCTTTCTGGGATTAGAGCCAAGCTATTGTCTCATTTTGGAACGCTCTCATTTCTAAGTATTCTGGCAAGCTGTCACTTCTAAGTAAAACTGTTATCTCTAAGTTCCTCTTGGATCAGGACTTTTCCAGGGCCATTGGTCAGACAAGAACAATTCCCCTTTTTTTCTTATTTTTGTCTCTGCATATCAGGAAACAACAGCAGATGCATTAGGCCTTTAGGTCCTGGGAAGCTGACCACCCCCTCTGGGTATCAGCTTGGCCTCCTTCCAGAGGCCTCTTCGGGACGGGCCCCACAGTGAGTTACACTGATGCGGGGCTGTTCATCACGTGTCCACTCCTTTTTGATACTGCTGTCAAGATCAATTACACTAGTGTAAATGTGTCACGTGTCCAGGGCCTGTACTTTAACAGTGCACAACAGCACAACAGGACACCATTCTGGGTCGGCTGTTAGACACTGTTGTAATAAACATAATTAACAGTAATATTCTTTTGAACAACCTACCAATTACTGGAAATTAGAGAGAAAACTTGGAGGAGTTGGGAGTGTATCCAGCCCTGGGATATTTTCTGTGTTATTCTCAGTACAAACAAAAGCCAAAAAGAAAATTGTTCATAACAAGCTCTAGATAAAAGTCATCACTGGGAGGAAACATTAAGCAATGCACATAAAAGGGACTGAACCAGGAGCGGGGCAGTGCTCCCTATTTCCCATCAGCGTCACAAAGAACAGTCATGTGGTTAATTGCGACGCTGTCATTCAGGATTGTACCGCAGATACAGCAGGCGTTCATTTTAAAAAAGCTGCCTTACAATGGCTCTATGTTGCTTTAGTTCCTCTCTTCCTTTTCCCACTCTGCTGGAAATGGAGATGTCTTTTTTCTGTTTGTTTCCTTTCTTTCCCTCCTTCCAGTGAGTTCCTCTTTCATCTCTTGGGGCATTCTCCATCCCACGTGCCTGCTCTCTTCTTCCTGATTTCAGTCTCTCCTTCACAGTGGCCTAGCAAGTTCTTTTAGCACCTGGGAAGAGGTTGGAGGGGGGAATTATGCTGACCACTGAAGAGCTGGGGGAGGAGGAGAGGGAGAGGAGGGAAGGGAAGGGGAAGTGGTGGGGAGTGGAGTCTTACCTGCCAGGGCTCTCCTTATTCAGGCAGCATCTGCTACTGTGCTATAGCAGCACAGGTTCGGGCTCCTGCAGCTGAGGGATGGGCAGTGACACGGGCTTCCCAAGGTCTCATGCCACATTCATCCCTCTCCCTCAAGCACAGGGCTGTGCCTCCCATGGCAAAACCTCCATTTTACCCCTTTTTCCTAGTTACTCTCCTGGGCATGGGGCTGCACCTGCCCAGCTCCTGTGGCGGGGCTGCACCACCCCTGGCAAAGCCTTCTGAGGAAAGGGGGCCATATCGGCTCCCCTTTGAAGTTGGCGATTGTGGCTGGTGCCCCGCTCTCCCCCTAGTTATGCTACTGCTCCCTCAGCATCCAATAATACCAGTCACACCCCACCCCGGTATCAAACACCCCCTCCATTTTCCAAACACATACTGGAGTACAGAGTGAAGTGGAGGAGAAGAGAGCCTGGCGTGCTATCAGATCCCTCCCCAACTTAGCTGCTTCATTTCCCTTCCCATGGGGTGATGGTCATCTCCTCACTGTCCATCCCCACGGTACAACAGAGGAGTATCAGAGATCTCAGCCACAGCTGCTGCAGCAGAATGAGGTTCTTGTGATACTCCAGCTCAGCATAAGACACACGGCTCTGTCTGGAGGCACAAGTGGCTCTCATCTGTGAGATGACAAGAGCAGATTGTAGGCAGCCCAGCATATTACAGCAGAACGAGAGAGAGAAACAAACTCCCCGCTCTGCGTCTTCCCCTAGTGATTTTAGGGATGCTGTATTATCAAATCGATGTACTTCATGAAAAACCTTTAAGACAGGACCCAAGGAATTTCCCAAGTTCCACTTCTAACACTGAAATGGGGTGATACAACTTAGAATGAGAATAATAATGGTTGTTGAAAGAAATTGCGCATGGGAAAGAGCAAAGAGAAGATTTTCAGCGTGTATTACATTGCAGACATAAACTAAATGTGATCTCAAATAGGTATCATTAGGCCAATCTTTTCTTGAATTACAGGCAAAATATAAACTTGTGATTATTTGAAGACTTGCACAGAAGGACAGCAGAGCTTACATGCCAGATTCTTTGCACAGCTGGAATAGCAGTAGCATAATATATCCAGATAGTGCATTGAAATAGGGGAAGGTTTTATAGACTTGTGTTTGGATTACTGCACCTGAGTAGACTTACATTTTTTATGCTTGAAGAAATGTTCTAAGACACTGGGCGGATGTATAATAAAATGCCAAGGGACAACTGGGAGAGCTGAAGAACAAAAGCCCAATTCTGCCTTGATTGACATCTTATCTAACCACCTTGAAATAAATGAATACTCAGTGTATGAATGAAGACATAATGCAACCTAGGGTGTCAGTCTTTACACTGGATTTAATTAAAGCAAACGAGATGCCCTTACATAATTTTTTATACTGTTTCCCTATGCTTATGTCTGTCATATTGCCAACCACCTCTAGTTTCTCTGCAATGTTGTTCCCTTTCAGCTGACCCTTATGTCCCTTTTTTATTCTCCTCACATGTAATCAGTGTTACAAATTCAGTGCCATGAATTTGAGGTAAATGAAGAGTGAGCAGAGATCACAGCCTGTTGAACTCATAATTAAACTCTGGTTTCAACTCACAGGATCTGGTGTGTAAGAGAGAGTCTGCTGGAAGTATGAAGATCTAGGACAGCGGTTCTCAACCTTTTTGGGCTCAAGGCACCGCTCACCGGGCTTGAGGCACCCTTCCATAATGTTTGTGAATTGATGGGCACCCCATTTCAAGACACAGTTTACATTGTTGCAGTGCTCCCCCCCCTTGCAGAGGAGCCAGGCACCAAGATTAGTCAGGCAGGGACAAACCTGTGCCTGCGCTTATCTCTTTACCTCCTCCAACCTGGTTTATCTCCTCACTGCACCCGTCATGATTTAACGTCCCACTCTGCAGCTCCCCTTTCTTTTGCACTCCACTTTAGTCACACCTCAAACACACGGTTTTCCTAATGCTACTTTGTTCTAGTTTCTCTTCTGTTTTCCCACACTGAACTTCTCCTCCCCACCTTACTCCTCCCTATCTTGCACAGGAGAGCTGTCTTTCTTTCAGGTTGAGGCTCAAGCCTGCAGCTGTTGGGTCTCCTCTTCCTGGCCTCTCTGCTTTGTGTTCTGTGGCTCCAGTGCCAGGCAATGTGTTCCCACCATCCCCAGCTCCTCCGTCAGGAGGAGAAAGGGGAAAAAACCCCAGAAGCTGAGCAGAAATTTATGCAGCTTCTGCGAAGAGGATTCTGGAAGTTTTTCAGACTTTTTTTGCCTCACCTGTGGCGGCAGGTGTGGCAGGGAGACAGTCCCATGGAGTCTCACTAGCTGCAAAGCCCAGGATGTCTCTTAGTAGAGTCCTCAGCCTCTTCACCTGGAGCATGAGGAGTAATTCTTCTAGCTGGGGGTTGTGATGGATCCTATGCACCAGGTCTGAAAATGTATCTTTGTGATATATATTTATCTTTGTGAATATATTGAAATATTTGCACCTATGATTTACATCTTCATGGTGTAACAGAGACCAGAATGTGCCTCCAAGTGCTTTGTCCTTGCTAGCAACTTGCTAGGCAACTATTTTTTCTGCGGGGAGAGGCTGGAGGAGGGTTTTTATTAAAATTCAATAAACAAAACGAGAACTCAAAAATATATATTTTTTTAATATTCATCTCTTTCTAAAAGCAGCTGAACCAAATTTGGTAGAAAGCTTCTCTCCTAGGCTGATATATTTTGAGCTGAATTTCAGCCCAGCAGGAGCATTTTTTCACAAAGTTATAAGGAGTTTTTAATGGAAGTGTCATCTCCACCTTAATTATTGCAGTACAAGAAGGAGACGTTATAATACTCATGACAGCAAGTAAAAAATAACTCGATGTAATACATGGGGATATCTATTTTCAGTATAAGCAAGATTATTGATCTCTGTGCTAGTGGCTCTTGGCAGCATCCAATCCCAGAATTCGTAATAGTGAACTTAAAAAAAAGGCAAAATCCTATTTAAGATCCCAGTCTGAGAGATGAAGTCAATGAGACCTGAAGTAGCTTAATGATTCTCAGAATTAGGCATTAAGATCCTGCAAGTCTCTTCTCTGGGGGCTAAGCCCTATACCCCCATGTCCCTCCATTGATCTGAGTGAGTGTCAAAACAGGCACAAAGAGCTGCTCTTGCAAGTTTGGGGCCCATTATTTCAGAAAGATTGTCCTGTCTGCCCCTGTGTGTATACTGTGTTACAGCCTGCTCCTACTCTAATTAAATCCGGTAGCAAGCCTCTCATTCCAGGCTGCAAAAAGCACATAAAGATTGGAATACAAATGTATACACTTTAAGTAGTGTTGGAGTGATATTATAGCCATGGTGGTCCAGAAAATATCCAAGAGGCAAGGGTTTTTGTGGTGATATCTTTTATTGGACCAACTGCATGGCTGAAGTAGACTTAGAGTGGAAGCAGACGTTGCCTTTGGTTGCCTTTGCACTGCTATAACAATTTTTATGTCAGCAAATGGCCAAGCAAACAGCTGTCCACACCCTGTCGTGCCAAAAATTGTGGCTGTGATGAAGGTGGAATCAATTTATGCCATTATTTAGCAGCAGACGACTGTTTACTTAATGGCGTGAGAGCACCGGCAGCCCAGAGCTGCCCATGCTCTCCAGCCACTCCAAGCAGGTACAGAGGAGGCTGGAGGGGCCTGGTCCTGCACATCCTGGGAATTCCCATGCAGGATATCCCAGGGGCACATCTTGGTAAGCAGGGAAAGCTGGGCAGGTACTCCCAGGGCTCGGGAGGCCTGATCCTATGCGGGAGTTCCCAGAGCGTACAGGACTGGGCCCCTCAAGCTTCGGGAAAGCACGCTGCTTGTTGCCTCGCATCACCAGTGCATGGGACAGTGGCCAGTGTGTTTTGCCCAGTGAAGCAGATCAGCTGTGCCGTGACACACCCTAGTATAGATGATTCGCTTCAATCATCTATTTCTAGCCTTAGATAGGCTTTTGAATATAATGAATTCTTCTTCTGGTCTCAACATATTTATTATAATATAGATAATAGGTTTCTTCTTCTCTCATAAACTTCATTTCCCTCTCTGTACTGTACATCATTAATGTGGCAGAGCCGCACAACCGCTTTATCATTGACTCTTGCCAGGTCTTCATCCTGGGTTTCCATCCACCGAATATATTTCTGTATAGAATATATACATGTAGTGTTTCAACCCTGCTACAATTGATGATATTGGGTCTGTTGCTGCATTCATGTGTTCTGCAAAAAAAAATGTACACGTTGATAAAAATATTCTGTAGGTAGCATTTTATGTCCAGGATCCTGAGGAGATCATATCACCCTGTATATGAACCACAAATAAAAGTAGCCTGTTTCATATGTTCCAGTGAACACACTTATGTACGATAAAGACATTCCTGGCCTGATTTTGAAAAGTGCTGAGTAGTCAGCAGTTTCCATTGACATCGATGGGAAATGCTGTCACTCATCACATACGAAAACCAGGCCATTTAATTAGGAGGCTAAATATGGATTTAAGTGTCATACTCTAGGATCATATTTCTTGGCCACCTCATATATTTATGGGTCACATCTTTCTTCCATAAAAACTCCTCACTAAAGGTATGTCAGCACTACTTGCATGTGTAATGATTTTAAAATTCAGGGCCTGTATGTATGAAAAATATGCACTTTCCACAGGAGTCAGTGGGAGTTTTGGGTGCACAAAGATCGGCCAAACACCTCAACCAATGAAAAGGCTTCATTGGGGGTCTAATCTTTCTTTGGTAAGAGAAAAAGATCTCAAAGTCTTCTACCCACACTGCTACCTCACCTCCTTAGAAAAGAATTACAGGCAGCTACACTGCCTTGAATAAGACTGGTCTGGAAGTAGATTTCAAATCCACTTATCCAGGTTTTATAGTTTTGTGTTCGAAGCTTTTTCTCCCAGTTCAAATTTGAGTTAAATTAGAGAATTTAAGGACCTCTTAAAGATTCAGTGGTGGAAGGGGAAAAAAAAGCGGGGTGGAGGGAATACTAAAAAACTTATTTTTCAGAAATACTCATTGTAACAACAAAAAAAGTACTCCCACCTTTTATCATTTAGATCATGGTTTCATTAATCAGTTATTTGAATAAAGTATATCAAGAGGAGAATATTAAATATTTCATTAAAAAGGTGTCACAGAGAAGCACATTAGATTAATCGACATAAAAGTTTTTCATAGATAAATGCAGCTTAAAATTCAATAGAGACGAATTGCCTTTCTTTCTTTGTTTATGAATGGACTCAGTTTACTTAGCTCAGAGTGGTCATGTCTGAATATATTTTATTGGCCAGTTTGGGCAGGAAGTAATCTTATTGCTTAGCATCTAGAAGCAAGTTTTCCTAGGAATACAATCCAGCAGAAGAAGGCTGATCAGACCAAATAATTAACTCCAAGCTAGCTGAAAAGAAACTTCTTTTTTATGCTAATAAAGAGCCTGTCTACTTTTTTCTTTTACCTACTTTTGTTTCTGGCAGCACCTTAAACATTGCCATAACAAAAAAGATTACAGAGTGAAAATATTCTCAGGGCTATCTAGCTTCAAAGTGGCGGAGGGCCACATTCCCCATGAGCCACACCAGTGGGGGCCATACACCACCCCATGCTGCCCCAACCCCTGCAGCCAGGATATATAGCAGAAGCTGGGAAAAGAATAAGTTCTTAAACCCTGGCTGCTATTGCTGCCAGATCAGCAGGGAGAGTGGAAGTGGGAACCCGTGGGCCATATGTTAACCCCTCATGGGCCACATGCAGCCTACAGGCTGCCAGTTGGGCAAGTGTGGACCAGGTAAATGGATGCAAGACCATAGTTACGTCTTGCTTTCTGAGAGATACCTTTATCTTGGAGCAGAGTGGCTTACAGTGGTGTTCGGCTGTTCATCAAGTGCCCATTTGACGTTTATCTTGAAATAAAGTCAAACTACTCCAGAGTAAGCACACTGTACCTTCTCTCTAACATGGTAAGATGCAACGGGGGGCTGAATCAGAGATGGGGACAGGAACAGGAAGTACAATATAACAGCATAGATTCATAGATAGATAGATTCATAGATTCAGAAGGGACCTCAGTGGGCCATCTAGTCCGATCCCCTGCCCCTGGCAGGCAAGAAAAGAGTCACCAGCCCTGGTCATGAGATCCTAGCCAGGTGCCTGTCCAGTCTCCTCCTGAAGACCCCCAAGGATGGGGTGAGAACCATCTCCCTTGGGAGCCCATTCCAGATTCTGGCAACCCTGACTACGAAGAACTTTCTCTTAATGTTCAGCCTAGACCTTCTCTCCAGTAGCTTATGGCCATTGTTCCTTGTCATTTCAGGGGGTGCCCTGGTGAACAGATCGTCGCCTACTTCATGCTGCTCTCCCCTTATGAATTTGTACGCCACCACAAGGTCCCCTTTCAGCCTTCTCTTGGAGAGGATGAAGAGGTTACGGTCCCTTAGCCTTTCCTCTCAGGGCCTTCCCTGCAGGCCTCTAATCAGGTGAGTGGCCCTTCTTTGGACCACTCCAAAGCATGTATAGTGTATATTCAGGTGCAGAAGTTCCCTTGAGTTTTCTGTTGTTTGGTAATTTTTTTCCTTTTGTGCGGGTCATTCACATTTTTTTAAGTAGGAAAATATTATTATAAAACAGCAAAATGTGGCTAATAGGTTTTGTATGGCACCAGTAGTAGTGCATAAGTACTAAGGAACCCACCTCACTACTCTATTTGTAAAACTGTATACTATGTGTAACTTCTTTTATGGCAGGGTGTTTCCCTCTACCTCTCTAATGCTGTTTTATACTGTTTTTTCTTGGAAGAACTTCAGTCATTGGCTTATATTGCACCCAGAACTTCAGCTACAAGGATCTTGAACAAGGCTCCACCTTCCTTTATATTCCAGATGCAAACTCTACTGACTTTAGTGGGGAATTTAGCATTTGAACAGTGTCATGAAGGAGCACACTTAGGGTGAAGCCAGAAGTGCAGCTTCCAACTGTAACTCAGAGCAGTTTTTGGAAAGCTTTGAGTAACAGCGTTACCCCAGACCAAACAGAAGTTCACTGTTGGTTCCAGTGGGCAGGGGAATGTAGCTGGGGCTGGGAGCCTGCAACCAGGTTCCCACAGCAATGGCCATGGCTGTCTGCCAGCCCTCACTATTTTCAAAATGCGAGGGGGAAAGGCAGCAGAGGCAGCTCATTCTTGGGGCTTCCCAGCCAGTCCTGAAAGGTGGGGTGGGTGAATTCGAGCCCTCCCACCTTGGGGTGGGAGCTGCAATACACCCACCCCACTGTCCTGGGTGGGGGCATAAGAAACCTTCATTTTCTTTCTACCTTTCTATGCTGAAAACAGCAACAGGCTGAGAGCTCTGCAGACACAAATTACAGAAGATGTTTGGGTGTGTGTCGATGAAATGGGGGTCCTAAATGGAAGCAGTGGGTTTTTAAGAACACCACTTCAATTTAGGGCAAAGTAAACCCCTGGGTCATGTACACACGTGTTACCTGCTTGTCCTCTGGCAGGTGGAGTGGTCCTTGGGCTGCGGGGGGGAGGGGGCTGGTGCTTCCCACCGTGGCACCCATCCACAGGTACCCAGCTTGGGCAATCCCAGGGGGCACCACAGCTGTGGAGGGAAGGACTGGGTCCCCACACAGCTCAGGCAGGCAGGCAGGCTCCAGGGGGGTTGGAAAAAAAAGGATCAGGCTTGCCCCCCTTTTTTTTTCTTTTGGTGGAGCCCACGCTCCTGGGCTGCTGCCAGGCTGCCTGCATAGGCTGCGTGCTCAGTCCCTGAGCTGCACAGAGCCTGGTGCTTCGCTCTGCAACTGTAGGGCAGCAGACTAAAACTCATTGCAGGTGTTTTAGTTTGCTGTGCCCCAAAGTCATTTAAGGTGCATTACGTCACCGAATGTGGTACAGCAGCCAGAATTAATGTGCAATATGCTGCTGACACGTACAAACATCAACAGTATTGAAGCCATGCAAAAGCTTTTAACCTGTTTTAAAGTGTTGTGCACACATGCCCCTCGTTTTGTCTACACACGCCCTTTGAAGCATCTTTATATGATACCTTATGCAATGATCAATCAGCTTTTCACCTGATCAAACATTTTTAAGCTGTCTGCAGCTGTGCACTTGTGTTTGGTCACAGCTATAGACCACTTTCTATGACCAGATTGAGCGAAAATTGTCACTTCTGTCTGCGCCTGTTTTTCCAATTAAGGCTGTTTCTGTATTGGAGGCATTAGACAATACAGCTCATTTCAGAATCTGTAATAAAGACAAAGCTCAGAATAGAAGTAGCTCAGACTGATTTGCAATGCTCAGGATAACACATTTTTCTCCTCTTTTTTTCTCCCCACCTAAGCAAGATGTTTGTGGCATATTCACTCTTTCCAGTGAGGCCTATTCATCAATTTTTCAGCTAAAATAGAAATGAAGCACAGGGGGTGGTAGGATTTCAAAGCACTTTCTGCGGGAAACAAGTTTGAGGGAACCTTCCATTAAGTAAAAAAAAAAATAACTCTGCCTTGAATGTGAAAATCTGGCCTGAATTAAGGAAGAGTCAGTATAACCCATTCCCAGCAAAACTGGGTCCAAACTAAACATGCTTATGTATCACTCTTGAGGGTGTGGATCTATCTTTTCATCATTACAGTATAAGGGAAAGGATTGTTCCACTGTACATTTTCCAGTTTAGATCTATTTGACCTAAATGTAGCTGACTACTTTTGTACATTGTCTCATTGAGATAAAGGGATGAATATTGCTCACTCTATTTGTAATACTCTGGGATACAAAGTGTGGGATATAGGACAGCCGTTGCATGAAGTATAAACAAAAGAAGAGACTGAATGTTCCCCAAAGAGAGGTTTCCTGAGTGAGCACTGAGAAAATATAAAGCATTGTTGGGGTTGGGTCTGTTTTTTTCCAAGGGTATTAACATAGCCTCCACTGTGCCCCCACAGTTAATCATGTGTAAATGCTACCTGTTGGCTATCTGAGCACCTGATGTCTATTATGAAATTTGCATCTGCAAATACTTGAGTTTGCAAAATTAGCAATGTCAATGCCGAGTCTGGTTTTGAACATCAGATCCTGCAAAGGCCAGTACTGTCTCGCTTTGCCAAGCCATCTGCCCAGCCTTTCTTCCAGAAACAGATTTCTTCTGTGTTTTTGTTCTATACTTCCCTTCCATGATCATCTATTCTGTATATTGCTCTTGGCCTGGCTAGTAAATTCTGCATACCATCTGAATTACTCTCCTGCTCATTTTTCTTCTTGTGTAGGGGGAAAGTTAGTGGTTTATTGTTTTCATTTTCTTTTGTTATTTCTTCCTGAATCAATGGGTTTGGAGAAAAATACCCAGCCACTTTCTACTTACTCATGTAGAATTAGACTTCCCCTGTCTACTTTGTGGGAAGTGCACAAGGGATCTCCCCTTTATGGCAGTCTTTCCTGTCATCTGAATGCAAGGACTAAGCTCACCAGGCACTAGTCATGCCAGCCCATCCCCAAGCAGACAGGAGAAGAGGCAATTGCCCCATCCCACCTTCTTTACAAGGAAGCACAGTAGGGAACACTGCCCCTGAGCACTGCTCACAGCTCAGTCTTGCTGACACACAACATCTCACAGTCTTCCCAGGGGGGTTGGGTAACTTCCTGCAGCCTCATTATTCAAGGCTGTCTCTCTCAGGCATAACAAACTTTTCTACCTTGTGCTTCAAGTGCCCGGCAGGTTTATTTGACCTTCCCATCTCTAACATAAATACAGAGCATAATGTACATTTAAAAGCAAACAAAAACAACCCCCAAACAAATAAAACCCAAATAAGAAAACCCAATGAAACAAAACATTGCACAGGTTGCTCCTAGGAGAAGAGGATGAGAGAACAACCAACCTGTAGGAGATGTTAGGCGTGTCGCTTAAGGAAGGCACTCAGAAAAGCCGGTGGTTTGGGGGGAATATTTTTTCTTTGTGGGGGGAGAGGGGAGCAGAGGGTTCAGAAAGGCTGACCGTACATGTTAAATTATCTGTTCTACAGTTTTGCAAGGGAAACAACTAATCATTCAAAGTGCCACTCACTGAACTGTGTCACTAATGGCAATTACTGAACAGCCGTGACCTTATGTTTATAAAGCTAAACGACTACACTGATTTGCCAGTGAATAATAATAAATGGTGATGAGCATGGTACAAGAACTGTATCTGGTACAAGAACTGCAACTCAGGCCCTGGGGCTAACACACCTATCCTTGTGAAAAGCACAGTGGGATGATGATGATCTATACTGACAAGTGGCTTAAGGAAAACAGTCTCCCTGGTTAGCATCGCCCTGCCTAGCACTGGGATGAGGCATTGGGTCAATGCTAATGTAGAATGAAGTGCTGACTGTATGAGGTTTAACTCACCGCGCCAACTCCAACATGACTGCTGCCCAAGTAGAGACATGCATGGTGAAGTCTGGCAGGATCACAGCAGACAGTGTTAGGGCTGCAGTTGACAAGTTAAACTGTGTCCTACAGGATGGTCTTAATGGCAAGGTTGATTCTGTATGGGTAATTTATGCACTGATCACACAAGCCTGCGAGAAGCCCAGCACCCTCCAATTTTATCAATAGCAGTTACACAGGACTGGGGCTCAGATATGGAAGGAATTGGTTAACAGAGGTACTCAAGAATTCACAGGATGAAGCCCTAAATACGTAAGATAATGGACACCAAATTAGCTAGTCCCTTTAAGATGTCATTTCAAATGCAAAGAGCCTCTGGTCTCCATGTACTAGCAACGCTCCAATCCTCAGTCATATAAAATGCTAGGCTAATTGGACTAGTAGGGAAAAGAGACTTCTGTGGTTGATAAATTAATCAGTGAGCACGGTTGTACTTTTCCCACTAAAATCCTTAATTAGACATAAAATGCCAAAGAATAGGATTTCTTTTTCTTAGTCAGAAATTTATTTTTTAATTGAGGGGATGACTTTTGATCGTCCATTAATGGAGATAGAAGAAAGCCTTCCCAATGCAACCGGCACCCCCGCCGTTGCTTAGCATCTGACAGGCTCAGTACTTCAGTCTCTGCGAATCCCACGAGCCCATCGGTAGTTAGCATAAACATGCTAAAAGGATCAAATTGACATTCACACAAATGAGAATCCATGAAACTGCAAAAGCTTTTAATCTGGGGTTGCATGTAAGAGGATGGCTTCTAATTAGCAGTCTAGACTAATAATCAATGTTTAGCTTATAAAAGTGCAGCTATCAATAAAGAAAGTGAAATCTGAAATCCTGATATGGGCCAGGCATTAACTGAAAAATCTGGTTTCATCATCTCTTGTCCACTCCTCTCTTCTAGTTGTAGCGGCTTCAGTCAAAACTGATGGAGAGAGCAAACGTCCCATGGAGACAAGCTGATTCCTTATAAAAAATGCAGCCAAGGCAGACAAGGATATCATATAAGAATCCTCTATAGAGCCTTGCTGCTCTCTTGTACTTTCCAGGAGGAGCTGACACTTTGCTAGACCCTTAGGCAATGTTATAGGGCGGCTGCAAGTCAAGGTGAAATACCATTTAGATTCTTTCATTAACCCTCCCAGGCCTGTCATTAAATATGGCAGGCTTAGCATTTTTCACTTCAAATGAAAGAGCACTGTTAACCCCAGGAGGCTGGAATTTTTTCTGATGCCTAAGCTGATGAACAAGACAAGGTCAGCAATTTTCAGTTTATTGACAGAACTCTATTTACCTTTAGAAGTATTAAAGTGGTATTTCAGATGCCCGGGGGCTGAACTATGACCAAAACAAAAAAGAGAGGTTTATAAGAAGCACTGGCATTATGCTACCCAAAGTGTTGTGTGTTTGGTTTAACTCACCCAAATAAAAGGAGATATTTTGTGATTAGAAGACATTTACATAGGAAAAGGACCTTAATAAAAGTGACAGCATGCAGTAGATGGAGCCAAATACAGAAAAGCAGAACTAAGACACTGAAGAAATCATAGGAAGCATCCCATCCGGATTATAGGATCCCATTCAAGAAAAGCAAGTGGTTTTGGGGGAATGTTTTTTCTTTTGGGGGAGCGGGGAGCTGAGAGGTTCAGAAAGACTGACCATACATGTTAAATTATCTGTTCTACAGTTTTGCAAGGAAAATAACTCATCATTCAAAGTGCTACTCTCTGCACTGTGTCACAAATGGCAATTACTGAACAGCCGTGACCTTATGTTCATAAAACTAAATGACTACACTGATTTGCCAGTGAATAATAATAAATGCTGCTGAGCACTCAACTCGGGCACCTAAGTCCAACATTAGGTTCCTAAATCCTTTTGTAGAACTGTGTTTTACACTTCACAGATCACAACAGAAATATTAATAGTAATGTTCCTAAATGGACAAAGGTGACTTTTGTCCCATGAGATCAAGAAAATGAATGGCATAACCACAATTAGCATGTAATTTATATACGCGTTATGTTTGGTAGCCATTAGGTTTATGTGATATTTGCCAGAGACCTTTAACAGCACAAACCATTGTTATACATGACCAAAGACATGTTTTGTGAGCAGAAATGACTAGCAGCCAGGACAGCGTTGACGTTGCTTTGGTTTCTTAACTCAGAATCTCTCCCATATCATAAGGTCATGTCAACTATTCCGATCCGTGTCCCCTTTACACTGGAGTAAATAAACAGGACAACCACAGGTCACGTTTCTGGCACTGTGCACATGCATTCAGCAACCCCCTGAGTGATTACACATTCACCACGGCTGCAATCGTGGTCTGCCATTTCTACCGCCAGCCACAAAGGGCTTCTGTGACATCTGTAAGTACAGCAGCCAGGCAGCCTTTGTGCCCCCATCATGGCATCAGACTGTTCCTACTGCCAGATCCTAGTACAGGGGGGGCAGGATGGGTCAGCCACAGCAAGAGCAGTTGGAGCTTGCAGCAACAAGCCTTCAGAGACTAGTATTGGTTTTAGCCTCCCCAGCGTCCCAGCTCTTGCCTCCTGGCTTCTCCCCTTTTTCTCCAAAACAGTCACCCAGCCCACATCACCCTCTGGTACTCACTGACTAATGCACCTACACAGAACTGCCAAATCTTGTGCAGCTCCCTGCCCTACTCACAGCACTTTGTGGAGCAGGTTGGTTTCAGTAGAAGCTGAAGTTCCTGGCTATATGCAACGTATCTACACTTATGCAAATCAGCTCATGAAATAACTGGCATAAAATGACACATATGGCAGTACATATAATTTGTCAGTTATGAATCTGGAATAATTCCACTGACGTCAATGGATGTGCTCCAGATTTGTTCCAATGTAAATGGGATCAAAATCTGGCCCTGGTGCTATTACTTTAATATCCTCTGAAATAAACCTTATGCCAAAAAGGCACTGAACTATTTTTGAGGTTGGAACGAGGATAATCATCATCATCATCTTTTGGCTCCATGCATCCACAAATCTCAGAATACAGATTGCACAAATTAATTAGTTAACCCTCACAGCACTCCTGTAGGAATATACATAACTGATTTTTCATGTGGGAAAAGCCATGCTTGGTAATGTTACCATTACACACACGATCAGTGGCAGAGTCCGGATAATAGACAAGGGGCATGACTCTCCAGTGCCTCATGCTTTGCACAGTCATCTACATGTGGTAGCATTTCCAATCCACGTTTTGCAAGTGTAAATGATCATGTAAGGTGTAAGGTGCTGAGTCTTATGACTGGGGATCCGGGTTTTCCATTTCCCACGTAAAAACGGAGAAAACCACGGATTCCCGTTTTTATCAGATTCTCCGCTTTTGCAAAGAGCTCTTGCAGGCTGGAACAAGTCTGCAAGGGCTGATTGCAGAAAGGGCAGGAAACCCCCAGGCCTACCAGGAGGGGAGGAGGAGGGGGAGGGCAGGGCCTGAGCCCCTGAGTCAGCCAAGGCCGGGCTCAGGCTCAGACTCACTCTTCACCCCTGGATCCTAGAGGTAAGTGGGGCAGGGCTGGGGAAGGTGGCTGGGGGCTGAGGGAGTGGGGGGTGCTGCTGGCCCCAGGTGGCACACCGCAGCCAGGAGCAGGGCTTGGGGATGAGGGCAGGGGTACCCCTCTGTGCGGGGCTTTGCGAGCAAGCAATGTGGGGGGCGCGCATGCCACCCAGACAGCTCCCCGGGGAGGGGGAGGCTCACATGCGGCCAGCTTCACAGCTCTGTGGCCAGCTCTGCAGCAGCAGCGAGGGATGGTGGCTGGAGGGGGCGGGGGGCTCACATGCGGCAGCCACTGCCGCTTACCTGTGGGGCTGTGCCAGCCGAGATGGTGTGGTGGTGGCCGTGGCTGCCACATGGTGTGGGATGGTGGTGGGGATGGCTGCATGCCTGCCGGCCGCCACCACACTGCCACGCCCTGCAATACTTGCCCACAAAGCCATGCAGGTGGCCATGGGATGGTAGTGCAGGGTGCGGTGGCAGAGTTGCGGTGGTGGCCTCCATGTGCGAAGCCCCTGTCAGACCAGCTGGTGCTTATGTGGCTGCAAAGTGGCACCCCTGCCCTCACCCCTTGGGCCTGCTCCTGGAAGTGGGCACAGGGGCATGTCCCCCCCCTTCTTGATCTCCCCCCCAGAACCTTCCCTTTCCCCCGCCCTATCCCACCCCTTCCCCCCCCACACACTTACCTGCTGGGGTGGGTGTCAGTGTCTGTGTGCACCTCTGTGTCTGCACGTCTGTGCCTGCGTGTCTGTGTCTGTGGGTCTGGGGGGCTGTTGCGAGGGGCACCAGCAGTGCTGGAGGGAGGCTGGAGGGGGCTTTAATTTTTATCAGAGATTTTGGGTTTTTAATCAGAGAATTTGCAATTTTTCATTAGAGAAGACCAGGATCCCTGCTTATGTCAATCAGTTTAACCTTTAGAAAACGATACCACCAAACATCTCTAGGAAAAGCCTGGATGACTTTCAAAGGTTTTTTTTTGTATATTCCTAAACTTTCTCGTCACTGCTGGAACTAAGATTAGATGTCCCAGAATACTGAACTACAGCATGACTTGAGGCAGTGCTTAGTAAACCCTATTAATGAGACTTCCAGCTTGGGTTTGAACATTCAGAATCTGTTCCTGCAATGTATATTCAGGAAAACCTCTCATTGAACTCAGCTGAGCTCTGCACAAGTATGGACAATAAGTCTTTAAGAGGATTTGACAGTTTGAAAAAACATCTAGACTTTTAGCTGTTTATCTTACCTGAGCCTCAGTAATTGTATGCATGAATAAGCATACAAATTAGATTGTGTTACAGTGTGTGTCTATATATTTTAAAAAATCAAATGTTTCCCCCAAATTTATATATCATATAGACATTGTATATAATTTGTATCAGTACTATTTAATTGTCTCTCTTCTGCCACTGTAGCATAGATCTCTCTACAATTGTGTTGTTATAATTTACTTCCACCTTCAGTATAGAGACCTCTTATCACAGTCATCACTTGGGAAATGCTGTGCAGTTTGGAGGGAGGGTTGTTATCATAACAGACTCCCCACAGGCCTGAATTGACATCAATTTGCCATTGTCTTGACATCTTAAAGTTGTTTCTGATAAAATTTGCATTGGTGTCATTGTGTTTCAAGCTGGTATTGAGACAGTGTCTCCCTGGATTTGTACTGACTACTTACTCTCATTTTGACATAGTGTCATCTCCGCAGACCTTCAGTAGCATCTGTCACAAATTAGTTGGTTTAAATGAAAAGCTGTTTCATTCTATAAACTATGATAACTAAGCAGCTAGTTTTCTGGCTTCAGTATTGCAGCAATTTCTTTTATTTAGGTGTATATAGACACGGTGTCTTTCCACTGCTTTTAAAATAAAAAGCCTTCCATCAAAAATAATTTAAATAGTATTAGGAACTAGCCAGCGCATGTTTGTAGTACTGTTTGTACTGAGAAAAAAAAATCCAGGATGTTCATTTTTTATCATTGCCCTTCACTGATTTTCTTTTGAATTGAGAAGGCAGGGTCCCGCTTTTAGAACAGAACATATGAGCTCTCAGATGTCACTGAAATTCGAAGTACTGCAGAGCGCAACTCAGCATCAATCAGCTGTTCTTTGTGTCCACAGGGGATGGGACAAGATGTAATGGGCCTAAATTATAACAAGGGATATTTAGGTTGGATATCAGGAAGAGCTTTTATCTTTGAGGGTGGTCAACCACTGGAACAGATTACCTAAGGGCATTGTAGCATCTCCATCACTGGAAGTCTCCAAGTGTAGGTTAGACAAACACTTGTCTGGGGTGTTTTAGATAAGAAACAGTCCTGCCTTATGCAGGAGATTGCACTAGATGACCCCTCGAGGAACTTTATAGCCCTATATTTGGGTGACTCTCTGAAACGCGATATTTTGTCATAGGACCAAAACTGGGCAAAAGATTAACTACTTTGTGGCTCTTGATATTCCCTTATATGCTTTGAACAACTTTCTGTGAGCTACATTTCGAATGATTTGTTTTTCCTAAATTTTGCTCTTTTAAAATCCAAAGGGGTGACTAGGAAGAAAATCATGGGGTACGACTGTTGTCCAAACCTGGGGAACTCTTCCAGGGACAGACACCGTGCAACTGTACTGGAGTCCAAATAACATGGTCTGCTTGATTTAAAGTGGACTGTCTCCTGTGGGTACTAAATATTGCTAGGATAATCCATGTTCCTGGCACAAGTGGCTTGTGTATCAGATTTTGCAGGAACTATTCTGACTGGAATACGGGCACAGTTTAATGAGATACTTTTAGCATTAATATGTATGCTTTGCAGTAGAAGCAAAGTGTAGCTCAGCCCTTAAAGATCTCCCAGACTGATAAATCTAAATACACCATCAAGAATTACTAATTTGTATTGCGTTGGCCTGTCACCACCAAATGCTAGCTCTTCAGTTTCAGCAAGGAGCCTCACCAGGAGTGACTGAGCAGAGGCAATAAAAATCCATCCAGGAACCTGATGCTTCCACTGCAATTAAGTACTCGAATCTGCAACTGCCACTCCTGTGAGTACGTATGGGCATGTGTAGATGAAACGGGGGCCCTAAATTGAACCAGTGGGTTTTTAAAAACACTGCTTCAATTTAGAGCGAAGTAAACCCCCATGTTGTGTACACCAGTGTCTTACCTGCCTCTCCGGTGGCGGGGAGGGGAGGGCAAGCTGCCAGCAGGTGGAGCGGTCCCTGGGCTGTGAGTGGGGGCTGGTGCTTCCCCCCGTGGCAGCGGCAGCCCCCCCCCAGGTGGCACCTGCCCACAGGCATCCAGCTCAGGTGGTCCTGGGGGGCACCACAGGTCTGGAGGGAAGGATCATGCAGGCAGGCAGGCAGGCTCCAGGGTGGCAGCGGGGAGATCAGTCTTGCCACTTTTTTTTTCTGTGATGGAGCCTTCCTTCCCAGGCTGCTGCCAGGCTGCCTGCAAAGTCCCTGAGCCGCGCAGAGCCCAGTGCTTCACTCTGCGGCTGTAGGGCAGAAAACTAAAACTCCTTGGAGCAGTGTAATGCGCCAAAGTCATTTAAGGCGCATTACACTGCTGAATGTGCTACAGTGGCTAGTGTTAATGTGCAATACGCTTCCGACACGTGCAAATACCAACACCATTAAAGTGCTGCAAAAGCATTTAATGTGCTTTAAAGTGTGATGGACACATGCCCCTCATTTCATCTACACACACCCTATTACTCTAATCCTCCACTCTGAGGTGCTCTGGGTTAGAGTAAAAGGCAGTCCAGGGGAGAGAGACTTAACGGTGGGAGT
>NW_017728886.1:260181310-260189990 GCF_001723895.1 Crocodylus porosus | reverse complement strand
CTGGGGATTTTTAAAAGGAAGTTAGATGAGCACCTTGCCGGGGTCATCTGACCCCGGTGCTCTTTCCTGCTCAGGCAGGGGGTTGGACTAGATGATCTACCTAGGTCCCTTCCGACTCTAGCTACTATGAAACTATGAAACTATGTGAGCAAGGGTCAAAGGATCACGGCCCAAACTACTTAAATGGAGCTGAACATGAAGTGAAGTCTGGGGTGATAAAAGAGAAAGGAATACAAAATGATTGTTAAATGTTTATCGTGAATCTCCATAAAACTGGGACATTTTATACTGACCTGACTGAAACCATCGAGGCTTTGTGATTCCCTGCTTACCATCCAGGCAAAATTCAGATTTAAGACTGAATGTAATGTTGATGTCTGACTCTCCCAAAACTCAATGAGAAACTTGTAGCTGTGAAATCACATGGAATGGAAGTAAAGGAAGTGGCTATAAAGTGCTTCTTAGTTACTCATTTCTTTGAATAATAAAAACATTTATAGCTGCATTAGATAAGGAAGAATGAGATATAAAGCCTTCCTGTGAAGATTTCATCCAAAAGCCTTAACACTTAGAGTTTCATAAACCCAGAAACAAGAAGTTTCATCTCTTTTCCAATTTTCTATTCATTAGCATTAACTGTTAAAACCCTTGATAGCTCTATATGCATCCAGTACCACTTTGAATCCCACTAAGTTCTTGGCTTCAAAAGCATCCTGTAACAATGAATACTGTGGTCTAATTATATGTGAGAAAAAGTATTTCCTTTTATTAGCTTTGAATTTGTCTATAGCTAGTCTCTATATAAAAGGAAAATGAAATCAAAAGTGGCTTCTAATTGTGGAGGCCTAACATTCGGCAGCAAGGGTCTAATTTTAAGGTCTTCTGACAACAAGAGTAAGCAGTTTTGGCCAGAGTCCTAGGATCGGCATTTCTAGATATTAATCTCTAGCCTCTAGTAGCCAGAAACACCCAAATGGGTCCCCAAATTAGGCCACTTTTCAATAAGTGGGCCTAAAATCCCTGTGCCTTCGTTTTCCAATCTGAAAAATATGCACGTGAAGATTTAGCTATTGCAAAGGGATGTTTTAGGTTACACACAATATTGTCAGTATGTGAGGCTACCTAAGCATTCAGAGCTGTGGAGAGTAATTTTGATAATGACAGCAAAGATTGAAAAACAAATGTACATGTAACCATATGCCCTATTTTACAGCATCAAATTAATTTGGCCAAAAGGAAGGAAAAAACGTGGGCCCAAATCCAACTCCACCTTCAATGAGTAATGCATTTACTAACATGCCATATGCACCTTTCCCCACAAAAATTAGCCTTCCAAAACTGAGGTGCGTATCTAAAGCTAGGAAGCTGATTTTCTTCCCAGAATAGCAGCAGTGGCATTTCTATTCAGGAGGTACATCTACACGTGCAGTTAATGCTATTTGGCTTTACTGTGTAGTACATTTACATATGCAGGTTGTAACTTTTATTTTTTTTTCTGTATAACTGCCGGGCGGCACTCTCACATTTATGTAACCTTGAAGTCTTGACTGTTAATCAAAATGAGCGCTTTGTACTTTTCCCTGCTGGCATTAAGCTACACATGCGCATTCTGTAAATTTAATTTCTTATCTAAAAGTGTCATTTCTGCAGAAACGAAACTTATGTAGAAAGTCTGCCTAGCAATTACTGTGTAAAAGAAACTATCCTATCCCTGTATGCTTAGCTTATATCATAGTTAGTGTCACAGAGGCAGTCCAACCAACATCTATAAAGAGGCAAAGAAGCAGGAAACAACAGAGACGACAACTGGAGAATTCTGTAGGCCTGATCACCCTGCAGACCAGTTCTCAGTCTCCCCGCCTGGGCGTATCCCAGCAAAAACCAAGGCCTCAAAAACCCGACAATCGACAATGACTCACAGTTTTGTATTCAACATCCCATTTATGAGCTGTTGACCAGTTCTGGGACTTAAGGAGCAGGCAGCCGCACCTAGCATTGGACTAGTTCCAGTGTTGGAACGCAAGGGCTTGCTCTGGAACCCCGTGAACCAACAGACCCCCTTTGTATTCGGCATACTGTAACTGAAGAAACATCGGAGACTCCACTTCTCGACTGCCTCTCATCGTAGCTTAGACAGCATATCTACGCTCTCTATATTTATATTTACTGCAACTTCGTTCCAGCCGGCCTCCCCTCTTATTCGTAAGAGGGTGAGGCCAGGTGAGTGAATAAAACCTTTTGTTTTACCTTATATCTGCTCTGTAATAACTTCTACTACTAACATCCCATCTCAATGAGCCGTTGACCAGTTCTGGGACTTAAGGAGCCGGCAGCCGCACCTAGCATTGGACTGGTTTCAGTGTTGGAAAGCAAGGGCTAGCTCCGGAACCTCGTGAACCAACGGACATCCTATAGACTTATTACAAAGAAACTAACAACTTACTCTAAGTCGTCTACTTGTGCCAGCTCGGCGAACCTCAAAGGCGGTTATAAAACTACCTCCAATCCCGCCCCACAAGCTGTGCGCTCGCCCGCTCCGCCACACAGGTATTCAGATTATTGTGCAGTAATTTACAGTGCAGTAAGCACCTGCCCATGTAGATGGTGATGCTTTACTGAACAGTAGATTAGTCTACTGTGCAGAAAAGCATCTTGTGTAGACATGGCCAGGCAGTGCTAAGGGAGTTAACTTCATGGCTCATTATAATCTACTTGATCCTGCTAATTGTTTTTCATTCCACAGGTGTTAGCAATCCTCTCTCCTTTTGAATGGTCCTTATGTTCCACTAATCAAGCTATGCTTTCTTTGGCACTTTGGCTGAAGATTTTGCAATTCAGCTACTGCTGGTCTCTCTCTACCTATTTCACAACCCTGCAGAGCATTTGAAGCTCTCTTCAAATTTCTAGATCTGTCCATGGAGCCCAGTCTTCTGCAGCAGCTACAATTTCAGCTTTTTGGCTGAGTCACCAAGAGCTGCTGACAAGTCATCTGTGAAAGGATTGAAACTGTGGTTTTTGCCTAAGCAAGAGACGGAGGGTGAGTGAGCTGAAGATTCGTCTCTGTCCCTGCTGTATGCAGGCATAACTCCAAAAATATATTTTTTTCTTCATTCTGCCTTCCCAAAAACAAGGTGCATGTCTTATCTGGGGGTGTGTGTTACACGAGAAAATATGGTGAGTAACAGTTTCTTGGCTAATGCTAGCTATGTAAGTGGCATTTCTGGCCACTTGCACAGATTTTAATCCTACTCCCCTTTGAAAAGTGAAAAACGCTTTGCATGTATAGATTTTCGCTCTCTTAGAAGAAACACTCCCGCAAGTGATTTAATCCTGGTTGTTACCCAGGCTATTTTTCTCCTGGAGAGGTCATTTTTACTCTGGGAAAAATGTCTGAACATCTGCACACTTGTGGCCTCTCTTGGGAGAGCAGCAACTCTCCTAGGAGAAACTAAATGTTTGTACAAGGTCTCTATATGATGCAGCAAATCAGGAGGGAAACGGCCCTCACATCTTTTGACCCAGTACTCTAGTGGTCAGGACAGTTGCCAGACAGTGGAAGACCGAGGTGTTAGGACTCACTCAGCCACAGAGAGCTTGAAACCACTTCTGCTACTTCCCATTAAAGTGTCATGTGTTAGGCCGGATCGAGAACAGTCTCTCTCCACCTTGTTGAAGCTGGTCCACAGGGCAGCCAAGAAGGAAAGATATTAGGGTCGGGCATGGGTGGATCTAGGATTTTGAGACAGGGGTTGCAGATAGCATGGCACATCATGACATACAACACAACACGTGTTTCTCCAAGTAAAGAGAAACCAGAAGATACTAGGAGGCTAGTGCTATATTACTCAGTTTAACACCAAAGCACAAGCAAAGGTACTATTGAAATGTCCACTCATTGGCTAAATTATATATTGATTTAAAAAGCACAACATACTAGGCAACAAATAATCAAAAAATGTTGTGTCAATAGTCCCATAGTCATTATAGTTAAACGTACATTTCTTATTTAGATTTGTAAAACAAAAGCAGCCATCTTGAGGTTTTTGACAGTGCATCCAATACTCCACCGGCAGTCATTTCCACACCTGAGTGAATATTCACCTGAGTGAACACCTGAGTTAAGGTTTTTAGCTAGAGTTAAAACAGCCTTCGGGGCTGTGAAATAGAAGAGGGACATTACCAGGAATGGCTAACAGACAGCAAAACTGCAGAAGAAAGGAGAGCTCGAATATTGGTACATCAAGGATATAACCAACATCATAAAAGGAAAGAGGGTTGTTAACATTTGTGGAGTGAAGAGATTTGCAGGAATCAGACAGCTTATAATGAGCTGTGATATCAGTTGACTTCCTCAGTGCTGCCTGACTAGAAATGCCAGTGCCCCGCCCAGGCAGTAGGTCTCGAGTTGGGGTGGAGCAGGAAGCAAAGATAGGGTGCAACTTCACCACTTCACACCCATGGATCTGTCCCTGGGGCCAGAAGGAGAGCAAACCAGCAGGTGCTTGGCTCTGTGGCTCAGAGAGCTGGGTGCTGCCCATGGAGGGACAATGCTTTTCATTCTGATCCCTGCCCCATTGCTGTTTACCACTTTAGCCAAAGCCTACCTGACAACACCCCATTGCATGCTGCCAAATGGCTGCTACTTGTGATTTTTCTGGTAGTAACAATATTGGGAGTTACACAGTGTTGCATGCCTTCCCTGACAGAACAGGATTGCAGCAGAGTGACCAGAGCAGATCTCTTCTAAGGGCGAGACGAGTTACGGAGAGCGGAGTGAGCTCTAAAATCTATTCACGTGGCTCCTTGGGCCACTTGCCCATCTAAAGAGGAGCTGGACTGAGGTCATGGGTTTTACCTAGAATGCCATGTGCAGGGCACCAGACAGGGAATGTCCATGGCAGGACCCAGGAACATTCATCGTAGTTACTAACAAGCTCATCACATTTCTTAAGCTTTAATAAAAGGCTTCATTGCAGAGAAGCTGCAAGTCAGGCCACACTGTCACCCTCTATGAGCTGAGTTAAAGTGCAAGAAGGAAAAAACATGTTAATTATAGGAGTGGATGCCAGCTGCAGGACTCAATTGCTGATTGTTGCAGGACTGAGAGGCATGTCTGCTGCGCAGGCTGGACCCCCACACCTGGACCTTACTACAAACTATGCAGCCCATAGCATATACAGGAGGCTATTAGCTACCTGCTTGAATCTGGGATTCTGTCTCCATTAGATGGAACAGGGATGGAGCAGAATGCATTAAGAGTGTGCAAGTTCTTACTTGACCTAGCTAGGGATTTGGGGAAAAGAGTGTGCTCTGTAATGTTAGTCTCATAAAAATCCAAGGAATAGTTTCATTACATGCTGATCCCAGTCATGCAATTTTGCATAAAAGCTACAGGTTTCTGTTTCATAAGAGTGAAGTGATCATTCGGTTCAGTAAATATAGGCATACAATGAATAAGAAGAACTAACAGTAACCTTTAGCTGTGGAGGAGCAGGCAAGCTTCTGCAGATCCTTTGTCTGGCTCTAACTAGCTAGTTGAACTGAGGGACCATCTCCCAATGCTCAACTTCTGTAGTCTACATAAAGGAGTGTCTCTAATTATAACTTCTATCACTACACTAAGGAACTAAATATTAACCTAATGGCTTGATTACTGTTAGTTGTGGCATTTCTGGAGTCTTTGTGCTGTTGGGGTTTTAAGCGTTTAGAAAACAGCAGGGAGTCCACCATTTTTCTCAAGGTCTGAAGCGTCCAGGTAATGCCCACCATGTGTAGTGGCTACATTATAAGAAAGGAGAAATCCTATCGCAGATAAGATCAAAAAGTATGAGTTTATATGTATGCATTAAGCTATAGAAGTGTGTAGATCTAACACCGAAATCTTACCTTGAACAATGGACGCTTGCCTGAATCATGGCTGTGATGCTGTACCTGATATCCCTAGGGATTGGACTCTAGCTATTATATTTAGTCAATCTCTTTCTGACACTCTTCCTTTCTATTGCTCTTACTACCCCTATCACACCTGCAGCTCCAACATGCTGCTATTTGTCCTCCCGTTAGTTCACTTGGAATGCCTGCCCTTTACTCTTCGTCCTCTGGTGTCAGCTTGTGGCCTTCCAGTACCCTTGTTATACCTCCCAGGACGAGACCTAGCTATTGAGGACCACAATAATCCCCTTGCTCTATTAATATCACTCATTACCTTCCATTAGTGAATTCAAATATAACCTTTCTTAAGGCAGAGTGGCACCTCAGCAACTAAAGGGCGGGGAGGATGAAGGAGAAACACTTGTAGATTAAGGGTCCAATTTTTCTTCCACCTGAGGGACATAAGGACCTAAGTGGACTTAGAACCCTAAGTGTGATACAATTCCACCATGCTCAAGTCCCTGAAAAAAACTATTAACATTCTTCCTTTTGTAACACACCATCATCTTATCCTCAAGAATAAGTCACAGGAAACACTGAGAAGGAGAAGAGCCCATCCAACTTCTGCGCTAATTGGTTTTGAGGAACAGAGCAGCACAGCATAGCTTCACAGTAGGCACCTATGTCTACTTATTGCCTAATAGCTAGACTAGGATTGAGCCCTTGTTGTCTAATTATTTTGTTTTAAAGTTATTCATACCATTCCATGGTATACTGTGTGCATCATATATCTTTTTCTCTAAGAAACTTCATGGCAGCTTCTCTTTGAAAGTTGACTGGGATCTATTAACACGTTATCGGGAATTGCAATAGCGCTCACATTTAAGTTTCTGAAATGCCTTCTTAAAAGTGCTAAACTCTGGTCTTTGTTTCAGGGAAGAGCTGATAGAAAGAAGGGGAGTGTAACAGAATGGTATTTAATATAGCCTCAGCAGCCCCCATCCCATTACTCACAAATTCTGCTTCAGTTAAGTATTCAGAAAATAAAAAATGACTTGGACAAGAAGAATAAAATCAACAATAATTAATTGCTTCAGTATTTCTCATGGTTGCTCCCACACCATAGGAAATTAATTTCCATTCATAATACAGATGAGATAGAGGAGATGGAAGGGGAGTAAATTAATTTGGCTGATGTAATTCTGCAGTTTAATCCCAATATTAATCTCTTTTATATAAAGATTGGGAATGATATCCTGTTCAAAATTAATGTTGTGAAATGTGAGGCGTTATGGAATTGACATTATGCTGGGAATAAAGGCATTACAATCTTTCCACCACTTACATTAGCAAATAAAAGCAGAAAATTAAATTATTAAAGGCTAACATTTTCCTCTGTTTGATATATAGAGCTGTCATCTCTCACTCCTGTTTTATAATACTCAGGAAGAGTTGGTAAAACAATTAGATTGGCCACTAGCTCAGTTTGCATGTGAACCTAAAGAAGTAAAATGGAAATCTGGGCACACAGAAATCCAAGACTTGATCTTATTTGCTTACCTTTTGCTCAGAAGTGAAAGTAGATTAAGACCTCAAAGCAGGCCAAAATTAGAAAAAAACCTTTCCTTTCTGTATGTAATGCCTCAAAACACTGTCTGTATGTACCTCCTTACAATATGGCATTTGAAAATAAATTACTTCTCTTTTTTGTGCTTCAGAATCCACTTCCCTTTTAAAAAATACCATATTTTCTTGCATACAATACATCTCTGAATAAAGCATGCACCTTGTTCTTGGAATTCACAATGGAAAAAAAACCCAAAAGATTTTTTTCAGAGTCATGGCTGACCACACAGAGTAAATCCTCCTGGGAACATTTAAACTGTTAACCTAAATCTTCCTGGGAACATGTTCTGGACACTTCCTGAGTGTCAGAAAGTGTGATATGCTAGCAGACAGGCTGGATGAGTCACCAGAAACTTCCTGCCACACCAGGGCAATCTTCCTGGGATATCACACTTCCTGGACACGCGATGTTCCCGGAAGGGCTTCATCTAGGTTACACAAGACTAGGGCCCAGACCCTTGCAGGGACAATAGCAAGACGATTATTTTTTTACTGTAAGTAGTTCTTTATATAAGTTCCTGCAAATAAAGTTTCCTTTCCACATTACAAGCCTCATCAGGATACTACTAACAGTTGCTGCTTCTTCCACAATACACAGCACTCAGCCAATAGCCCCAGCTGTGGGAGGGTTAGCACAGGACTCAACCCCTTCAGCTTGGTGAGCTAGGCAAGGAGCAACCATCTTAGCAGTTGTCTGGACTGCTTAGTGCCTCATGGCATGCTGCTTCTACTGTGAAGAAAACAACGTATTACATGCATCCCAGTTCTGGAGGGCTGATTTGGGAAGGAAAAGGCATTGTGTTGTATGCAAGAAAATATGGTAAATTTCTGGGCTGCAAAGCTAATCTTTACCCCATGAACCAAATGTAACTGGATGCAACTGTGTCTTCTAGGGTTTGCATAGACCCTGAGACAAAGGGTCAGATGAGGCTCCCTTCATCTAAATGGGATTGTTTACTCTGGGGTCTAATGATGATGTTTTAAATGTAAATATCATTACTTTCTTCACTGCTGAGCAAACAGATAATAAGATTTCATAGATTTCATAGACATTAGGGCTGGAAGGGACCTCGGGAGATCATCGAGTCTAGCCCCCTGCCCAAAGGGAAGGAAGTCAGCTGGGGTCATAGGATCCCAGCAAGATAAGCATCCAATTTACTCTTGAAGGTGTTCAATGTAGGTG
>NW_017728886.1:260163224-260180400 GCF_001723895.1 Crocodylus porosus | reverse complement strand
GAAGGAAATGAGATTGGTCAAACAAGACCTACCCGCAACAAACCCATGCTGGCTATCCCTTAGAATGTTAGCCTGGGCCAGTCCCTCAAGGATGGCCTCCTTAATAAGCTTTTCTAAGATCTTCCCCAGGATAAAAGTCAGGCTAATAGGCCTGTAGTTAGCTGGATCCACTCTCCTTCCTTTCTTGAATATCGGCACCACATTGGCCTTCTTCCAGTCTTCGGGCACTACACTGGAATAATGTTTGTATTATGCATATTATATAATCTACTGTGCCTGCTCAGTTTTGTTCTGATATCATCCCATATTTTCCACCCCCACCCCTTGCTATGGCCTTTGATTGTTGTGCAAGTGATCGAATAAAGATTAAATCAGGGAAAAATATTAAATGGATTATGTTCTTGATAATGCTAGCATAAATCCAGAGTTATTCTAATGGGTAAATCCAAGCAACTCAGTGGATTCAGCAGTTACTTTAGATTTGCTGATGTCAATGTGTTCGTTATTTCTACTCACCCAATCTGAGTGAGAAATGCTATCTATTTTGTATATGGTAAGGAAAGTTTTTCTTCCTTTGTAACACTCAGGGGCCGGTCATCAGCTACTTTAGCATGTATTTCACAGGCAACACCTTAATTAAGTTATTCCTGTTTGACACCAGCACCTGAGATGATAATTTAACCCTCTGATTATACTGCAGTATTCTGGGGTGGAACGCTCTCAGTTTCAGATTCCATTTATGAGGGTGCCAGTGCTTTAAGGATAACTTTAAAGGTACTGGAAACATTTGATGAAGAGATTGCTCCTCTTGCACCTGTGAATAACTACTCATCATTTAAACCCAATTCATCTGCATCAGTGTTCATGAAATTATAAGGGTTTCATATGAATAGTGTAGAGAATATTTTATTTGTCTGTGTCATCACAGTCTATTTGACCTTACCCAAGAACACAAGGACACCTCCAGATAATAAACTGTACTTCGAATACATATGCTTTTCATCCCATTCTTGCAGCTCAGGAACACTATTAATTTACTAGCAAAATGCCCATCATGAATGATGGTGTGGGGGGACAGACACCAGCATCTGGCCTTGCGCCCTCCTCCACTGCTTGGTGTTCAGCCCCACTTCCCCCTCCCCACCACTGCTTTGAGTCATTTCCCGGTCCCCCTGCTGCTTTGGGTCCAGTATGGCCATGGGGAATGGTGTGGGGAGTAGCTACGGGAGGGGAAGTGCCAGCCAGTTCCAGCAGTGGCCTCATGGCACAGCCCTGGGGTATGGCGGAGGGTGAATGGGTGGGTGTGGTGCATATGGGGCTGGCGCATGGGAGGGGCACGGGTGGTTCATTCTGCCCTGCAGCTGTGTACTAAAGCTGGTGGGTGCTGCCCACTCCCGCTCCCCACACAGCACCCTGTGGCCACATCTTGTGTCTCCTTTGCATGCCAACCCCCTGTACCGGGCCCCCCCTGCACACACCCTGTGCGCCCCATGGCCACAGCCAATGGGTGGTCCCTGTGTGACAAGGTCACACGGGTGCTTGGGGGGTGTGGCACATGCAGGGAGTGGGGGGGCGTGCCCTTGCCCCGCTGCACCCCCATGGCCCCACCACTTCCCAAGCATCCTGGCCCCCGACCATCAGAGGGGAGAGCAACAAGGGTGATGTTGTGGTGGGGGTCTGCTATAGACCACCAGAGCAGGAGGAAGTGGTAGAAGAGTCTTTCTTCAAATAGCTAGTGGAAGTTTCCCAATCACAGGCCCTGGCTTTCATGGGGGACCTCAGTCACTCTGACATCTTCTGGGAGGACAACACAGCAGTGCGCAGGCAAGCCAGGAAGTTTACAAGGAAGTGGAGTCTTGGACAAACAACTACGGAGGAATATGACAGTGTTGTTTGGTCATACAGGGATGAAATGTGGGGGGGCAAAGTACAATTGGAGTCACACCTAGCAAGGGATGTAAAGGGTAACAAGAAGGTTTCTATAAGCAAGGTTCTGTCTAAGGTGTGTGCATGCACAGCTGTGCACAAGTAAAAATGTGGCCGCGCACAGCCTTTTCAAGGCTGCATGCCAGGAGAGGCTGGAGCCGGAGCCTGGTGCGGGCTCTGCCGGCTTTGGCGAAGTGCTCTGCTCCCTCACATCAGCACCGGGGAGCGGAGCACTTCCCCAGAGCCGGCAGAGCCTGCCCCAGCCCCAGCCCCAGCCTTCATCCCTGCCTTGCCTCACCTTGGGGAGGAGCTGCTGCCTGCCCCAGTGAGGCTCCACCGGGTCCAGGACACTGCTCCACTCCCCAGCCCTGAAACCATGAAAAGCTGTAAGATATTATTAGCTGATGCCTTACATGAGGGTTGTTAGTAACGCATCAGCTGCGGAAAGGAAGATCAAATGCAATGAGTCCAACCACCTCATCAAGAAGCCATGTGAAAATCCACCAAACAAAGTAGTACAGTCAATGGCTTATTTAGCCCAGCTTTAAATATCATCATTATCTTTTATTATTACAATTATTATTATAATGCATTGGGTATTTTTTCTCCCATTTGACAAAATAAAGTGATAATGAGTTTCTTTTTATTGGCTTGAGAATATCTATTGGTGACATGCAGAATTTTTTATCATGAAAAACTACTAAGAGGGACAGCCCATTTTGGCTGGGCTAAATTATGAAAGCAATTCTCCCAAATAAAATTCATGAGTCACAAACAGTCTGCCACTGCAAAAACACACCACGAAGATTTGTAACACGCAGGTTGGGAAAGATTTACAGGGTCACATGACTGTAGCTAGCAGACTTGAGGGCTGGATGGCTTAACTACTTCTCTGTGCCTTATCACAAGCAACTTGCAATTGATATTTCCTGCTTGAGACGTTCTGGAAGTGAGATGGTGAGAGCAATGGCAACGTTCTCCAGGTTATTTATTCTGTGGGGGTAGGGAGATTGGGAAGGGGGAAATGAGATCAGGAGGAATGATATTTTGAAAAGAAAATAAATCCCAGCATGAATGGGCTAAGACTGACCAGAAGCAAGGCTTTTTGGAGGGGATATCTTTTACTGGATTTTTTTAGAACAGTGTTTCTCAACCCGTGGGTAGTGACCCAAAAGTGAGTCGCAAGAATATATGAAAGGGTCACGTACAAACTGTGAAAATGGATTCTCCTTTAGAGGATAGAAACATGGGAACCCCTTTTTCCCTTGCAGGCTGGCAATGCTTCAGCCTGCAAGGGGCTGCTTGGGGCCCTCCATGCCCTACATACACACCCCTGCCCCTCACACTGGGGGCTGCGGGGCAGTGCATGGGAGTGAGGGGCACTGGGTCGGGACCAGCCATCAATGTTTACAAATGGGTCCTGGGACAAAAAAGTTTGAGAATCACAGTTTTAGAAGGGCATAGATCAACTTTTGGGTGCCACTGTATCCTTCCCCAGGTGTCTAAGAAAAAGGCAGACACAGCAGAGCTAAAAAGCAGATAGAACAGAAAGAAGCTTCTGCAAAACTCCGTAAGCTTAAAAAAGGATGTGAGATATATTATCAGGTCATTAATACACAAGGGAAATGCAGTAACCTGAGCGTAACCAGTTATTTGGGAAGAGTAAGACCAGTCGAGAGGGTCATTATCACCCCAGGCAGTTACAAAGATTAGCAGGACAGACTGCTCTCCCATCTCAGCACTGGAAATCTCTATTGCTTATCCTTTAGTCCCTCTCGGTGAAAGCTGCCATTGTTGAAAGGGTTGATAGGCTTGACCCCCTGTAAAACCTTTGTTCTTATTAGTAAGTGATCTTCAGAGTGTGAGGGGCTAATTTGGGTTCAGGGACAGTTAAAAAATGGTGGATAAGAAAGGGAGCGTGGCTCATCATATGCGACTGTAACACACCCTTCCTTTTCCTTTTCCCCTATACTTTCCACATTAGGGATCACAGCATTAGGTTGTATCTTTAGGGTGTATCTACATCTTAAGATTGGCAAGGAGAAACAAACCTCACCCTCTTGCTTCCACTCCACATATGGCACATATTGGACAAATTGTAGTATGGTTCCTATCAGAGTGTTACTAGACTGTGGTTCTCAATTTTTTTTTTTACTTAAGGCACCTCTAGGTAGGGTCAAGGCACACCTTAAAAACTGCCAGCTTTTAGCTTGTACTTGTTTTTTGACTATGGAAAAAGAATAAAGCAATTCCTTTAATGCAGAGAACTCAGAGACATCATAAGTTAGAATATTTGAAACTATGCGCTCCTATTTGAAATCTCTGGGTTTATCTTGTGAATCATATGTAGATGCTTGAATACCTAACTGTGCATTGTGTATCACAGCACACTTAAGAGGATCTCATAGCATCCCAGAGTGCTTTCCCTTGGCTGAGAATCACTGTATTGGATGTACCCAGTAGCACTCTTAGAGACACACCCAAGAGTGTAATACTGACAGCATCTTGAAGCATGTGTCAAAAAGCAGCTACACAACATTGCGTGGCATATGCATAGTGGGAGTGAGTGGGCCAGGGCTTCATTCTTGGTGGCAGTCTCAAGATCCTCACGGAGGTGGTTCTGACATACCCATAGTTTGACCCAGTTTCTGCACTTCTCACAATTAACCAGGCGACCTCCCCCGACCGCCCACACCTTAGTACCTAAGAGTGCCTATCTAGATAGACTTCAGTTTGAGGCCCAGAAGAGAAGGAAACTTGAAGCTAAGTAAACATATCATTAGTAATGGTTCTCAAATCAAACTTCAGCCAGCAAATAGAAGAATTTCCATGCAAAAGTCAATAGCTTACCACCTATTTTAGGATAAGCATCCATCTGCATATCAAGAGGAGGAGGGGAAAAGCGGCTGAGGGATGCAGTTCCTGGAACATGCAGTAACTTTATGGAATAAACACACAGTAGGAACGTGGAATACATGCACCTTTTTTTAACTTTCAAGTCATTCAAAGGATTTGTTTACTTTTAGTTTTGAGATAAAAAGTGAAAAGAAAAGATTCAGTCATCAGCTGGTATAGGCCTGTGTGGTTCTACCCACATATTTAATAATATCAGGAATTCCTTCTGGCACACTTACAATCCACTGAGAGGAAAAAGAGATCCCAAGTTCAGAACTGCTCGGTATACTTGCACCCAGATCCTATTCCACCTTTCCAGATGTCAATGCCTCCATGGTAAATGGGCCAAAGAAGAGTGATCTTATTCTGGCAGAGGGCAGTTTATGCCCAAACATGTGAGCACTGAGCAGTCATTTATAGGCAGCCAGCAGGAAAGGCTAAGTGTTTGAGGTCCCTCCTCTCAGGTATCTACCTGAGGGTTTGTAGCAGGGCATGAGGGTGCCTGCTACTGAATGGTAGTGAATGGGCTAAGCTGACACTCAGCAGGGCAGCAGGTGAGAGTTACCATGGTAACAGAGTGGGTCAGCTGACCACCAGGGGGCAGGGCCTGGCCTTTATAAACAGAGAAGGCCAAGGCCAGAGCCAGTTCCCCCTGGCAGCTGCAGGAGCAGGAGCTCAGCAGGAGAGCTGATCAAACAGAGTCCAGGGTTACAACCTGGCTGCCCTGACTGGCCGCATGATGAGATGGGGTCTGGTGAAGAGCTGAGTGAGTGCAGACTTTGGGTTACAAGCCAGGAGACTTCTTGTGTTTGTGTTATAGCCGTTTGGCTCATGGTTTAGTTATGGTTATACCGGAGGACCAGGTGAGGCTATAGGGGTGTGAGGAGGCCTCACAGAAGCTCCCCAATAATCCGGGGGTTCCTGGTGCCCATTAGGGTGGCACGGCATTTTGTGCCACAGTGGGCATGGCGAGAGAGTGCCAGAGAAGTGCTCAGTGTGTGGGATTGGGACCCCAGCCCGCAAGGGCGGTTGCCCAGTAGGGCGCACGACCTGGAGGAAGGGTCAGAGGGCCAGGCATGGCTATGGGCCACCTGAGCCCCAAGTGTGAGAGGCGCGGCACAGCGCGGGAAGCGCAGCATAGGCCCCAAGAGGGCGAGGGAGTGCGAGAGGCGTAGTATAGGCCTGAGAGGGCGAGAAGTGCGGCATAGGCCCCGAGAGGGTGAGGGAACACGGGAAGCGTGAAAAGCACGACACAGGCCTCAGTGGGGACGAGAAGTGCGGGAAGTGCGGTACAGGCCCAGAGAGGGTGGGAAGCCCAGAGGGGTTGAGAGGCCCCAGGGGAGACAAAGAGCCCTGGAGCCAGGGGGCAGTGAGAAGCCCCGGAGTTAGGGGGGTAGTGAGGAGCTCAGGGTGAGGAGGGGCGATGAGGAGCCCCAAGAGGGAGAAGAGGTGGCAAAGGGCCCCGAAGGCAGACAACAGGCCGTGGCATAATAACATGGCCCAGGGCAGATTACACCAGCACCATTGGCGAGGCTTGGGCTACGGTGCAGGGGAGGAAAAGCAGCCGCAGATGGCGCCCCCCATTATCGGGGTGCACACGAGGGGGCAGCCTCCCGCTAATTCCAATTATCCATCGTTTATAAATAAGATCAAGGCGTGGCAGGCGAGAGTAGGCGGGCAGTCGGCCCATTACAGGGGGGGTGGAGCCACATGTCCGGAGAGGCTCCGAAAGTGGCACCCCTGCCACAGGGTTGTACATCACCTACCTCCATCCTCTGCAGTTCCAGAACACTTAGAGGGCAAGCATTTACCTGAACCAGGATGGAGTGAAACCCGTTCACCTTTTGCCCAGTCACCTAGTGGTTAGGACACTGTTCCAGGCTGTGAAAGTGCAATGGGGCCCCTACCCCATCACTGAAGGAGAGAGGGAAGCCAGGGCTCCAACACCTTGGAGGAACTCCTAGTGGCAGAGGGACCTTTAATAGCATGGCTACCTGCCCCGGGTGTGGCCAGCACAGTGTGACCAGTGATTGACAGGCCTAGAGTGGAAGTGGGTTAGGTTGTCCACAGAGGGGCTAGAGGCCTTATATAACCAGGACTGTGGCTGAGGCCTGAGAAAGGAGAGGGGCTTAACTGGCTAGGAGGGGAGGACTCCAGTCTGCAGGGAGCTGCAAGGAAGCCCCAGCACCACTGCACAGCAGAGATAGGTATTTTGGCATTGTGTTGTATCTCATTGCCACAGTGGGATGCTGCCCTGGGGCTGGGGGAACCTTCGGTTTGGGAGCAGGTGCTTGTATCTTTTTGTTTGTGTTGAAGTTGAACCAGAGGACTGAGTTGTGGTTGTAGGGGAGGAGGAAGTCACTGAGAAGAGTGCCAGGGCACCCCAGGTCCTAAACCTTTAAAGGATGGAGGGGGCGCTGCTGTCAGCAGAAGAACTGTGATATGAGACACAAAGGATTGAGGGCACAAGCCCAGAGCCCATGAGGAATCAAACCAGGTCCAACAGGCCCAGAACCCTTGAAGGATGAGCTGGGGCTCAGGACCCTAGGTTCTGAGACAGTGGACCTCAGGCAGAGGAACCCAGCCAGGGTAAGTGGGCCAAAGCCAGGGGGCTGCAGTCCAGATGGGGACCTAGGACCCAGTAGCAACATGTAGGGGGTGCATGGGGGTGCATTTGCACCCCCTGAGAGTGCTGGTGCACACCCTGATTGGCTGCACTTGCCACTTAGGCCATGGGCAGGTGGGGCAGGCAGGAGTGCCAGTGCCTCCCCTGCAAGTGCCAGCTGATCACTGCAGCTGCTCCCAGAAGTGGCCACGGCCACTCCCGGAAGCAGCTGCAGCAATCAGTCTCTGGGGAACTCCCCCCACACAGCAAGATCAGCCGCAGGGGACCCCCTGGCCAGGCAGCAGGGGGGGCATATGCCCCTCCCTGACTAAGGCAGCACCAGTTGCCTATGCTAGGACCTGAAGCAACCCCCCTACCCTCTAGGTGTGGCTTTCCTGCCCAATTTTAACACTAAGATGTGGCAGGTGAGACAACAGGGTGGGACCGAGAGAGGCCAGAGAGGGTAAACAAGCCAGAATCCTGGCAACCACTAGGGATTGATTTTGCTACCCCAGGGCTGGACACATTACAGAAAGACATAGTTCTCGACTCCAGTCAGCCAGAAGATCTATGAACACACATTTCCTTTTTTCCTGGAAGTGTACCCAAGCCATTAGATAATGGACTAGACAGGGCTGAGGGTATCCTCCTTCCTTTTGAAGCTTGGCCACTGGATCGAAATGAACACAGGAGTCAAGGGTTCAGAAAGAACGCATATAAGATGGGACACAACTCTGTTGCCCAGTGAGGACGGCACTCCCCTGGTAGAAGGAAGTAAAGGTTCTGCTCTCTAAGCTGCTTATGTATTTTGCATTTAATATTCATTGAATGAAACACATAAGTATCACTATATTACAAACATAAATGCACTAATTGTCTTCCAGGGGCCCAAGTAGCGGGGAATAAGATCACACTTAGCAAGTTAGATATCTAAGCATGCCTAAGTGCCACTTAGATGACTAACTGGTGGAATATTATCTGTCCTGTGGTCTTTAGATAACACACAAAGTGTTATCCCATTTGCTACAAACATCACGTTGAAGGGATAATGTCTCAACCTTTGCATAGTGGTTGCAGCAACTAGGGAGTTGAAATTAATGTTGCACTAAGAAACTGGCGGAAGCATGAACTAGATGACCTGATAGGTCTTAGAGTCACTGATATCCCTGAACAGCAATGGAAAACATCTCCTAAGATGTCTGAGACCTGGACTGTGGAGTATGGGTTGGCTGCTAGAAGCTGGTGAGGGTTGTATTCTCTCTCCAGCTGGCAGTTAAATCAGAAGAGAAGGCAGGCATACTCAGTGCATTTTGCCTCAAGTGCTTAGATCATCAGACAAAGTACTCCAGCTGTGCATGAAGCCACAAAACCTTTTCTGTTCTCCAAGTGAAGAGGGTTCCAGCCTCATGGACATGCTTTATTTCTGCTGCACACAGAGGGGTGAGGCTGCAAGACCATGCAGGTGGCACACATCTTCTGGATATAGAAGAGCACACCAATTAAAGGTTACCTTGTGCAGCTCTTCATAGAAGACATTCAAGATGGGAGAGGAGCTCTTCATGAACTTTCTGTCCTGGGAAGTGAGAGGAGACCACCTAATCTGGAAGATAATCTGCAGAGTTGCTATACTCTTTCTTAGGGCTTCACTGAACAAAGGATTCAGCATCGTCTGTCTCTCCTGTGGCGATCCCAAATGCACAGTCCGGAAGTTCCAGTGGGTCTTTAGGAAGGGGACTTTCATTTTAGAAAGGTTGATTGACAGTGCAAAATCTTTGGAGAAGAGGGCTAATATAACACTCTTGAAGGATGGGAGGACGATATGCTGCACAGCATATGCTGTGGCATAAGCATGAACACAGATGAGTAAGTGTTTTTGAGTCATGAGTGGATTGCAAATGCTGGACTGGATCCTCAGCTGGTGTAAACAGCCGAACTTCATCTAAGTTACTTATATTTATTCATTCTGAGGATCTTCCCACTGAGTCTTTTTCTCTGGCATCCACATACCCACTGCTTTTTTGTTAGAGCTGTATAAACAATCCTAACATTTGATAAACCAGGTGAGCAGAAATCATCTGTTATCAGTTGCCAAGGATAAAACCTTTCTATGAGCAGCTGAAGGAAAAAAGTGAGTTAATATCAATGTACATTGGTTGCAATAGCATAACTGATGGGGGGGAGGGACGAGAGCAGCTGCCTTAGGCATGTCACCTGTGTGGAAGGGCACAAACATAACTGTGACTACAGCAGTGGCTTATCACACCACTGTGATCAGGACCCGGCATCATACTGGTACCCCTGGAGTGAAGCTGCCTGCTTTCACCTCTGGTTGATTGTTGCAGGAAGTACGATTAGTCAGTGTAGAGACCCCCAAATTATGGTAGGTTTAGCAGACAGCTCCTTTTCCAACTTAGTGACAGGTTTCAGCTTCTGCATGAAAAAATAGCTACTAAAACTTAACTGAAAACGAGAATGTCCTCTCCATAAGAAATACTGATTTTTCAAGTTTTGTTTCCATCCAAAATTGGGATGAAAGTTGAAATATTGACATTTTTCACTGAAAGATTCCAAAACATTTCTATCTGCAAACATTGATATATTTTATTTTACTCTTTTTGACTGAAACAAACCATTCTGACATTCAGGAATCAAAACATTTACACTGTAAAGATTTCAGCACCAAACTGCAGCCGCCAGCGCCACTGGGTGCATCATAGAGTTTTTCCCTTGGATGCTTTCGTTATTCCCTGGGGAGGGTCATCTCCCCACATGACTAAATCTCCTATGTAGCACTGGCACAGATGAGGTAGATGTAGGTGAATATTCGCATTATCCCTCTGAGGCCCAACTTTGTACCCCTCCTCCACTCACCCCAAAAAATTACACTTGGATTTTCTTGATGGAAAATTGAAAATAGTTCTGTAAAAGTGACTGTTTCTAATGGATTTTGTAGAAGCTACATTTTCCACTGGAGAAAAAGAAATGGACAGATTTCTGATCGGGTATAACTGGAACCAAATGAAGCTTAATGGCAGCCAAGGACACCAAGTAATCCCCTCTGAGGGAAAGACATATGGATAACCATTGATGCTTTCAGTACTTGTGTGAGGGAGTGGGGTCTTAGGAGCAGCCGTGTACTCCCTAGCGCCCCCTACCATCACGTAAGGTGGACTCGGCACCCTCGGATTCTCGCCCGCCACGTCTTTGATGATAAATAGGTTTAGATGGGAGGCTGCCTTTATCCCCCCAGTGAACGGTGTGAATGTCCCTGCCCCTACTCCGTATGGGGTACCTCTGTGCACCCCTTGCCTTAAGGGCTATGCGTACCTCCTACCTCCACTTTAGCACGCCCCAAGCCTCGCAGTTGTTCCTGGATGTTTATTCTGTCCTGGCCCTCCGATCGGCCCTCTCTGGCACCCCTTGGGCTCATCCTACCCTGGTGCCCCTCTCCGGCAACCCCGGGTTTGTCCACTCCCTGGCGCCCCTGGGGCTCACCACGCCCCGACGCCCGTCTCCAAACTTCCCAAGGCTATCACGCCACCTGGGCCATCTTCCTAAACCTTTGCTAGTCACTCGAATGTCCGAATACTGGTGGATACCAGATTGGGCTCAGGCGGCCGGAGCCTTACCTGGCCTCTCTGACCCAACTGGGTTCTTGCCAATGTTATCAGTCTGCTTCGGCTCAGGCGGCCTGAGCCTTACCTGACCTACTTGACCCTTCAGGGTCCTGTCAGCTTTTGATGTCCACGTAGGCTCAGGCAGCTGAAGCCTTACCTGGCCCTTTAGGCCCTTCAGGGTCCCCAATACTGAGGAACCTCTCTAGGGTCCTTTTTAGTCCCCCCTGTTACTGAGTTCCTAATAATCAGAACATGCCCCACCTATTCCTGGGGGGGCCTCTCTTCATACCCGCACCCGCTCCTGGGGCACCTCTCCCCCTCTAGGGCCTGTGCCATGCTTCTCGCACCCGCTGCCCCACTCTGGGGTCTGTGCCACGCCTCTCGCGGCTGGGGCTACAACCCCCACTCGGCGAGCACCTTTCCGGCACTCCTTGTGCTGTGCCCACTGTGGCACTGTGCCCCTACTGGGCACCGGGAGCCCCCAAGCTACTGGGGAGCCCCCGTGAGGCCTCCTCTCACCCCTACAGCCTCACCCAGTCCTCCGGGCTAACTATAACCGAAACCCAAGCCAACTGGCTACAACACAAACAATACAGAGCCTCCCCGCTCATAAGGTAAACTCCAAGCCCCTCTAGGGCTTGCAACCCTACCTCCCTTTAGGGTGTTCTCATCCCTAGCATCATTGCAGCCAGTCAGCACGGTAAGGCTGCAACCACCAACTCAGGCCGCTCAGCTCTGCTGCAGAGCTCCTGCTCCTGCGACCGCCAGAAGGGAACTGCTCTCTGGCTCAGGCCTGGGCAGTTTATAAAGGCCCAACCCTGCCCCCTTCTGGTCACCTGACCTGTCTGGTTGCTGCGGCAACCAGCATCTGAGCTGCCCCTTGTGATTGGCAGCTCCTCAACCCTACATTAGTCACAGGACATCTCCTTGATCCTGTGACAGCCAGCATAGCTCACTTCCTCCATGCCTGGAGCTTCACTTGGGGATGCTGCTCTGCACCAGGGGGCCTTAGCAGGCAGCCCAGTCTGGGATAATTACCCAGTGGACCACACCTTTCTTTTTTAAGGAAATGTTTCATGTTCCAACCCAAATCAGCCAAATCAAGTCCAAATTCATGAGTCAGTCCAGAACCATAAGTGGCCCTACTACCTGCAAACATGCTCCACCCCTGCCAGGGGCTTCAGATATTTCCAGCGTCTTTGGCAGGCATCCTCCGTGTAGGCCCAAGCCTGGAGGCTTGGGGTATGGATGTCCACTGTTTGGTGCAAGGGAGAACAGCCTCCTCCTTTCCTTTCCCCTGTGGCAGCAGCCTGCAGGCCAGCCAGCAGTTCCCTCTGGTAAGCCTCTCTGACCCTGCACTTTCCTGGTTCCTGACCCTGCCTGCTCTCTTCTTGGACTCTGGCTTTTGGATTTTCTCTCCGATCTGGTCATTTGTTTTTGACTCCTGAACTTCGACTCGTCTTGTGACACCACCCTGCCTCTGTATTCTCCCTATGATGTAGTAACTTGGTATCTTACTCTTGAACTCTGATTTGGCCTGTGTCTTGGACTCTGCCCTGTCTCTCTCTCTCTCTCTCTCTCTCTCGGTGGCCTGTCCCCTAGGTAAGACCTCCCGTGACCTGGTCTTTAAACTCGAGCCACACAGACTATGCTTTTCTTTGGCATTCATAAAGGGCATCCAAGAGAGGGAAGTCTCTTCGTACCACCACACTTCTCCACCAACTATGCAAGGACCGGAGACAATGTGGCCTTCCACGTGGTTTTTTCAGAAGAGCCTGAGTAAAGCACCTAAACCTGACAGAAATACATCAAGAATAGCCCCTCTCTTTCTCTGGCTTCTTTTTTGTCCATTTTGATTTTTGTCTCCAGTTAGCTGCATTTTCCTGCTTCATGCATCTGAGCACCATACCACCATTGGAGTTGCAAGCCCTGTCAGAGAACCTCTGTACCCAACTAAAATTACCTTTAATTTCATAAGCACGTTACTGCTATTAGGTTTTGCAAAGGTGTTTTTCCCCTCAAAAAAGCATAATCATGGAGCTTAAGTTACACTGTTGTAATGATCATTCTTATTTTATTTGCAAGTGCCAAAAAGTGTGCTACAAGTATTCAAGACAAATATTAGGACAAGATCCTTGTCCCAAATAGTTTAGGCTAAAAATATGAGATGAGGTGTCCCTTTAACGGTAAAATACATTTCAGCAAGAAAGCATTTCTTTTTATGTTTGAGCTATTAGCAGATGTTATGAGTAGGAGTTATATGAAAGGGTTTAAAAAAGAATATTCACACGTAGCTTTAATTGTCTTGCCCCAGATGTTGCTGGCACCCCATTCAGCACAATTTTATTTTATCATCCACGTAGCCCATAGAGTAGCATGTTGCAGAGTGGAAGATTTGTCTCTTGTGGGGGGCTAAGGTTAAGTTTGTATCTCCTGCAATTGTAAAAGGGTCGTTAAGGTCAGATATTATGACAAATAAATTTAAGAGGAATGCTGGAGAAATCATAATTAGTTACAGAGATACTACACATTTTTAATGACTGAGACTTAATTTTACTTTGCAGGATTATAAATTGAGCATCTTTATCTGGATCATCTACCCCCCCCCCTTTAATTAATTGGAAGTTTATTTCCCTGGCAATTAGAGAGATTCTTTTCATCTGGAGATGTTAGTGAGCTACGTACAAATGTTCTCTACCTCTCTTTCAGAAGTTCATCTTGCTAATTTTTTCACTGCCTTTTATATAACTAGAGATTCTCAGTGGTCTTTTTGTGTGACAAAGGCAAGCTTCCCCTCTGCCTTTATATTCCATGAAGTAGTCTGGGACTTGTAAAACTCAGTGGCAAGCACTTTATAAATGGTGGCAGATGAGAGAGATGATGGATATCATGGGAAAGCACCTGGGAGGAGCAAAATTAAAGAGCAGTCGTGCTCTGAGAGTGATTTTGAAGATGACAGCATGGTGGTCCTTGTTCCCTGACTCCAGTTCAGACGTGATCTGTTGGCACACAAATGTTCCTTCCTGCCTGTCTCTGTACACCCGCCTGAGCTCTGGTGGGCTCTTTCAATGTCACGTGCCATCAGCAAAGGAGCATTTCAGCACTTGGATTATCTCTGCAATACTGCACTGTCTTTGATGGTTGATCATAGGTGTGAGTGATGGGAACCTCGTCAGTTCTTCTGATGAGGATACGTAAGGAATAGACTCTGATGCTCACTTTCTCTCAAAGCTGTGCAAGATTAACAGGAGTAAAAATAATGGAAGCAGTCTGATTTACTGCCAGTGTGCATTCTGGTAATGACTGAGAGCCCCAATCAAGCATCAGGGCCTAATTGGACTGAGTAGCATGCAGCCGTAGAGCAAAGGAAACCAGTCTTGCTCCAGAGGGCTCAAAGTCTACAGGGGGCTGTTCTGCTGAGTAGTAGGATGACATTTTAATTTAGCAGTTTTGGGGATTCGGATAGTTTCACTCTCTGGACTCTCATTCACTTTAGAGATGGGGCAATAAACAGCAAAAAAAAGGGGGGAAAAAGACAAAGAAATAAAACCAAGGTTGCAGCAGAATTTCAAACTATTGGTCTGAATGTTTGCGATGATAAGTAACTTCGGCTAAGTCACCAGTCTGAATTGGTTTGAGATCCTTCAGAACCAGAAGTCATTATCACCTAATGGCTTCTTTGTAGCCTGTGAGAAAAGAGAAACTAATCCTAGTGCAAGACACAACCGACAGGTTTTCACATCATAATTAGCACCCCATCTGGAAGTCTTAGTTAAGATTGGTCAAAAATGTTCTATTACAACTGTCCTTGACAGGAAATGGTGTGAACTGAGAGTGTCTGCTTTCTGGGAACATTTTGAGTTAAAACAAGTGAACACCCCAAATCTAAAAATGGGTGGTTGTATTTTTTCCCCCCACCAAAATAACAAGCAAGCCAAAAAAAAAAAATCTATTTGGAAATGCTATAATGGTAGCACATCAAAAGGTGCCATTTTTGTATCCCCATGTTTTACTTCAGGCTGGGTTCCTCCTGAGAGGTCCAACCGCTTTGAAGTAGTGCCATGATGTTTCTAAATCAATGCATTTGGCCATCTTTTCCCAGGTTTTATATTTGTGCCAAAAGTTAAAAATCCACCAAACATTTTGATAACTTCCCCACCGCTCCAAAGTTGTCATTTTTTTCTCTTAAGGGATGAATTCCATTTTTCGGGCAGTATTAATGTCAGCAGGGAAGTCTGCTCTATGCCTCCCCACTGCATGTATTCCCTTTGACTTGTCTGACATGTTGGCGGAGAGGCTCACACTGATTCTGGACTGTGCGTGACCTGTGGAAAATAGAGGAATTCCATCTCTAACAGGGTCGTCCTGGTCTTTTCTATGAAACAGAGAAAACTAACTTGAATATAAATGACTTACAAGCCAAGCAAGTAATAATTTCTGGAACCATGTAAGGAAAATTCAAAACTACATCCAGCAAATATTTTCTGATGCTATTTTTTTAGTCAACACAACCTCAGACTGCAGGGTTTGTATGTTGAGCCTTTCATTCATCACCTGATTCCTAAGGTTAAGAGAGCAAGCGAGCAAAGAACACAGTTGCTATATGTGTTATCAGATCCCTTTTCAACATATTCGTATGCAGACATCTTGCCCTTAGCACTCTGTTCCTGTTTTCAGCTCAGTTAAATGTGTCTCTCTTAATCTATCTTCTGAATCTATCTTTTGAGCAAACGTGCAATCTTCCATAATTGCCTTTAGACAGACTTTTGTCATTATTTCCTCAGGAATCAGCATTTTGATAATCTAACATATACTGAGACCAACACTTCAGGTCCTGTCAAGTTTTTCCTTTATAGAGCCTAGGGTATAAAAGTTTATGATTATACCCATTGCTAAAGCCCTTTGGACTGAGGCTGGGCATCCTCATTGTGAGACTTAAATGAAACTTCTCATCTTTCCTGACTAATGATGTCAGTTCATTTAACTGTTTTCTCTTCTTTGAACAGCAAGGACACAAATGGCTTCTGAATCTAGGTAGCTTTGCCTCTTCCTGGTCCTCTTTTTAATTTCCTTCGTTTTTTTGTTACTTCCTTCCCTGAATGTTTGTTAACATTCTAATTTATTAACATCTGTTAGTATTAGCATAAATTAGGGTTTTTTTTACCTTTTTATACTGTGGACTGGCAAACCGTGGACCAGAAGTGGCTGAAGACTGGCAAACTGTGGACCAATTGTGACTGGCCTACTGTGGGCTGGCCTACTGTACTCTGATTAAGCTGACCCACTAAGCTGTCAAGGACAGAAGCTGGAACGAGCTTTGCTCTGCAGCTTACTGAGCTGGTGATGCTCTGGTCCGGGGAGTTTTATGTCTTGTACCTGCTTCTACCCCAGAGTTGTTTCTACAATTTACAATAAATAATCTTTGGACAAAATGTTCCTTAAACCTCTGCTCTTAGAAAGCTAAGTAGCACTTAGGCACAGTCAGGGTTGACAGTAGTTTTTTGTAGAATTTATTTTATATCTTGTATAGGATGGTTTAGACAGGGATGATCCTGCCCCATGCAGGGTATTAGATTACATGACCTGTGGAGGTACCTTTCAGCCCTACTTCTTTATGACTCTATAATTTACATATATGGAAGCAAGCAAAAAACAACAGAAGGGTAGGAATGATGATACCTCTCTCTCTCTCTCTCTCTCTCTCTTTTTAAAAAAAAAAGCTTTTTCCAGGTGTAAGATCCATAAATTTTGCATTGAGAATATGAGACTCTGCACCTTTATTTTCCTAGAAAACATTGCTATACTGTACTCTTGATCTTTATTTCTTCCAAACATACATACAACTGTATAAATAATGAAAGGAAAAAGCTGTCTAGTAATTTCAACAGTAACGTTGATTCATAGTTTCATAGTTTCTAGGGTCAGAAGGGACCTGAGTAGATCATCTAATATGACCCCCTGCCATGGCAGGAAAGAGTACTAGAGTCAAAAGACGCCAGCAAGGTGTACCTCTAACCTCCTCTTAAAGCCCCCCAGGGTAGAAGCCAGCACCACTTCTTTTGGAAGTAGGTTCCAGATCTGAGCCCCTGACCGTGAAGTAGCGCCTCCTGATATCTAGTCTGAATCTACCCTC
>NW_017728886.1:260155685-260162822 GCF_001723895.1 Crocodylus porosus | reverse complement strand
AATTTGAACAGGGTGCTTTTTACCCCCTCGTCCAAGTCACTGATGAAGATGTTGAACAGTGCGGGCCCAAGGACCGAGCCCTGCGGAACCCCACTGCCCACATCCCTCCAAGTCCAAAATGACCCATCCACTACCACTCCCTGGGTGCGGCCCTCCAGCCAGTTGGCGACCCAATTGACTGTGTGGGGGTTGACACCACAGCCCCCCAGTTTCTTAATGAGAACAGGGTGAGAGACAGTGTCGAAGGCCTTCCGAAAGTCCAGAAAGACGATGTCCACTGCTACCCCTGCATCTAAGGATTTGGTGATCTGGTCATAGAAGGCCACCAGGTTGGTCTGACAGGACCTGCCTGTAATGAACCCATGTTGGTTACCCCTAAGCATAATGTCCCCTGCTGGCCCTTCATGGATATGCGCCAGAATAATTTTCTCAAAAAGCTTGGCCAGGATCGAAGTAAGACTAACCGGCCTATAGTTTCCCAGGTCTTCCTTCTTTCCCTTTTTGACAATGGGAACCACATTGGCCCTCTTCCAGTCCTCTGACACCACACCACACTATGGCTTGGTGGGGCTCTCAGTGGTGTGGGAGAAATGCCAGGCCAGTTACCACCCCGGTGAAAAGTGCATAGGGGTGCCTTAACCCCAGCTCTCACATTCAGGTGGGTCATTTATCATTGAAGGTAGTTGGGGCCAGGCATTGCTGCGCCCACCTGAGTGGTGCAGGGGGAAGACCCTGAGGAGCAAGAGTTGGGGCCAGGCATGGCTGTGGCCACCTGAGCCCTGTGGGGTGTAAGACCCAGAAAGGGCCAGGCAAAGCTACGGCCACCTGAGCCCCACTGGGAAGGGAATCCCCATGGCCCAAGGGACGGGGTGGATATGTGGAGCCCCATGGAGGGAGACAACCAGACAGCTGGGAGCCCAGTATTATCTGAGTTTACAGAGTTGCCCTGGGAAGGGGCCAGGGCAAGCTTAGACCAAGTCAGGTAATTAGCTGGCCACTACCCAGGTGAGGGTCATGGGAAAGGCCCAAAGATTGTACATCTGCCACCCAAAGTATGAGATAGCTAGATTCTATGCCTTAAGGGGCCTGCTCCAAGAGGGAGCAAGGCCGTACAAGTTGTTGACGTGTGAAAGAGAACCTGTACAAGGGGTTGAAGTGTGAGAGGCCCTAATGAGAGGAGGGCAGTATGAATGTGTGTGCATCTGAGGTGTGACAATGAGCCTAAGCTTGGTCCAGCTGTAGGCTGGGAGCAGTGTCATCTGGATGCCATCTGTGAGGCTTGGGATGTGGTGTAGTGGAGAAACGGAGCCACAGATAGTACCCCTTGGCATTGGGGCAACAATGGGCAGCCTCCCACTGTAATTAACCCCTTAATTAGGTAACAATAAGGTGAGACAAGTGAGTGACATGCCCAGAGGCAGGTGGGGAAATGAGCACTGTGGCAGATTAGGGACACTCACTTTGCCACAAGGGTGAGTCCTATATGCTACTTAATTCCCTCTTCAGGCTTGTTTTGAGAACACAAGTGCTTGGTAGACCTCTCCACTGGGAAGAATGTCATCCATTGAGAATCTGAGCCATGCACTTGATCTTATATCCATTGAACCGAACCACTTGTACACTGGACTAACCCTCTTATTTTTTAGTATGAAGAAATGTCCTTGTAAAATGGGGAAAAGCTTTGAAATATTCAAGACAAAAATAAACTCCATAGGAAAAAAAAAGTAAAAAAAAAACTTCCTTAGGTTAAATTCCCCACAAAATTACACTTTTGTAAAATGGAAAAAAACAACTGTTGGGTGAATTTATTTATTTATTTATTTATTTATTTTTTAAAAACCAAAAAAGTTTGCAAAAGAATAGTTTAGGGAGCCAGCTAATTAGTTGGCTCCCAAGCCTTCACTGTTCACCATCACCCCATCTTGACCTACACTCCTCACTCACGAAGATATACTTTTCCCATTGGTTTCTCCTATAATAAGCATCTACTGCTGTATCTTGAGTTGTTGATTCATTGTCTTGTTTATTAAATACATAGAAGTTTTCAAATGTGTAGGCCTAGGCCTAGATCACAGTGGGGAATTATTTTGCCTGGAGGGCTGCTTAATGAGTTTTTGTGAGCTGTTGAGGGCCACAAAGGTGTCCTGACCCCTTGACAAGAGCCTTGTCCCTCATCACCATCTTGGCACCGGAAGTCCTGCCCCTAACCCCTTACCTTTGCCACTGGAAGTCCCTCCCCTTGTCTCCAGAAGTACTCCTTTTGGGAGGTAGGGGTTGCCATCTAAACCAGAAAAAAAAAATATTACTATAAGTCAAACATCTACTATAACGTAACTTAATTTAATTACAAAAATTGTCATGATTTGTGTTTTCATAGTGTATATAGATGTGACTGCATAATAGGTTAAAAATAAAGTCCTACTCTTGTATTTTGTGTGTGGGGTGGGGTGTGGTTGGAGGGGTGTGTGTGTATGTGCATGTGTGGTTTGAGAGGGGGGTATGGTTGTATGTGTGGGAGGTGTAGGGTATGTTGGGGGGTGTATATGCAGGGTGTGGATGTGTGTGGTTTGTGAGGTATGAGGAAGGATGCAGATGTGATGGCCGTCTATGTACTTTTCCCCACCACCCCTCCTGCCAATGGCATACAGACCCTGTTTCTGGCAGCAGCATTAGCAGCAGGCAAGGTCCCTTGGGACATTCATGGCTTGCACAGGTGCTGCCACCTAGCAGTGCATGGCTCCAGCCAGCACATGATGGCAAGGAGCACAGCCAGGCTGGTCTGCCTCTATCACACAGGGGTCTCCATGGTACACGTGCAGCTCCCACACTCATGTGCCACCTAGGGAAGTCCCGAGTGATGGAGCTGACTGCTGCCATGGAAGCAGGGGTTGGGGATCCCCAACACTTCCAGTGGAGTCTGGACAGCTGCATGTGGTGGGAAAGGCAGCCAGCTCCATTACATGGCGCTTCTTCTGGTGGCATGTGAGTGCCATGAGCTGTACATGCATTGTGGGTAGCCCTGCACGATAGAGGCAAACTGGCCTGGCTGCACTTCTTGTAGCCACATGCAGTGCTGGCCAGAGTTGTGTTTTGCCAGGTAGCAGCACCACAAGCACCCCAAGGGCTCCTGCCTGTTGCTTCCGCTGGTGGTGGTGAGGGCTGTGCACCATGGGGTGGGGGGTCCCCACAGCCTCCCACACTCCCCCACACCCACACTGTGCCAACCTATGTACCACACTCCTGCCACCCCCCTGTATGGCCAGGGTTCTCGTGGCACATCATGGAGCCTGCCCAGCCTGGAAGCACACAGTTCCTACTCCATGGCTGGGACCCGTGTGGCATGGCACAGAGCCAGCCCTGCCAAGCCTGGTGTGCTAGAGTGCCAGGAGCCACAGGAAGTCCTGTGCCATCAGGCTGGGCCAGCTTTGAGCCTCTGTATGGTGCCCCGGCATTGTAGCTTGCAGCAGCATGTGGAGGCACAGAGCCAGAGTCCCACGAGCCCCGAAGAGTGGGGTCATCTCTAGTGGTCCTTTCCCCCCACCCCCAGGCCTGTTCTTACCTGAATTTCTACTCTCAGATGGAGGGAGGGCTGGAGAACAGCTGCAGGGTTGCCAGGGCAGAAGTCTATGCTAGGCAGAAGCTTCCAGTCTCCAGAAGCTTCTGGGGTTGGGACAGGGCAGGGCCAGGTGGGTCAAGCTGCGGTTGGGTTGGTCACATAGCAACCAGAGCCTGAGCTGCTTGCTGTTACAGCCAGCACCTCCTGTTGCTGATTCCTTGTTGGCTTTGAGATAGGCAGCTACCAACGGGTAATAATTGTCTACATTTTAGAGGTGCCCTGAAGGGCCGTATTTTGCCTGCCCGTGGCCCAGATTATGTAGGGTTCCACACTTTTTCTCATGTCTTGGAATAGAGGAATGTTTTTGCTAATAGAACTGCAGGTGTAGTCTGACATAAATGCATGAAATATTTGCTAACTATATTATTGTGCTAGAACATCATGTAAAATAGGTAGGATGGTGGAGATCCTATTGAAGAAATCTGCAGCAACTTTAGTCTACGATTCTCATAGATCTGCAGAGGGACTTTCCATCCTGTCCTATTGTACTTGAAGACTTTCACTGTGGCCAAAATGAATGAAATGGTAAATAAGGGGTAACTGCCTCTAGGAAAAGTTAAAAACAAGTAATTTTTAATTTACCAAGTTGTTTTGTTAGTTTCCTAGTCGTCTACATCTTCCATATGGCAATGCTGGATACATGTATGATATTTAGTTAGATCATCTAAACAAGTATTTAAGTGCTGCAGAAGGAAATGATGAACTCAGTAATACCTGTGGGTCCCCATTGTAAGGGCAGTATTTCAAACTAAATAATGTTCTTTCTACTGTTATTTCTTTGGGACCCAAAGGGCCCAGTCAGAATCAGGACCAATTGTGCCATGCGATATGTTGTTCTGTATATCAGAATAGTCTCTGTTCCTTAAAATGATGAAAATCTAATTTAAGAAAACACATAAGTTCTTCAAATAATAGGAAGAATGGCAGAGAAAGTATAACAGTAGGACTGATAGGTTGCTATGCTCACAAGGGTTGGTAATGTGCTCTGTTTGCTGGCTGTGACTCATTCAAACTAAATATCAGGCACCCCAAACTCCAGTAGTGTTGAGTATTTCCAGTTTGTATCCTTTAAATGAACTGTATTTTCAGACTACAAGGCATCAGTAATATTTAACAAACATCCAATTTAATGATAGGTATTGGCTAGATGTCATTTAGGCTAAAGTATTATGCTACAACAATGGTCCCCAACTAGTGGATGTTCATCCACTGGTAGGTCTTGGAGCCTCTTGTGGTAGATATTGGAGACTCTTGGAGTCAATTCGAGGTTGGGGTGGGAGCCTGAGTGCCCACGTGCAGGCACAGATGTGCCCCAGTCCAGCAGATCAGTCAATGGGGGAGGGAAGGGGCAGGGGCTAGATTCAGGCCCCACAGAGAGGGACAGTGCCGCAGAGGCAGAAGCAGGGGTGAGTTGAGTGGGGCCTCAGCCAGGTGGGCCTTACTTACTGAGCTGGCGCACCCCCAAATAATTTTTCTTGATCTGCACCCCTCCCTCCCCGTTTCCTCCTCACAGGCTTAGTTGCTGGGCAGGGCAGGGGGGCCATGAGGGGGCTGGGAGAGTGGGGAGGGGACCATGGGGGGACCCATTCCTGCTCCCCCAGTCCTCCTGAGAGCCCCCCATGGCTGTCCTGCTGGCCCAGCTTCCGGCCCTTTAAAAAAAAAAAAGGGCCTCCCACTTACTGGCTGCTGGGACTTCTGGGGGCTTATGGCAGAGCTGCCCACATAGCATGGGGCAGTGGGAAGCAGCAGGGATTGCCCCCTGCCTGGCAGCAGATAAGTGGGGATTTTTTTTCTTAAAGGGCTGGGGGCTGGGCTGGGTGAGGCAGTCATAGGTGAGACTGAGAGAGTGGGCATGGGTCAGGGAGCTCGTGGCAGAGCCCCCCATGTGGCATGGGGCAGGGGGGATCACCTCCCCCCCTGGCAGCACCTGGTGTATGAAGGCTTTTCTTTAAGGAGCCGGGAGCTGGGAGAGTGGGTAGGGTGGCCATTGAGAGTGGGCGGGGGATGGGGTAGATTTAGTTGTGGCCACATCTCTGAATCAGATTGAGCTGAATCGATTCAGGACAGTGATTTGAATTTCTGTCCCCACAAACTGGCCAAATCCAAATCCAAAGCAAATACTACCTGCTTCACACAGGCCTACTATTGCCTCCCTACCCAAAACAAGCTGAGAACCTCTTTGCTTTCCCCCAGCAAAAAAAAAAAAATAGGTATTTTTTTTTTCCTTCATTCCCCCTCAGCCTTCAAAATGCTTTTAGGAATGACATATCTACTTCCTTCCCAAACATATCAATCTCTATTTTAGACAGTGTTGCAGTGAAAGATTTATACTGCTGTACAGGTATATTTCACAAGGATTTACTAAATCATAACGATTCCTGTCTCCCCACTCACTGACATACTTTTTGCTTGTCAGTTAAATCAGGTAAATGATTTCTTCTTTTCAAGATTAAGAGGCCAGTTTGAATGTCCTCATTAATGCGAAGCAGACTTGCTGGGTTGCATGCCACTGATTGACCTACAATTGTATGACACATTAGAAACTGGGGAAATTAAAATTGGATTATCTGTTTTACCCTCTCAAGCTAAGCTTTTCTGGCACCAGAGTATTGTTAATATTTCCCTTCTAATACATTTTCTGTGCCAGAGGTATTTCCAAGAAGATAGAAAAAAATGAAAAAGAAAAAAGCATATATACAGCACAACAGAAAATGGCCTTATCTTGAATTTGGGGGACTGACAATGTTCAATATCGAGTCACAGTCTAAATCATATATCATTCAGCAGTATAGACACTGTACTGAGATGGCTAGAGCATTTACTTACACAGAGAAAAATCTGACTGTCTCAGTCACACTGTATGTCTAGAATATAGATGTTTGTCCTGAAACTGGATCATTTAAAAGAAAAAAGAAAAAGAAAAGGGGAAAAAAATCCCTTTTCATTCATGAGAGAAGACCAAAGGGAAGATAGTTCAGATAGCCTGATTGTACTTGATTTCGAGAGCTTTGGAGTTCTTTTGCACCAATTGATTTTAAGTGGGGGTGTGGGTTTATAGCAGTGCTGAAAATTGTGCCCTCCCTATACTAAATAATAAAAACAAATAGGCCTGGGACCAAACCAAACATAGTATCTGAGCGTGCGGATGGGCAGCTGTTATATTTTGTTGGAGCCAGTGTCTAGTGTGACAGTTCTGTTTTCGTGGGTAGGCAAAACATTTTGGAGAGGAAGGGATTGAGTACTCGATCTGAGCAAAGTCATATAGACCATATATGATTCACTGTTCACAAATGATGCAGAGTTCTCTTAAGTAAACAGAAATCTTTCCATTGACTTCAGCAGGCTTTCAATCAGGCCGTTAACTTGGGGAGCAGAATTTTAACTACTCTTTTGGTAATTGAAGTTTCATAGATATTAGGGCTGGAAGGGACTCGGGAGATCATCGAGTCCAGCCCCCTGCCCAAAGGGAAGGAAGTCAGCTGGGGTCATAGGATCCCAGCAAGATAAGCATCCCATTTACT
>NW_017728886.1:260148845-260155674 GCF_001723895.1 Crocodylus porosus | reverse complement strand
TCCCTGTCCCATAGCAGGCATGGGCATCCCGTGTGACTGATGAAAGACTGACGCAAGTACCTATTTAATAGGTTGGCTTTTTCCTGGGCGTCAGTTGTCAGTTGCCCCATCTGGTTTAGCAGGGGTCCAACATTGCCCTTGCTTTTATTGTCCTTGATGCTTGAAGCTACTTGGAGTTCAGTTGCAGCCTTGGCTTTCCTGGTTTGCTCCCTGCAGAACCGGACCAGTGCAGAATTATCCTCCTTGGAGGTGAATCCCGTCCTCCATCCTTTGTAGAGAGGCAAAGGTAGAGAGGCAAAAAATGAATTTTATAGGCAATAAAGGCAATAAAAGCACATAAAGGTCTAGGAGGCATAGTAAAAATGTATGATTACTAGAAATTTTTTTTTCCTTTCTACTGGACACGTCTACATGTGCATATTAATGAGATACAATATACTCCAGTGCTTATAGCACCACAACTGGTTGTTCCTGGGCATGTGTTTACACATGCATCCAAGATTTCAGCAAGTTGACCTGGGTCAGAGCAGCCCCAGCTGGCAGGAGGTCCCAGGGGGGTCAGCCTGCCATCCCGGCGCCACTCCCCCTGGTTCAGTGTGATGCTAGGGCCTGCCTGAGACACAAGGGCACTTCAGTATGGGGCCAGTACCTGCTGCAGAGTAAATTAGTTTTCTCCAGGCTAACAGGGGTACATGTGTAGACGCATGACATTTCCTGGGCAGTTAACTAGTCTACTGCACAGTAAAAGTCTCGCATAAGGTGCCCACTCTGTTTTTTAACATACATCTTTAAAAACTATGCACAGTTTTTTTTGCCTTCTCAGTACTGGATAAATTCTGCCTTCAGCTACACCTCTGCTACTCTATTAATGTTGTTATTTGTAGGATAGAATTGCCTGAAGGACCTAGCTAAGATTAGGGCACCCATTGTACTAGGTACTGTAGTAACACATATTGAAAGACAGTCCTTGTCTCTAAGGATTTGTTATCTAAATACACAGGAAAGACAGCTGTTGGGAAGCACAGCAGAGAAATTAAATGACTTGCCCAAGATCACACAGAAGGTCATTAATAGTGCTGGGGATAGCTCTCCAGATTCCTATTCTAGTGCTGTACCCAATACACTATTCTTTCTATTGAACGCTGCAGACAGACTATGCACTATACTGTGTTGGCTTACGGTAATATAAGCACATATATTAATTTACTGTACATTTACTAAGGAAGGGATGACCTTGTAAAAAAGCAGGCCACAATTCCTAGAATTGAAAGGAACAGCATCCATGACAAGATAATAAACCCTGCTGTTCACAGGAGGCACAGCCCTTGTAGGGTCACAGTTGATCAAGCAATGGATGCATGGTGCTTGCCGGTGATTTGATGTAAAATTAAAATAATTATGTTCTAGGTCTTGCACCCCAAATGCATCCTAGTGTCCGGAACAACTCTAATAAACTTGTGCCCAAGATACCTCTCATTTCAAAGTGTTCTTTGAAACAAGGCTGGGTCTTCTTTAGATATATTAGACAACAAATAGATAAGAAAATAACTGGGGAGACGTCTCTATTTTAATTGATTTCTCAGTAACCCCCATTCCAGTTCCTTCCCTATTAGTGTTGGGGGAGTTACATGGGGAGAGAAAAGACAAGATGGTTGGGTATTATGCAAAGTGTAGTTCCAATCTAATTATGTGAGCCCTGGTTCCTGCAAGAACACAAAGCTTCTCTAGTACATGTCTGATTGCGGTTTGATGCCAACAGGAGGAGGAAATGATCTCAAAGAGATTTTAAATGAAAAAATCAACAGATTCTCTTCCCATTACCAGAGCCTTTGCTGGACATATCTAGTGGTGTGATGGAGAGTGAGATGGATAACTTAATATTTTATAACAACTTTATTTTAAGGTTGACATTTGAAGGGGAAAAAATAAAATATTTTTTTAAAAACAAATAACATGACAATGAGTTGACACTGACATTTAAATTAATTGACTTTTTAATTTTTTTTAAACTCTCTAGTCTCTGAGTTGTGATGGTAATCATTTGTCTTGCACTTGCTCTTCCTTTCTGCTTTTGCATGTGGAAAGTCAGGAGTGGGAGATTTAATTTGCTGAGTTTTAAGACATTAAAGAGTAATTTATACACTGAAGGCGCTTATTAGGAGAAAGTCTATTACATTTCCTGCAATAAATGTATTCTGATAAGACCTCAATATGCAGCACTCGTGTGAAAGCAGTGTAAAGCAAGTGTCAGGACCAGATAACAGTGTCTAAACAAACTTTGATTGCTAGTGGAAATCTAAAAACTGGGAAGGTTACAATACATTTCTAACTAGAAGGGTTTTTTTTTTTTTTCTAAATGGATAATGGGTAGTGAAGGATAGCTGTTTTCTTCAAAATGCTAATGCATAATTGACATTAATTCTGTATTCATTTTGAATTTTAACTATTAGTTCTTCATGCAATTGTCCACATACATGTTAATATTCTGGGTGTGCTCAGCCTCTGGACCTTTGACTGAAGACTTTTTGGCCTTAGTACGCATGAGAAAAAGTGCTCCATCCCCAGCACCCACCTGTGCAAAGACAGGGATAAAGGGTGGTGCGGACTTCCCTTTTCCACTATTCTTTTCAACCCAAGGTGTTGATCACCAGTTGTAGCCTTCAATCTTAAAATGCCTTTCTCCTCCTTTTACCCATCTGTATTCTCTTATCTTATTAGAGAGGATTCTGAAATTGGAGCGGGATGTTAGAGAATGCAATGAGTTCCAGAGGCTGGGAAAACCCTTAAATGATGATAGATTAAAATGTTTCGGGTTGTTTAGCAAGAAGACAAAAAAGTAAAACTACATAAAATAATGAAGGGTATACAAAGAGTAGCTTTGGTATGTCTGTTCTTCCGATCTCATCCCCCTTAGAGAAGGGGAGAAATAATGAAATTGAAAAAGTTCAGAAAGCTTTTTCATGTGATACAGCATTAGATCATGGAACTTATTTCCACAGGAAATTATTGAAGCCAACAAATTAGCAAGAGTCAAAAGAAAAACAATCATTTATATGTATATCAGGAATACCTGGAGTTAGGATGATTAATTATTTGAAGAAAGTTTTAATTTGTAATATTTGCTGCCACCTGTAACAACTGAAAGCTGCTTCTTCAGGAAAGGATGTGTAATAAAATACTTTGGCAGAGAATTTTAATGAAGAACAGACTCCTTTCAAAATGACTGCTGTCTTCTGTTACTCTCAGTCAGAGTAACAGTGAGAAGTGCTTTTAGTAAAGTGGCCTCTTTCAGAACGGCCAGTGGGAATGAAGTCCGCAGGAATACCCACAGAGAAAATAATGGCCGCCTGGGCATAGTACATGTTTAAATCCACTGCAGTTCAGCAAGGCACAGGATTAAGTGCTTTGTTAAACTGGGAGAGAGCTAGACACGTGTTTTGCTGAATAAGAGACTAACATGAGAAAGTGAGAATCATTTTCCAATTATCCTGAAGCTACTTCTACATACCCACCACACCCATTTCAGCTCCTTTCTAGGCACTGCTTGAAGCATGGGCTGGCTATTTTTCGGTAGTTGGATCAGTTTCTAAGTGCAGAAGACTGCATATTTTCTTTCCTTTCTGCCCTTGAATGTATTCAGGCAAAAACCCCAAAATACAGGAATAATCACTAATACCCAAAAATATCCAAAAAAGGTCAGTGTTTTATTTTTAATTTTGTATACCCTAATAAAGAGCTAATAAAAAAGTAGACGTACGACTGTTCCAAGTGTTTTGAGGTCTGCTAAGTCAAGTAATGCAAGCAGTGATTATGTTTCAGAGACAGCGTGGCTAATATGTCTTGAAGGGCTAGCACTCGTTCAGTAAGTAAGGTCAATTTTTGTGTGAGGCAGGAACATTCAGCATAAAAACAATATTAATAATTCACTGGGCATGCAGAGTAACAGAACGATGAGATAAAATGATGGAATAAAACCATAGCCTGAGACAAGGAAAGAGAAAGAGCCAACAGGTTGGGTGGGTGAAGATACCAGTTAAGGCTTTTTCTGAGGTGCACACACTATTTTGTGCTTGTAATACCACGGGACTTGGTAGTTCTGGTTGCTGTTGCTTGGGTGCATCTTCTGCTTGCCCTGCGCCAAAGTAACTCGGTGCAGCACCGTGCATCCTGTGCTCACTGCAGAAGAATGGAGAGAGAGAATGCTGATTGGTAGGTGGATACAATTTTGCTCTGGGGAGGAGAGAGACCAATTGCCTAAAGTGAGAATAAAAAGGAAATCTGTAGGGTTGGCAAGCCAGTCAATTGACCACACAGATGACTGCATTATTTTTGACCAGTCAAAACATTATAAGTTTTGCAAAAAACTCCCATATTTTTGTAGTTTTGACAGATATGATTTTTTAAAATTGTTTTTGACACATTTCTTTATGGAAAATGTGTGCTTTTTCTGTGTTTTATTTGGACCTATTGGCAATTTTTTTTTTTACTATTTTTGACCTATATTAGTCAGTTGACCAACCCTAGAAATGTGTAGCTTATATCCAAGCTCATCATTATCAAAACCCCTGTCCAACTACCACCTAGGCCCAGGAGCACCTAGACTCTACAGTTACTTAGGTTTTTGATGAAAAGTCTCTGGGGCTGCCTATACCCATGCTCGGAGCTGGGGTGAAGGGATGGGGCATTGTAATTAGATTGGTTCCCAGACACCCTGCCTAATTAAAACAGCTCAGCATCATGTGTATTAAGCAACCCCCCACCCAGTGTTTCAAAATGGCTGCAGTGTTGCTTTAACTAAACCTCATCAAATGAACTTTAGTTGAGTTAAAGCACCTCTGCAGGCATTTTGAAACACAAAGGGCTTAATACACGTGATGCCAAGGCAACGCTAGAGTGTTCTTATTGCAATGCATCACAGTACATCTATAGGCAGCCTGGGTACCTAAATTCTTCCCAGGAGCACTTCAGTCTTGACAGAGCTTAGTGGTAGGACACCTAACTCATGCTTACGGTGGGTTGGGATCCGCAAATTAGTTGTCCTTCCATCTGAGTCCCTGGAGGAGCTTGATCAGGTAGGTGTTGTTGGCAGCTCAATAGCAGGCACCTTTAAGTTTGGGATTAGGAATAGTTTTTCTCTCTCTTCAAAATTCTGAAACTCTTTCAAAGCCACGTACTAATACGTGATGAGTAACTTACCACTACTCAAAGTCCCTCCCTCCTTAAAAGGAGGTGTCCTGCTATCCACTGTCACCCTCTAACCCAGGCCTCCTAGCTTGAAGTTGAAAGAACAAGGAAAAGTTTTTCAAGGGCGCCCTTTTTCAAAGGCTCTGACTTTTTCTCCCCTGCATTGCTGTGAGCTATAGAAATTGGGTTGTGCTTAGTAAACTAATCGCAGCTTTGAAAGCCACTCTAAGTGATGGGGATTATCTCAATTATCATAGTTCTTTCAAGGTAACAAGTTTACGAGCATAGAGCGCATCAGGCTGATAATCCTCAACTTTGTGCTCCCGTATTTGTAAATTCTTTGCCACATCTGTAGGGCACAAAACAGAATTGCATCTATGCGATGCTTTACTTGCTCTGTGTCCTGACCCCTTTGAATTACAATGCACAAAATGTAATAGTCAAAATGACTACTGTTTTATACAGAAGCACACAGTAGCTTTGTGGTATGCTGCTGCCCACAGTTCTGTATTATCATGCACCCGGGAAGCTCCCTGCATCTAGAAAGTAGAGAGAAGTGCTCCAAGTTGTAGACTGCACATTTTCTTTCCTTTCTGTCCTTGAATGTATTCAGGCAAAACCCCCAAAATATAGGAATAATCACTAATACCCAAAAATATCCAAAAAAGGTCAGTGTTTTATTTTTAATTTTGTATACCCTAATAAAGAGCTAATAAAAAAGTAGATGCACAACTGTTCCAAGTGTTTTGAGGTCTGCTAAGTCAAGTAACGAAAGCAGTGAACCTGGAAGTGTTCAAAGGCTCTTCCATTACATTACAATTCCCACAGAATTGGATGTGCTGGGCCATGTAGACTGGGATGGTTTTCTGTCCCCAAGCCAGTACTGACCTGTGCTAGAGAAGCTGATGTCAGAACAGACAGCTCACACATTACTGGCTCATCCATTCTTTACTGCCTGACACTGCAGGCATATCTGTGTCTGCTTCTTGGAGCAATTCCTGGAGCCAGGGCTTGCTCCTATATGGAGTGATGCAAACTCTTTAGAACAGGGGTGGACAAAATTTGGCCTATGGACCAGATCTGGCCCACTGAGGGATTCTGGCCAACTAGCAGCCCAGTCCAGGTGTGGAGGGCAGCCCCAAGAGACTCCATTTCCCAGCCACTCCAATGGCAGCAGCTCCTTTGGGTGGCTACAGTCAGTGGATCCATCCCCACTGCCCGGACACCCTGGCCCATCTGCCTCAAGTCCTTTTTCAGATATGTGGGGAGCCAGAGGAAAAGCAAGGGCAACGTTGGACCCCTGCTAAACCACATGGGTCAACTCGCAACTGATGCCCAGAAAAAAGCCAACCTATTAAATAGGTATTTTGCGTCAGTCTTTCATCAGTCCCATGGGACGCCCATGCCTGCTATGGGACAGGGAGATCCGGCTGATGGGGATCCCCCACCCTCCATAAATGCTGACTTCATGAAGGAACACCTTGAGAAGCTGGATACCTTCAAGTCAGCCAGCCCTACAATCTGCACCCCAGGGTACTCAAGGAGCTGGTAAGCATCATAGCCCAGCCCCTGGCACGGATCTTTGAAAACTCCTGGCGCTCTGGTGTAGTGCCCGAAGACTGGAAGAAGGCCAATGTGGTGCCGA
>NW_017728886.1:260122518-260141028 GCF_001723895.1 Crocodylus porosus | reverse complement strand
GGGCTCCACAATTCAAAAAGGATGTGGAGAAGCTTGAGAGAGTCCAGAGGAGAGCCACGCGCATGATCAGAGGTCAGGAAAACAGATCTTACAACCCTCTTCCCTCAGAGAACCCTTGTCAATTCCACTCATTCAGTCTATAGGGTCTTCAGGGTTGCCTCCACCCAACTCCTGCTCTAGATAGGGTCTTACCCCCTTTTCTCTTTCTCTGTTGGCCCGGTATAGGATGTCTTCTCCTTTATTCAGCCACCTCACTCAAATGGGAACCTGAGTGTCATGTGGATCTTTCCACCCCATAAAGTTCAAGGTCCTTTTCGCATGATCAGGCTGCCAACCAGAGGGATCTGCACTTCAATTATGTCCCATGCAACCTTCTTCTCCTCATTGTGTTACCAAACAGTGCACTAATCCCATTTAAGTGGGTAGTTCACCCAGTGTCCTGGGTGTCAGGTTCTTGGTATTACTCTGGTTTTTTTTCCTAGTCTCTGTCTGCCTCTTGTCTCTTGCAGATTACCAGCTTCTTTGCATTCAGTGGAGGAGAAATGAAGGCCTGAGAGTAAAAGAATGTCAGGTCTAATAGTGACCTGTGACACTGTCCCGTTCTGGGACTTTGGGTCCCTAGCTCTAGTTACATCCCCTCTCTGTGCTGTGCGTACTCTCACCCTATCTCTACCCCTCCTGGGCTACAATGAAGCTTGCATCATGCTCCAACAAGCTAAAGTCTCTCAGGTCTCTCTGGCACTTCCTCTCACCCTTTAATGGTCCCACCCAAACTGCTGGTGTAAGCTTTAACCAAAATCTTAAGCCCTCTGTCTGTAACACAAACTGCCCTGCTCTGGTCATACTCCCCTGCAAGGCATCCAGGCCTTAATTACAGAACCCCTGTCAGCTAACGAGACATTCAGGCAATCCTATCCAGCCTCCAGTTTAGGGGCTCTTTCCTCTCCAGCCTGTAGGGCCAGACTCCTTATCCTGGCTCAGCCCTGGGCTTGTATCTCCCTAGAGTCTGCCTGTCCTCCCAGCTCCCAAAAGTGCTTTTGATTAGGCTTCCTGGCTTCACCTCCTGGTAGGTTACTGCCGCCGCCTAGATGCTGCAGGAGTATCTTGTTTCCCTTGCCAGACCCAACCCTGCCGGACTACTGTAATAAGCCCTCCTAGCCTATGCTTTTTCCCCTGACTGCCTAATTCAGGGACAGGAAAAATACAGCCCATAGACCAGATCTGGCCTGCCAGGCACTTTCATCCGGCCAGCAGCACCCACCAACTAATTGTACCTTGCCGAGCCATTCCATGCAAGAGAGTAGAAACAAGGTGCCCACATATACACCCCCACCGCCCCTCAACAAAACTTATTGTGCTTTGCTCCCACCCTTGTGGGCAGAAGGGCCTGGGCTATCCAGCATGCAGCTTTTGGGTGGAGCTGCTGGTGCCGTTGGAAACCTGCTCAGTTTCCCCCTGCATTCTGCTCACTCTGAGAAGCAGGTAGAGAAAGGGTGAGGGTGGGGGCAGGGATGGGGAGAGCTGCAGCTGGGTGGGAGTGTGAAGCATGGGCCTGGGGCTGGCAGCAGTGTGGAGCTCATGCACAAAGAAGCAGTGGCAGCACAGAGCTCAAGTGGGCAGGGTTGGGTGTGAGGGAAGGTAGAGGTGTAGGGACCACTCTTCACTCTCTCCATTGTGTGTGGCCCCAGCAGCAGCAGCAGCAGCAGCAGCAGGAGGAGGGTGCCCTTGTGCCCAGCACAAGTGCCAGCACCTAGCAGCACACAGATCCAGCCAGTGCTGCACATAGCAGTGAGGGGTGCAGCCTAGGTAGGCTGCCTCTATCACCTGTGCTCCCTGCCATGCACACACAGCCCCCACATTCATGTGCCACTGGAGGAAAACCCTACACGCTGGAGCCTGATGCCTTCCCCACCCTACTGTGCAGATCCTGGGACTCAGCAGGAAAGCAGTGGAGTTCTGGGACCTGCGCAGCAGGGGGCAGGGAAGGCAGCGGAATCCAGTGCGTAGGGCTTCCATTCTGTGGCATGTAAGTGTGGGGGCTGCACATGCCTGTGCGGACCACCAGCAGTAAAGGCAGCCCAGCCAGAGTGTGCCTGTCACTGCAATATGCAGTGCTAGCCAGAGACACATGCCTCTGGGCACCAGCATCTGCACCAGGCACAAGCACCCCAAATGCCCCTGCCTGTTGCTTCTGTGCCATGGGGGGAGTTTCCCCACCCTCCCTTACACCCCACAAATGCAGCGCAGCCTCACCCTGCCCCCAGTCCCCCACATATGCATATCTCCTCAACATACCCTGTTCCCCCACACACACAGTCACATACCCCCACACCACACCATACACCCCCACACACACACGATATACCAGACTAAGATTTTTTTTACTTATTATGCAATCGCCCCTATATACAGTATACCAACACAAATCATGACAAAAAAATTTTTTGTAATATTTTAAAATTAAAATATCTTATAGTAGGTGTTTGACTTTTAGTGTATGATTTAGGTTTTTTTCTGGTTCTAAGATGGCAACCCCCACTCCCAAAAGGAGCATTTCTTGGGGATATGGGGAGGAACTTTCAGTCCCAAGATGGTGACCAGGGGACAGGGCAACAGTCAAAGGGCAGAGCTATTCATGTGGCCCTTGAAAGCTCACCAAACCCCGTTAAGTGGCCTTCCACCTGAAATAGTTGCCCACCCCAGGCCTATTTTCTTTGTAATTAACTCCTCCTGCAGCTTTTCCCTTCTCAAAATAACAGAAGCCTTCTGGCTTTCTGTTACACCCGATATGACTTTAACCAATATACAAAAAAACTCCATGAATCAAGTTCGAAAACAAATAAAAAAATGAATGAGACATGATGGGAAGAAAAAATGAAAGTTGTACACTATAAAGATGGGGAGATGATAAAGGGAGGCTGTATCTTTTAAAGGGCAAAGAATAAATATTCCCAGCAAATGATGCCAAATACAGGTTGGCTTGTCCAGTAGCATTACTTCTGTCTTCAGTTGAAGTTATGAGAAAATGTTCACATTTAAACAAGACAGTAATGGGAAAAAAAATCTCCAGCCCCTCCCCCTTTGATCTGCAAATGCACTCAACCCTCGTACTTGGTTGTAACAAGTTATGAGGCAGGATTGTCAGTCCTGTCTAACAGCACTGACATTGTTGTCTTCAGCAATTTTTTTAGCAGACTCTTTTATCCCCTTTTTTGAGGGTAAAGGGAAAAGGTAGAAGTGTAAAATATGTCTCATTAAAAAATATAAAGAGGTGAAGGGAAAGGGCACTTGAAAGTCAGATGCTGACAATGCAGGCCATATTCTTGAAGCAGAAGAAAGCACCACTGATAGATGATATCAATAATCTATGTGGCTGGCAGGTAAGGAAGAGGAAGGAGAAAGTGAGTGAGAGTTTGCACTTCGAGATGAAGGGTGGTAATGAGCAAGGTCCAGTGAGAGAGCAGCTGCTGCACTGGGGTCAAGAGGTTACCTACTCTGATTTCCCTTTTGCCTTTACAGGTACCAGTATGAGGGAAAAGTAGAAAGGTACTTCCTTTTTTTTCCTGCTACCTGAGAGTTCTGTCCTGTTCTCTCTCTTTCTCAGGAGTCAGGGAAACAGGCAGACAGACAGGTGTATGAGCCCCAAGCTGGCCCTGATCGCCTGGGTAGGACTGACTGCCAGTTGCTGGAGTGACTCCGTTTAAAATTCTTGGAGGTGGCTGCTGTCTATAAGCAGTAACCCTTCCACCCCTCTGGCCTTGAAACAGTATCGCCTCTGGCTAGCATCCATGTGTTTGATTTCTTAACCCTGGTTCCTGATTCTTTCATAATTTGGTTCCTGATCATTGGTTCTATATTTTGTAGTGAGGCTCCTGCTGCCTCTCTAGCTCCTACACTCCATCTCCTGGCTGAATCCTTGGTTAACTCCTAGTGTCTGGGCTTCCTTGCTCATTGTCCTCAGCTCTTGGACTCCCTAGCTCATGACTTATGTTACCTCTTAATCCTGACCATCATGTCTAGGTAGTGCCTATGACACTGTTCAGTCATAGGACTGAAATGGTCCCATTTTCTGAGTAGAAAGTTGGGGGTCTATGGAGGTATCATGTCTATGTATTAAGGTAGAGCTATCCATGGTCTCAGGTCTCCTTTAGAAGATATGACTCTTTGTGATGAGTGCATTCTGGCTGTGCTCGGTAGTTGGTCATCAACCTGTGGCCATCTCCGATTGCATGTATCAGTGTGAAAAGGGGGCACGTGCACACCCAGGGTGCATCCACACATGCAAACATGTGCACTTGCAATAGCTCAGATAGAAGCGCCCCCCCCACAGTTCCCTCTCCCCTCCTCCAGTGCCCCCCAACACCTTACTCACCAGCACTGGAGCCCTGGTGCTGAACACGCGGCCTGGCAGCCAAAGCATCTCTCTGGAGGACCCAGCCTCTGGTTGTCTCAGGCATGGTCTGGGACTGTGTCCTGCCCCACTTCTTTTAGTTTGGGTTTTTTTAGACCCCTGGATATCCAGGGGTCTAATTTTCTCCCTGTGCTGCAACCTTGGGGGAGGGGCTGGGCAGGGAAGGGATTTGAAGCAGGGCAAGAGGTACGTGCACGCTCATCTGGACATACACCCAGAGAACAATCAGAAATTATCATAAAAGCCCTTCGTCTTGTAATCATATATAAGGAAACCTCATCAAATACACTGGCTGTCATTAAACTGCGGTCGAAAGCAACATGTGTTCAGTAATGGAAATCAACTATCAAGTTAGTTATATGCAGTCAACACTGACCATAACTATATAACACATAACCCATATTAGGCTAACATGTTGATGGGAACCTACCTCAAGGATATCTGAATAAAATATATGGTAGTGCCCATTCAGTATAGTCTGTCTTGGTGCCAGCTCTTTAAAAAGTCACAGTGAGCCACTACACTGCATATATTTTGATTTCCTCTTCACTCCCACAGCTGAGCTGTTTCTTTCTTTCCCATTTCCAATTATTCCTGTTTCTTCACCAGTCTTAAATGCCTGGAAAACATCACCAAATTGGGCTCCAAACAGTTCACCAAGAATTCCCATGTCACCCCCTCTTTCAGCCTGTTGGATAAGATTGGTGTGGCCCCATTGTCCATGAGATGAAGTTGGACCAGGTTGCCTTTAATATGAATTTTTGGAGGATCCCAGGACTTGTAACAAGAACACCAGGTTCCAGTCATGAGTGGCAGGGGGCTAATTAGCACATGGATCCTTTGGGGATGGGGGAGCGGTATCTGGAGTACGCACATAGACTGGGAAGTTCTGAGCTGTGGGGTCACCATGGCTAGAAATGTTGTTGACCCTGGTGGGGTCTCACTCAAGCATGTGGCAAATTTTTGGCTTTAGCCTTTGGCTTTGGCCTAATATCATACATGTTTTATTCTACATATATGTAGGTACCAAAGTGCTGCTCAAAGGTGTGTTTATGGAGTACCTGTGCTAAAACTTGCAGCTGTTTCAAAAAAGGTAACATGAATCGATTCCGAATGAACTAAGTATATGGGTTCTCTTTGCAAATTACTACAGCCATATTTAATTTGAAGGTCATTGTTTTCAAGTTTGCACCTCACATCCATGAGCTCAGTGAGTTTAGGGTATGACAGTAAGGATGGGGAAGCGGCTGCTGAGGGAAAAGTTGGGTGGAAACAGAAAGCAAAGGGGCTACCTGATCTCCCAGATTTTTTCCCATGCTATAGCAATGGGAGGGGGACAAATTCAAGGCAAACCTCCAATAATTAGATTCTATACCTTGAAAATTATAACAAATTTATAAATTTTCCATGTATCAAATCTAATTATTGGGGGTTGTCTTATAATCAGGATCACCTTTTATTTGAGTAAACATAGTATGTCTGGCTTGTCCTTTCTTCAAGCTTCATTATTCTTCATCCTAACGGGTTCTTCTACTTTTACATGAATTATTTCTGTGAATGAATGAAATCTTTGTTTTGTTTCATTGCAGTTCAATGGGCAAGACTCATGATCTGTATAGAACAGAATTAATTCATACAACAATTTCCTCTGGGGTCTCACAGACTGTGGGGGAGGGGATTGGCGCATACAACTTCCTTAACCTAGCCACATTCAGATTCATTTTAGCAAGCACCCAAATTATCTAAAGGGTTTTCTGGAGTCCCTCAATCTGATCAAATCACAGACTTCAGATCATCATTCTCATGGCCTTTACAGGATTCTTGGTACTATGTGTTTACATCTGGGATAGAAACAGGATGAAATCAGGCTTTCTTGTGATATGTTGGTGCTTCTTCACAGGTGCATGAGTAGGAAAAATGAAAAGGGGGAAATATATTTGTTCATGATTTCAGGAAAAGGCAAAGTTATGGAAGGAGTAGGTCTTCTTTCTTCTGGTTCATCTATCCATTACTATCATCTTCCTGTTTCCTCAGGGCCCTTTTTCCACAAGGACCGAGCCTAATGTCCCTTAAATTCATGCTGTCTAGCTTGGCCCCCAACTTGGCTCCTTTGAACACCAAGGCTAGGGACAGAAGTTACACAAAAACTGGTTTAAGGGATCAGAAACTGGTTTAAATCTGTAACGGAACAGAAGTTCCATGCCAGAACAGAAGTTCAGTGCACATAAACCAGTTTCAAAATGGCCAAAACTGGTTTAAGATCAACCTGGCTGAATGTAGTATCAGACTTAACTGATTTAGGTTGAACTGTTTTATTGAACTTCTGTCCCAGCCAGAACCCTTCCTGCTTCAAGTTAAATCAGAGTCCCCCAGCATCCCAGGATGCTTTGAAGTCCTGGGCTAGCCTGAGCTCTGCTGTCTGCAGAGCAGAGTTGGCCCCATCCCTCTGCTCTCTAGTCACAGCAGTGAAGGCCAGCTGACGAGGGGATGGGGTTGGAAAACCAAGCTGAGGACATACTCGGTCTGCCTGGCTGAGTCTGAGCAGCCCCTGCCAGCTTTCCACTGGAGTGGAGGGGGTGAGGGTATACGCCAGCATGCTCAGGAGAGTGGGGGGTTTAAAGCCCCTCCACGGCCCATGAGACCCCCAGTCCTGCAAAGATTTAATCAATTCAGGCTTGGGCTTTTTGAATGTCTGTACTTAGCCCAAGAGTTAAGACTTCACTGGACCCAGGTCAGTTTACACCAGCTGAAGTTCTGGCCCTGAGAGTGACCTTTCTGGGGAGAAAAGTTCAATATAAGATATTAGACACAAAAGCTAATGGGGAATTCTCCATTCTGTTTCAAAAAGAAAAATCATGGTGCTTAAGCATTCTGCCTATCTAATCTATTCCATATGGTCTTGCATGATCAGATGTAGGATTTTGAAAAGCATGATGTAGGTGGTGTGGTGCATCATCACACAACAGAACACACACTTTTCTTCAGTTAAAAAGAAACTAAAAGCTACTGCCTTCCACCCTCAACATACCGAAACAAGCTGTTGGTTGTGGAGTAGGACTCACTTCAGCTCTTTGCAGCACCCCTAACCAGGATGGCCAACACTTCTGGATCTGCCTATGCCCAGCTTTATGCTGCCCTGGTTGCACTATTGGTTTAGCCTCCCACAGCCTCCACCACCAACGACAATGAATAATCTAGGAAAGGGTAAACATTGCAGTTGTTTACCTCTTCACTTCACCTTTGCTACTCCCTCCTTCCTCTGACTGGTGCACCACTGCACAGCTCAGCCTGCCTTCAGCCCTGCCTTTTCACTCTGTCTCTGATTTATTGCAGATTCTAGTCCCCTTGGACAAAGCCACCCATTCCAAGTTCCTAGGTAAAGGCACACTTGTATTGGACATACTGGGGTTGATCAGAGAAACATTACCAGGAGTAGATAACAGACAGGATAATTGTAGGAAAGGGGATGGAATTAGTGGAAGATCAAGGGTTGCTAACACCTAGGAAGTGAAGAAATTAGCAGAAATCAAATAGATAATACTGAAACATGAAGTCAGTTGCCTCCGTCAGCTCTGCCTGAATAGAAATGCAGCTATCCCCACTGGGCAGTTTGCTTTGTTTAAAACTTTGAGTGGAAGAGGAATAAAACACGAGTCTGACTGCACCACCAGCAAACCCACCCACCAATCTGCCACTGTGGTTTTATACCTTCTATACCATCCAGACTTCAGGCTTATTCTGATTTCCTCATTTTTAGATTACATATTCATTTCCAGGAGAGTTCTTTCTTGATGAAGCCATTATTATGGTAGCCTTGGGTTTTTGTCAGGTTGACTTTCGTGCCATATATTTTCCCAGTATATATATGCACAGAGCCACATACCTGCCCGGCCAATGCAAAACCTCCTACACACATTCAGAAGTCATGTGGCAGCTTACATACCCACACTGCATGGGAAGTAGGATTGCAAACTACGTACAAGTACCACGAATGGCAGTTACATGTCTGCAGAATTGCTATTTAAGTGTGTGAAGTGAGATAGGATGCATCCATAATGACCAGGGAAGATCAAAAAGCATGAGATGAGTGGTGAAAGGCAAGCTACATTTTTACTTTTTTTCAGTTTTCAATAATTGAAATGACTGTTAGCAACATGGATAAATACCTATGTGTCTATATGGCACCGGTTGTAAGTTCAGTAATGCTTACATAATACTTTCAATTAAGTTTTTTTTATTAAATAGGAATTTAAACTGTAATATTTTCATGGAAGTTTTGTCTCTGCAGTTCTTCTTATGGTTAAATTAATTTGAGAAAGGCTCAGAAGCAGCTGGAAACTGTGACATGCCCTCAGCCAATGACAAATTATTCTGTTAGTGTAACATTTGTAACTGGATAACCTTCCGAGGAGCTTTGTTGGGGTGTAATTTCTGTGGAACCAGCGAGAATGGGAATTATCTCTTGCCCGCTCATACTGTTTCAGTGAAGCTTAGTTGAATTAATCTCTCTTACCAAAAACTCAGTTGTTGCTTCTGTATCTTTCCCCCAGGGTCTCTAATACTTTTCCCTCCCATAGAAAGGCCTAATGTGTATCCCTGATATCTTTAAATAAGTCACACTAGAAATGAGTTAGGTGGTAAGGATTTATAGCAATGAACAGTTATCTGCTATCTAGAAGTTAAAGATGGAAAAAACTACGAGGTCATCTAACCCAGGGCATATATTTTCCGCAGCAGTTTAAATAATTATCCAAATAATGTAACACCAGATATTTGAGAGTGTATTTCACAGCTAAAGATGTCTCACTGCCAAAGAGCATTTCCTGACAGTTGCTGAGCTGTTTCTCTTATTTAATATCATCCCATTACTCCTAGTTATAACCCCTTCTTTCATCCTCATTAAGTCTTCTCTTTCCAGCTTTGTAAACCTCTCAGGTATTTACTGGCAGCTCCTGGTTTTGTTTTTCAGTACACGAGGAACAAAGTGTGCGCTCTACACCCTGGATTGCCGTCTCTCCAGATTATGAAAAACAGAGAAATAAAGAGTGATTATCAAGTCCCAGTGAGACAGAGGGCAGGGTGACTCCCTTCCTAATGCTCGTCAGCTGAACCGGAGCACAAAATGGACAGCGTCCCACAGGTTTCAAGAGGGGAGTCTGACCTATATTTAAAAGAGTATCATGCAGCAAAGAGAATGAAAGCCTCTCCTTTCATTTTCCTATATGTATGTAGAAAGATGTCACACCCTGATCTTGAATTACATTGCTTTTGTGTGGCTCAAACCTGCAAGATGGGGAGTGCTCTGATCTCAGCCCAGCCCAGAACTTAACCATATGCACAGAAGTCACTGGGATTTCCTATGGGCTCAAAGTAAAGCCAACACTTCAGTGCTTTGAGGAACCAGAGCTAGAATTTTTACCATCTCATGAGGTTGAAGCCAGTGTCTTCCCCTTTTTGTTAGTCCCATTGGATTACAGTTTTCACCATCATACAGTGATAGTTTCTCATCTAATAATCGTATACACGGAAACCTGAGTCGAATGCATTCTTTTATTGTCTTGTAACTCCTTTTAGTTTGGTGTAACAGCTAGGAATGGGTGGGGAGGTAACTTATCCATTTTTTCTGTTTTACATTCATTAACTAGGTAGATCAATCTTTTATTCGCCTTAGCTGTATGGAAAAAAAGAACTTGGTTTCTTGTTACCACGTGAGTCATGGCTGTTTTTTGGGTGTTTTTTTTTTAACTTTTGGCTCAGTTTTTCTGCGAATGTGTTGTAAATCTTAATGTAGGAGCACATGCTATTCCAGATAGCAAGGACCAAATGTTTTAGAGATGCTGCAGTATGCTTGAAGGGCATTCATTTCCAGCCCTCTGTGACTTCAACCTATTTAAAGACTATGATACTTGCTATGAAGACAGAACTTTAAAAGCAACATCCCACTGCTTCTTGCTGAAGGTCAAAAAGGACAATAAGCCATTAGATGGTAATTGCTTTTTCATTATTAAAAAAAGATTGAAGATTATATTACATTAAAAATGTGTTTTTAACTACTGCTTCATTTTTCTACCTTGTGCCAAACTTTTCCCCCCCCTCCCAGTCAGATTCATGTGTCTCTTTGTTTCTCTGATGTCCAGGCAACAAGTAATTCTTAGAGGAGAAAGAAACTTGCTTTTCTGAAAATCAATTTTCTTCCTTTGGAGAGAGCATGTATACTTAGGACTTCACCAAATTTTTATATGACCAAAAATGTCTCTATTTCAAAGGGGAAGTGTTACATCTGACAGTTTTTTGGCTGTGAAGTAGCCTATTAATTCTGTATGGAAGGATATTATGTCAGAGCCTGTATCCTTGATAAACCATTTAGTCTCCTTTCAGTCTAGTAAAGCTTCTTCAGCATCTTGCTGCACAGTGATGCGACTTTAGCTGATAAATCAGTCAGGCTGAGGATCTTTTTCCTCTCTGCCCTCTCTTCACTACATTAATATTGATTATTTGGAAGTAACTCTATCCCAAGGAGTGGAAGTGGATACGCCTCATTGCCTTGAACAATTCTTTTGCCTCTATTGGGACAGTACAAGGTAAATTAATAGTGTGCTTGCAGACACTAGATAATGTTAATGTACTTGCTATTGATAGAGTGAGATAACATGAGTAACTTCAACTTTACTTACAACAAAGCATTAATTTTCCAAGGCCACTAGGATTTATGCAGCAACTTCTTATAACCTATGTAAGTTTTAGCTTGTAAATATGCAACACTCGTATTTTAGAAAGCAAGATAGTTTTTTGCCAAACTAAAAAAGGATTCAATTTGGTGCATGCTGTTCCAGGCGCTGTCTTCAGTCGGAGACCTGCCTGAGCTTTGAAAGTCAGCAGATGCCTCTTATATAAGGGGATATAGTGGGGCCATGTACATTGGTGTTGTTTCCAGTGGTCCTTGGCTGAGGTTAACATTCAAAAGGAACCTTATACGTACAGTAAGTATAAGACTGTGCAAAATAAATAAATAAAGGAAATGCAATAACATGGGGAAAACACCCTGCTATCTCAGTTTCTTTGGGTCATGTAGAGAACCAGCAAAGTAAGGACCCATATGTCTTTACTATATGGTTAGTGTTTAGATACTCTGCTGCTGCAGCTGTGTCTACATGGGCAGTCACTTTAAATTCCCTACCATCACATTATTAGCATGAGATTACACATTATAATTATACCATGTTAAAAGCACTTCAGTTTGAACCAATCACACATTTAACACTCATCAACAGTGCCCTCTGGGCATTTTAAAAGTTATGGCACTTTGGGGAAGATTATCTTTGAGCTGTGCTACAGAGCTCAAGCTAAATGAACTTCTGGGTGTTCAACTGAGATTACACCACCTATTTGCAATCCTCCAGTATCCCAGGAGGCACTGCTCCCAGGTAGACTAGCAATCATCCATGACTCTACAGCCCTGGACTCACAGCTAGGAACAGCCAGGCAACAGGTGGGTGAGGAGGGGGTGAGTGTGGAGGAAGGGAAAAGAGTGAAGAGGGGCAGGGGGACATAGAGAAGGGGTGAAGGGGGAGGCAGGATTGGAGGGGGCAGAGGGAAGGGGCAGAGGATTGGGAGCTGCTGGGCTGCTGTCCCCTCAAGTCACCCCTCCATCCTCAGATTGCTCACCTTTCACCCCAGGTGTCCCCTCTGCCCCACATCAGGCCCTCCACATGCAGATCACTGCCCTGCCAGCCTGAGAGCAGTGGAGGTGCCAGTGGGAAGTTCCCACTCCCTGTCTGCTTGTGGGGTTTCTGCAGACCATGCCAAGCCTGTGCACTCAGATCCAGCCCCCTTTGGGCCCCACAAGTCAAAGAGGAGCAGAGAGGAAGGGCTGGAGGGGTGGCAAGGAGCTGCAATGCAGCCACAGAGCCTGATAGGGGCTGGATCATGGTGGGCAGGGGAGGTGTAGGCTGCAGGGAGCCCAAGAGCAAGCAGGGATGGGGAATCCTCTCGTTCCACTGACCTTGGGCTGATTGGGGTAGAAAGCCCATGATCAAGGGGTGGAGGGGCTAACTGGGGGAGTGGAGGGAGTGTCAGGGGACTGATAGGGCAGCTGTGTGATTTGGGGAGTGGAAATCGAATGATCCAAGAAGCCTGGGGGGACCCTTTGCCTCACTTCCCAGCCAGTCATGTGGCTAGAGAGCCATAGAGCAGGGTGGTCACAGAGCAGCCTTGCACACTCACCCACCCTCTAGTGGCAGGTCTGTGTAGTGCACATTAGGGGAGGGGGGGACTGCTCACTAGCACTTGTTAACCTTAACTCAGACTAACTTTCCTTAGAATTAGCACCTGCCACCTGTAATGTGTGATCTTACCCTTACTGTTACTAGGAATGTGGGGAGGGAGCTGCTGCTATGACTACCTTCATGTTGTCTAGACCTTGCAGTAGGGCTAAGATACCGACTGTCTATACTGATGCCTTACTGCCAGTGGCAGAGCTGCTCTATCTGCCATACCAGGGGGGCATTCCTGCAGACACCCCATCATGCGCTGCCTCTGATAGGCTCTAAACTCAGAGATACACTGGTATGGCTTCTCCAGGGTCATCTCTAGTGGCTGCTTTCAAGCATGATGGAGACCAAGCAGGACTTCCTTGAGAGGCCTCTCCCACATTTCCAGGTTTCCAGGGTACGTGCATGTGGTCTGGGGCACGTTTAGAAACAGCCTAGCAGGGGTACACCGCTGCCATGGTATAGACATGCTCTTTCAAGCTATGCTGCTCTCTTGTGTGATTTGGGGTTTTAGTGTGTCTGTCTGTAAGTCAAATACCATCATAAATTACAAAAGCTGCTTGAATTATTATCTGGAAAATGTATCCCGATTTTCTTTTTTCTGTATATATTTGTTGTTCACAAATTATCCCTGAGTAGCTTGTGCAGGCAAATTTCAGCGGTTCATGCATTGTCCCAGTGTTACACATTAGTGTTTCTGGTCTCTAACTGGGTGGCTGAACTTTCTGAACAAGGATACAACTAGTGGCAAGGAGAGAATACAGACTCCCAAATAACTCACTCTCTAGCCTGACTCTTTGGAAGAAGAATCATTTGGGCTAAAAATCATGATACTTTTAGGCTTTGCCAACATTTTTTCAGCTACAATGAAGACTCATAAATGATGGGTAGTATGACCTCACTAATAACATCAGTTCAAACATCAGTTAAATAAGTGTCACAAAACCCTTGAGAGGTGGTAATAATACAGTGATCTGTGAATATTTTCCTAAATAAGCATGGTATTAGAAGAGTACTTCAGTATCATTGGATTAAAGATACTACAGCAAGTAAGGGAGGAATTGTATTATTATTTTTGTCAGAGTCCATTGCACAAGAAATCATCATGAAAGACGTTCAAGAAATCAGCCATGTTGGACCAAATAAGGACAACCTCATCATTTAGTTGTGGAATATCAGCATGTAGCATCATCCTGACCAGACAGATCTTGCATTTATTTGTCTTTGTGCCAGTCTGCAGTGCAAGCTCTGATAGTTCCTTCTCATATTTTGCTGTTCTGCTAAATAATTCAATCCAAGTCCAAAAATGTGGTGGATTTGCACTTGTAAAGCATGCCATTGAGAAAAGAATTCAGGTGAGCAAATCCCTTCCACCAGTAGCAATTCCAGAATGTTAAACTAATTTTACTGAAATGGTTGTTTGCCCAAATTAATTTTATTGAAACAGTAGTGTGGTAGCGCCAGCTAGCCTCCTGTGTGGGCCACGAGCTCATTGAGCTGGTACTGCATAAGCACAGGAAAAAAAGAGTATGTGATCTAGACAGCTTCAAACCTGAACTGTTTTAAAATATAAGAATTTGGTTATCTTTGTGCCAAACCTTTGCTAGACTTGGCAGAGGTGAGGTATTTGCTAAAGAGGCATGAGGGTTGTTCCTTAGTGCAAGCTGAGAGTCCCATAAACTTGGTTTGCATGCAGTGATTTGCAGAGGGCTCACCACCAACCAGAAATTGCCAAGCAAGTTGTCTCTTGCCTCCATTTTATTTTCTGCCAGTAGATGGGATGGGAATGGTGAAAGGCTATTTTTGCTGCCCAGAGATGCTCTGTATATGAGGAGAATCCACAGCTGGCTGTTCAAACTGTAGCACAAAAGCAGGACTCAGCTGCAAACCCAAGTTGTTTTCTCTTTGCATGGTATGTCTCTAACTGGGTGACTGAACTTTCTGAACAAGGATACAACTAGTGGCAAGGAGAGAATACAGACTCCCAAATAACTCACTCTCTAGCCTGACTCTTCGGAAGAAGAATCATTTGGGCTAAAAATCATGATACTTTTAGGCTTTGCCAACATTTTTTCAGCTACAATGAAGACTCATAAATGATGGGTAGTAGGTCCTTGTAGCAGGGCACTAGGGTGCCTGCTACTGGCATCGGGAATAAGGGCTTCTGAAGCTCCCACAGGCAACACAGGTGTTGGTTGCCAGAGCAACCAGGAGGGTCATATGACCAGAAAGGGGCAGGGCTAGGCCTTTATAAACAGCCCAGGCCAGAGCCTAGTGGCAGTTCCCTTCCTGCAGCTGCAGGAGCAAGAGCGCTCTGGGAGAGCTGAGCCGACAGAGTATAGGTGGCTGCCTGACCACCCAAGTGGCTACGGTATGATAAGAGTGGAAAGATCCCTGATGGGGAGGCTACTGCTAGAGAGCCAAGGAAGCTTAACTTTTATGTTCAAGCAAGGAAGCTTGTTGTTAGGTTACGGCCTGTGGGTTTATGTTTCAGTTTAGTTTCTTGTGTGAACACTGGAGGACCGGGTGAGGCTGTAGGGGTGTGAGGAGGCCTCACAGGAGCTCCCCAATAATCTGGTAAAAGTCCCGGAGAGGGGCAGGCACGCAAGAACAAGCCCGGAGAAGGGCGGACACGTGGATAGGGGCCCAATGGAGATGAGGCACAATTAGAAGCCAGAAAGAGGGGCTGGTGGCGTGACAAGCCCAGGGGCGCCAGGGAAGGGCGCCTAGAAGGAACTGACCAGATAACGTCCGGTACAGCTGCGAGGTTTGGGGCGTGCTAAAGGGGAGGTTGGAGGCACGCCCGGCCCCTAAGGCCGGGGTGCACCGAGTCACCCCATACGGAACGGGGAATAGTGCCAGCATAACACTGTGTACGAGGGGATCAAGGGCAGCCTCCCTAATTGAACCATATAACCACAAAGATGTGGCAAGCGAGATAAGAGGGTGCTGGATTGCCCATTTGACATGGTAAGGGGGAGCTAGAGGGATTGCGCCCCGCCCCGTGACAGTCCTGTTCACCCTTCCCCCATTAGATGCTTGGTGGCCAGGATATGCAAGGGACAGGACACAATGGCCCGGCAGGCCCCTGCCAGTCCTGTGGTGCTACGTTTGAAGGAACTAAAAGAAATTAAGCTTTAGCAATTAAAGGCAAGTGAAAATAATTTGTGCTGTTGGGTAGCACCTTACAAAGGTTGATAATGACCACAATTAACAGTGTGCAGGTGCAGTTTCCTAATCTGCATGCATAATTGCAGTAGCAGCACCTGCTAATGAGGGTCGAAATAATCAGAAGTGGATTGTGAGGCCTTGCTTTATTGGTTTCCAACTTGAGGGACCTTAAAAGCGCCTGGTGTTCAGAACACAGATTCTGAGCCATTTCTATAAGGCATTTCCTTTTAAAGTACCAGAAACCCAAGCAGCCAAAATCTCCTGTCAGTTTTTTTTTAATAATCAGCCTGGATACATAAATACAGATGCATTTTGCATCCCTAATTTAACAAATCAGATGTATTTGTTGTTCAGAGGAAAAGAGAAGCAGCCCATCCATTTGGGGTGCAGGAGGTAGGAGCCAATGACAGTTCAGTTACAGGTATGTGGATGGCTGCTGGTGCCCTTCCTGCTGGCATCAATGAGGGTGACCTAATGGAATTATGCTGAATTAGTGAGACCAGAATCAAGCTCCAACTTTTGGGCTTCATCCAAATGAGAGCAGAAGTGTGGTATGTGGTGGCACCAAACATGCATTATGCTCGCAGGTGTTCTCCACACTGCTACTTTGCAGTGCTGGTGGGGGGAGTGTTCTTGATCTCAGGAGATCCTGGGGTGAAAAAATCCCATGCCAAAAAAAATTGGGGCAGCTCACACCACCCAAAACCAGAGCCTGGCCGGCTGGAGCCACACTTCAGCTCCTGGCCAGGCTTCCTGCCATGGCTGTAGCCCGGGGAGGCTCCCAGGATCACAGGTAAAGCTACTAGGGCCAGCAAATTGCTGGCCCCAGCCTCCCCTACCTCACCCTGGGTAACCTGCCATGCTCCAGAGTCTGCGTGGCACGGGCATTCCCCGGGGACAAGTAGCAGTGGCATTATTCCCGGAGAAACAAACATCCACTCTTGTCTGGACGCGCCATTAGAGTCATCTTCCTTTGTTTGCTGTTGTTTTAACTGTTGTTTTAGGGAACTTCTGCAGAAACCCAAGGAACTTTGACTTGAGCTAGACATTTGGTTCAGCTACAAGGGTATAACCTTTGGATTAGATGAACAACTTGTTAAACTAGACAGAGAAAATCTTGCTGGCCTTGCAGAGCCAACAGCAGCTCACTTCGCAATGCACTGTCTACTCTTTCCAGCTCTGTCTCCTTTTCCTCCCTTTCCCAGTAGGTGAGCACTCCTAACAAGCTTCAAAGCACCAGAGCCTCTTTCTTTCTCTATTTTGTAGGTAATGCTTCTCCTTTTATGAAGAAGGAAAAAAGGCTGGACTAAGTTCCTATTAAGCCAACACAGACCTCCTGAAAATCTCCAGGCATCAGTGCTCTGACCCTCTTGAACTCCTCCTTATCCTCTAACAGCTTGCTTTTTTAAAGCTTAAAATCTGAGATCTTTTTTTTTCTTTTTTCTCCCTGGAGACATTTCTCTTACCAGAACGTTTAAATTCCATCACAGCAGAGGTTGAAGGAGCCAATGCATGTTTGTAACTTTAACTTTATCAGTTTATTGTCAGGTTTTGTATGCCATCCCAGCACGTGTTAGAAAGACAGGCTGGAATAAAGCAAATGATCTGATACCTTTTAATGTGGTAGGCGAGGAGACGGTGACTTGTGTTTCCAGGGGTGAAGTGAGAGTTGGAACTCCCCTGGAGTGCAGTCTCCAGCTGGGACACTGGGTTGCATTGGGTGAAATCCTTGCCATTGAAGTCAATGGGAGCTTTACCAGTGATTTCAGTAGAGCCAGAATTTTACCCACTGATTTCAGTAGGATTTGGGAGTATTCGGATAATCAGCTGTGTTATGAAGCTATGCTAACTAAGGTGATTGGTAACATTAAGAGTAAGCACCAAATACTCTCTGCCTTGTTAGCATTCTTCAAGGAATGATCTGTTCTGATAACTTTAAGTAATGTATCATAGCAATGCCAAGACCTGATCATTAGTAGGAATTTGGACCAGTCAGCCTATTAAAGATTCACCCATTATAAATGAACCTGAAGGACCTACCAGACCTGGATTTCTTTGGCAGGAGTGCCCTGTTAACACAAGGCAGTTCTGTGGTCTAAAATAGAGATTATTTAAAACTGCATGAAGTGGCACAGTGACATGTCATGTGGAGAATGTCAGCCGCTGTTTCAGTATGTCATACCTGGGAATACATTCTGTCTGCAGTCTAGAATTCAAGCAGTTAAAGTATATGGGTTACCTTACAGACAGTAAAAGGGAATGGGCCAGAGGAATCTGGTTAGAAATGATTAATCCTATGAAATCTCTATTTCAACATGGAAAAGGCTATATATGATGGGCATGACTTGCTTTCTACTTGCACCAAAGTAAATCAGAAGCAACTCTATTAGCAGCTAGTGTAAAGTTGTTGTAAGCCAGCAAAGAATTGCTCTGTAAATGAAATGTTTTGCATTTGATACCTAATGAAGCTTCTGCTTCAGCAAAACCCTTGCACATATTTTGAACGGTAAGCATGTAAGTAATTCTAGGTAGGTCAGGATAGCCGATCCTGCCTGACTAACCTGGTCTCTTTCTATGACCAGGTAACAAAGAGCTTAGATGGGAAGGAGGAAGTCGATGTCATCTTCTTGGACTTCCAGAAGGCCTTCGACACAGTGT
>NW_017728886.1:260117414-260121808 GCF_001723895.1 Crocodylus porosus | reverse complement strand
CCAGAGAGGTGGTGCTCTCACCTCCCCTGGAGATGTTCAAGAGGAGACTAGACAGGCACCTGGCTGGGGTCTTATGACCCCTCCACCCCCAGTGCTCCTTCCTGCCCATGGCAGGGGGTTGGACTAGATGATCTGTCTAGGTCCCTCCCGACTCAGTGGTTCTATGGTTCTATGATGAACTGCTCTTACTAAGGGTTAAGAAATAGAGGAATTGCTTCCCTCAACAAGCCTTAATGTAGTTGTGCTATAAAAAGTGAAAAATTCAACTGTAAATGGTATTGCTGGATGAGAGAAATACAAAACTCGTGGTTCAGAGGTGATACCCTTTATTAGACCAATTAAAAAGTAGCAAAAAAATTCTTTCTTTGCAAGCTTTCAGGCACATGCACCCTTCTTCAGGCTGAGGAGCAGAAAAATTGTAAAAGTCCTTTTGGGTAGACAATACACTCCATTTTGCACAGGGGAAGCTGAGGCTGGACATGTATTCCCCTGGGTCTCTGAGAACCCTTTTGTGCGAGTTGCTCTGTGATGTGCAGATAAAGCTGTCTCAGTCCCTGGAGGTGTCAGAAGCAGGCAGGGAGGTATAAAAATCCATCTTTCTTGCTTAGCAATGAAGTACATTTTTCCAAAAATGGCTAAAGTACAGCATATTCCATGTTTCGGGGATCTATTCTGTAGCCATGTCGTTTTGAGAAAAAGAGAAATACAAACTCTTGGTTCAGAGGGTGATACCTTTTATTAGACCAACTAAACAGTAGCAAAAAAAAATGCTGTATTCTTCACCAGCTTCTAGAGATGCTGTGGTGCAACTAAAATAAAGGTGTGTGCTTGGAGAGCAGTGTCTACAGGAGTTTTAATTAACTGGAATCCACATTTACTGCCATACACTGAATGATAAGGACCTGAAAGAACAAGGATTGAATTCTCTACCGGCATAAACCATCATAGCACCAAGGACCTTTGAGCCTGTCTTCTGTCCCTGTACTAGGTTAACAATAGAATCCACTGAACTATTTTGTTCAAATCATTTTATCAACAAAAACTGGCTTTCTGTTTCTTTGATAATCTTTTTTGGGGGAAGGAGGGTGGTGTTCCATAATTTTTTCAAAGAAAAACCAAAAAAACCCTTCTAAGCTTTGGTTATTAAAAACTGCAGTTTTCAGCTTTTCCAGCTCTAGAATTTTGTTTACGTTTCCTAGACGTGGCAAGCATGAAATCAGACACGTTAAAGAGGGGATTCGACATTTAGATGGATAACTAGAAATACAGAGATGTCAGAATTGATGCTAACAAATTCTGGGACAGCTGATCTGTTTCATGCGTCATTGCTGTAGTCCAGGTGTGCTCAGCCTCCAGCTCACAAGTCAAATCCAGCCCCTGGCGCCTTGTCATCCAACCTGCAGGGCTCTCCAGGGGGATTTCTGTGGGTCTGTGGCCCTGTATGCCAGGTCAGGAGTGCAGGGTGCTGCAGGGCCCAATCCTGGTGTTTGGGACCATGCAAAGGCTGTGTGCGCCTCTGGAGTTTGATCCCCGCGCATGGAGCCCTGGGCCTGATCCTGGCATGCAGGGTCTGATCCAGCCGTGGATCGGCCCCATACCCTTCATCTGGCCCATAGGGCCATGAGGTTAAGCACCACTGCTATAGCCAGTCTCTAACTGTTAGGGAATCCAGATGACAGGACACTAGGCTAGATGGATGCAGGTCTCGGCCAATATGGCATTTTTGGTGGGGGGCATTTCTCCTTTGGGACCTTTTTCTAAAAATGCTTCCCATGTTCTGAGCATTTCTATTCAAGGTACAAGCTGTGTACCACTCTTACCAGCTGCCAAGGGAGCAGAGCCCATGTATCTCAGAGCAGAAATCTCTGTATAGATCTTTTCACATCGCTCTTTTTCTTGCAGCCATATCCTATTTAATTTCCTGTCTTATATCACTTCTAGGTCTCTCCAACTTTTATTCTTCCTTGTGTTCCTCCCTCCCATTGAACAAAGGTGTTCAGAATGATTTTTGCCTATTTCCTTTCAATCTCCTTTTCCTTCTACACAATTGTACCCCTCCTGACTTTTCTTACTCTTCTTTTATCCATGAAATCTTAATAAGTAGTCATATGGTTTTCTCTTGGTCTGGTATCGTCACTGATTGGTTTGCAGAAAAGCAACTCCTCTTTCCTTCTTGCTGCCTGCCCCTGTGTGTCCTTCCTGTGCATCTTCCACTAAGGATGCCGTCCATTTGAAACTCTCAAGCCTGGGAATTTAGCTGGAAAAGTCTTGAGATTCACTTCTTGTGATTCCCAGCGTTTCCTGGCTTTAGCCTTGCTGTGAGGACCAGGTCAGTAGGTCACAGGTGGAATTCTGCTAAATCATTCTCACTTTACCCATCCTAGCTGTCCTTTAATCTGACACATGCTCTTTCTCTCAAAGTCAGTCCTTTCAAGCCCATGGCATTTTTTCTTCTCTTGCTGTGAGCAGTCTCCAGTATGTTTTGGGTGTGGATTATTTTTGCCTCTTTTCTTTCAATCTCCTTGTCTTAGTTTCTGCCCATATTTCTAGTCTCTCCAGCTCTGCCTGTATTATTTTTCCATCTTCAGTGGTGTCCACAGCTCCTCCCAATTTAATATCATCTGAAAATTTCATTAGAAGACTGCTTACTCCCACTTGCAAATAATGGAAGAGGATATTAAATAGAACTGGACCAGCACGAATCACTTTGTCATTACAATGGGCAGTTTTCCCCCCACTGGATACATTGACATTTATCATTCTCTACCACCTCTGAGCTTGCATTCAGACAGAGGTGAGTCTAATAGTTTCAGAGGAACCTGCCCATTTGATTCTCAAGGAAAGCAGCAAGCTCTTCTCTTGAAATGTGACATTCACAGGCTGCGGTTTCGTCCCTTTGAGAGGAGACAGTTGGCAACATGGATATATGTAATAAGAGAGACTGTGGTGGCAGGTGTCCATTTTTTAGCACTGAAAGGAATGATGGTGCATGAAAGTGAAATGAAATCTGCTGTTTAAAAGAAAAATGGAGGTTATGTTAGGGCTGATGTGCTACTAACTGCTTCGAAGCTCAGAGCTACACGCTGACACCCAGATTTTAAGTGTAAAGACAAGGAGTCCTTAGGCAAACACAGTTTTGAAAGAAGGGTGCCCTTAATGTCCTGGCATATCACCATCATCAATCTGAATACCTGCTGTGGTCGGTGAGACTGACTGACTGGCAAATGTTGAACTACCGTCTTGTAAAGATGCCGTTATCCTCATTGCAGCCCCTAACTTACTGAAGTGGACTTTCACCATTGATGACATGCCACAACCATGAAGGCTGCTCCCTGGTTGACAGTTACTTTCCCCATACCACGTGGTACTGAATGGTAGCCTGGACCAGCCTGGAGCAACAATAACTTCTGAGACCTGCGCGCTCTTAAATGCGGGAGGTAGATGATGAAAGGGCCTTTTGGAAGATGATTTATGAGTTGATCTTGCTTTTAATTTTCTGAATTTTCCTGCCCTCTTCCTTCCCTTTTCTCAGCTAGTGAAGCCTGTATCTCTTCAATGGTGCATCCATAGCAGCACCCCATCTTTCTCTTTGTTATGTTCATTGCAGATACTGAAACACCAGTGAACCGCCACGGCCAGAGGGTCTTGCAAAGGTTACAGACAGGCAGAGCATAGTCCAAGGTTATGTAAAACCTGGGGGAATTCTAAAATAAATGTAATCCAGTTGAGTTCCTTGGTCAGGAGAAATAAGGGTGTCAGTTTATATAATTTTTTTATTCTTCCTGGTATCTTTTTGAACTCTTGCATGAACATAATAGCATTCTGGATTAATTTAAATTGAAATTAATCTGTGACTTAAAAAAAAATAACTACTCTAAAAGTCAAAAGGGAGGGGATGAGAACATCAGTATTCTTCAAATATCAATATTATTGCAATATCTGCTTGAAAAGAGTACACTACTGTAGTTCTGCTCTGAAGCCTGGAAAGGAATGGAAATGGATGGGGCATTAGAGATTAAGCAGGTGGGTGTAGTGAATGAACCGATAATTATTAGTTGAGGAAGAAAAATGAGTGGGTAGAGCTGTGACTGGTTAAAGGACTAGGTTTGTTAGCATGTAGACATTCTGGAAAGTATTCAGGTCAGTTGGATTGCATGGTCCTAGGTAAAGGCATCTTATTTCTGTCTTCATTGTTCAATGTGTTAGTCACGCATATGAGAAATATGAAAGCTGCTGATTAATACTGCAAACAGGTGGCTAGTGTTAAGTGACTGCCAAACATCACTACAAGGCATAATCTGACCCAGAGATGAAGTAAGACGTAGGAACTGAAGCCCAGATCCAGGGAGCAAACCAGGAAAGCCAAGGCTGCAACTGAACTCCAACTAGCTTCG
>NW_017728886.1:260109645-260117314 GCF_001723895.1 Crocodylus porosus | reverse complement strand
GGACATAAGGAAGAATTTCTTTACTGTCCGAGCCCCCAAGGTCTGGAAGTCTGCCAGCGGAGGTGGTTCAAGCACCTACATTGAATACCTTCAAGAACAAATTGGATGCTTTTCTTGCTGGGATCCTATGACCCCAACTGACTTCCTGCCCTTTGGGCAGGAGGCTGGACTCGATCTCCCGAGGTCCCTTCCAGCCCCTAATGTCTATGAAATAATGTCTATGAAATCTATTAATGTATTTAGGCATATAACTCCTATCCCACTGAAATTAGTGGGGACTGATTTAAGGATCTGGACTCAAGGGCCTAAAGTTGAGAAAACAAGGAATTTTTCTAAAGTCAAAGTTGCCATGAGTTGCTAACTTGGAAGGATTCGGGCGTGTCCAGACAAGGGCGCACATGCGGCTTGCAGTGCTTCAAAGCTGTTTGAGATGCCACAAACCACACACAGCACACATGCACCCATTTGCTGCATTGCTGATTTGTAGCATGCTACCAAAATTTGACCCTGGGAGATCCCCATGTCAAAAAAATAAGCTGTGGGGGAAAAAATAGCAGCGTGGTGCACCTGGCAGCAGCATGTGCTGTCAGAAACAGAGCCTGGCCATCCAGAGCCACACTCCGGTTGCTGGCCAGCTGGATTGGTGCCACTGCTGCCCCAGGAGGGCCCCAAAGCCCCAGGTAAGGCTGCTGGGGCCAGGACAGGTGCTGTCCTAAGCCTCCCCTACCCCACCCGGGCTCATTTGGTGAGTGCCAGAACTTGCCTGCAGGGATGTGCCCTGGGGTACAAAACAACGGCACAAATATGTGTCGTTGCTATGTGTCCTGTGGGAAACGCACGCCCCTTTACATGCGTGCTCATTTGGAGATGTCATTTGTGTTCATCTCATGTAGTGCAGAAACTCCGTTTATTCAGATTCTTCAAAATCAAATGTGCAGAGCCCAAAAGTTCGACATTTGTTATGCTCTCGTCGTCATCCAAATGCAGCTGCTGGGATGATAATTTGTGTCGCTGTCCCAGCTTGTCAGTGTAAGTTAATTCAGAAACAATGTTTATTTGCCTTCAGCACCTAAAATATCTGCTAGATGTTGCAAATGAAGGAGAGGACAAAAAATAAAAGAAAAGCAACAGGAGTCATTGCTGACACTAAGATAAGATTACTGACCAAACATGAGAAATGTCCCCACAAAAACCTGCCATACAGTTAAAAATGTGTTCCCACTTAATGCTATTGATTCCACATCTGAAAATAAACCTTTGAACTTTATGTGCAAACAGCTGAATAGGCCACCCAAGAATGCAGACCGAATCATGATGCAAGAGCCCTTGCTCTCATCTCAGACAAAGAAAATGATGAGGGAATGTCTCAGATGTAGCTATTTAAAATCTGATGTCTGGATATACACTATTTAGCCACGCTGAAGAAGAAATAGCACCTAACTTAATCCTAAAATGCATTTGAAAGCTCGCAAAAATTTCTGCTGCCACCAGCAGGCTGACTGATTTAAGGATCAGTGCTCCAGCATCCAAATACCATCGGGTGGAGTACTGAGGAAGGCCGGGTCCCTGCCATCGCAGCCAATTCTGACAGCCCATCTCAATATGCTGAAATTTGCAGTGGGTGCCAGAAGCATTCTGGTCAAATCATAGTACATATTTTTTGCAGAACAAGGAGAGAGATCAACAAGTAATTGCTTCTGAAGCATCTGAAGTTAAGCTTTTATCTCCATATTTAATCTCTGAACTGCATGGTCTGGCACTTTTGCAAATCTTTGGGAGATGTTTGGGTTTTTTCCCCCTTCTCTGTATTATCGGTTGTAGCCCCCTCTGAAGGATCATCTGAGGGTATTTAAGTTTTAGTAATATTCTGCCACTAGTAGCAAGACAGCAGTGGTGTCCCCCTCTGTCTTGCTCTTTACCTGTAGCATTTTTCATGGAGATTTATAGGGCTTGTCTGGATGGTCCTACTGACAACTGGGAGAGCCTTGCCCACAACTGCTTAGCTTGGAGAAGCCAGGTCAAAGCTGGTGCTATCGCCACAGACAGTTATCGGAGACCTCAGGCTCAGGCCCACAAGTGAGCCAGGAAGCACACTGTGCTTCAATCTCCATCTGATGAGTGGACCTGTAGCCACTGCGGGAAACCTTGCTGCTTGCGCATTGGGCTCTTCTCCCACACCACTGTCAAGCACCATTGATGGACTGACTTCATAGATTCATTGAAGTAGGGTCAGAGGGGACCTGAGCAGATTATTAAATCCAACCCCTTGCCCTAGGCAGGAATTAATACTGGGCTCATATGACCCCTACTAAGTTAAGCTCATATGACACCAGCTAGGTAGCTATCAAGTCTTCTTTTAAAGACCCCTAAGGTAGGAGCCAACACCACTTCCCTTGGAAGCTGGTTCCAGATCCTGGCTGTCCTGACTATGAAGTAGTGCCTCCTCATGTCTAGCCTGCTCTCAATCAACTTGTGGCTGTTATTCCTTGTTACTCCGGGAGGCGCTTGGGGGAACAAGGTCTCGCCCATTCCCCTCTGGTCCCCCCTGGTAAGTTTATAGACGGCCACTAGATCCCCCTCAGCCTTCTCTTGTGAAGGCTGAACAGGTCCAGGTCCCATAGCCTCTCTTTGTACGGCCTGCCCTGCTGCCCCCTGATCATGCAAGTGGTCCTTCTGTGGAGTGGATGGGTCGGTAGCAACCTGGAAAGGGGTGGATAGCGGGGTCCCGCAGGGCTCGGTCCTTGGACCGATACGCTTCAAAGTCTTCATCAGTGACTTGGATGAGGGAGTGAAGTGTACTCTGTCCAAGTTTGCAGATGATACAAAACTGTGGGGAGAAGTGGACACACCAGAGGGCAGGGAACAACTACAGGCAGACCGGGACAGGTTGGACAAATGAGCAGAAAACAATAGGATGCGATTTAACAAGGAGAAATACAAAGTGCTGCACCTAGGGAGGAAAAATGTCCAGAACACATACTGCCTAGGAAATGACCTGACATGAGTCATCAGTTTGACTAAGTCATCAGAAAAGCTAACTGCACTTTATCATGCATCAACACATGCATGACAAACAGAACCAAGGAGGTGATACTTCCCCTCTATCGGGTGCTGGTCAGACCGCAGTTGGAGTAGTGCGTGCAGTTTTGGGTGCCACGCTTCAAAAGGGATGTGGATAACCTGGAGAGGGTCCAGAAAAGGGCCACTCATATGGTTAAGGGCTGGCAGGCCAAGCCCTACAAGGAGAGACTAGGGCACCTGGACCTCCTCAGCCTCTGCAAGAGAAGGTTGAGAGGCAACCTTGTGGCTGCCTATAAATTCATCATGGGGCCACAGAAGGGAATTGGTGAGGCTCAATTCACCAAGGTGCCCCTGGGGGGTCACAAGAAATAATGGCTATAAGCTAGCAGACAGCAGATTTAGACTGGACGTGAGTAGGAACTTCTTCACAGTTAGAGTGGCCAAGGTCTGGAATGGGGTCCCAAGGGAGGTGGTGCTCTCCCCTACCCTGGGGGTCTTCAAGAGGAGGTTGGATGGGCATCTGGCTGGGGTCATCTGAACCCAGCACTCTTTCCTGCCTATGCAGGGGTTCGGACTCGATGATCTATTGAGGTCTCTTCTGACCCTAACGTCTATGAATCTATGACCCTCTCAATGCTGTCCATGTCCCTCCGGAAGTGCGGTGCCCAGAACTGGACGTAGTACTCCAAATGCGGCCTGACCAGTGTCGCATAGAGGGGGAGGATCACCTCCTTGGACCTGCTTTAGATGCATCTGTGGATGCATAAGAAGGTGCGGTTAGCCTTGCTAACTGCGTCCTCACATTGGCATCCCATGTTCATTTTCAAATCGATAATGACTCCAAGATCCTTTTCTGCCTCTGTGCTTTCAAGAAGGGAGTTCCCCAGCCTATAGGTATGCTGCTGGTTCTTCCTGTCCAAGTGCAGTACTCTGCAGTTGTCAGTATTAAATCCCATACTATTCACATTCGCCCACCTCTGTAACCTGTCCAGGTCCAGTTGTTTCCTGTCCCTCCCTTATAGCATGCCCACCTTACCCCAAAACTTGGTGTCGTCAGTGAATTTGAACAGGGTGCTTTTCATCCCCTCGTCCAAGTCGCTGATAACCGTTAGACCTTGTCATCCCTTAGGGTGCTCTGGTGAACAAATGTTCCCCAGAGTTCCTGGTGGACACCCCTTATAAACTTATAGGTGGCCATCAGATCACCCCTGAGCCTGCACTTTGGTTCTCCCTGACCCTACACCTGGCAGAGTCCCTCCTGAGTCCGTCCTGTACCCCGGTGGGGGAGAAGTCCTAGTCCCTACTCAGAAAAATGGAGGCAAAGAATTTGTTAAAAAGGTCTGCTTTTTCATCTAGTGCAACCAGCAGATTGCCAAGCATAAACTTCATTGTGTTTCCTTTCATCTGTCAAGGTGTTGGACAGCTATTGTATTATGGGGAACTTTCTGGCTGTGGTGTATGAGAGAGGTTATTCTCATGGACTCTTGTTGACAATTCATTGCCTGTGAATGCAGGAGACTGGACTCAATCTTCCAGGAGGCCCATTCCAGTCAGATGTTACTAGTTTCTATTTCAGGGTGTCCGACAACACTGTGGTCCTCATAAGATTTAGCTTTGCCTAATTAACAGCAAGGAGTTACATCCACACAGGGACATAAGGCAAAAATGATGCAGAGAAGCAATGGAACCCTACCATCAGGTCACCAACACAGCCTTAAACATGGAGGGGATAGGACGAGCTCAGGACAGAAAGAAGCAGCTGTAATGTATGTCAAGGAACCCATGCCTCAGTTTTGTCTTTCTGTCCTAGCAGGTAAAAATGATTATTCAGATCATACAGGTCTGTAAAGAAAATCATCCCAGAATTTGTCAGTAATTTTGTATTGAAATTATGGAAGGCAGAGCATTTGAACTGATAATGTTGCTTTCTTTTAGATGACCTTTACTTTTGACCAGCCAGCTCAGTATGATTTGAGCCAATTTTTTGCACATTTTGGGTGTGTCCACACATTCAGGCACGTGAGCTTGCAGCAGCTCACGTAGCAGTGGCACATATTTGTGCCAGAGATGTGGCTCAGCGCATATGCCTGAACATGCACTTTAGTGTGGTGCAGATTGTGCCACCTGGGGCAAATTGACCCTGCTCAGCTCCTCTTGGATCTTCAGCCAGAAGGAGCTAGAGGCTGGGGCCAGCACCTGTGCCCTGGTGAGTAGCTAAGGACTAATTGCCCTCAAGAGTTTCTGAGGCCTGGCCAGTTGGTATCTGGGGACACTAGCCCGCTGTGCCAGCTGGACTGCTGATGCAGCCCTAACCTAGAGTGGCCTCTGCACCCTCTACCCACTGCAGCAGTCTGGCAGTGGGGCCTGCCTGGCTGTGACCTGCTGCCAGCTGCAATGGCATCTGGCCCCTTGGACCTGCGGCCCCATGGCTGTGCGCGTGCCAGACCTGGATGGGGACCACATGGCTGCCTCATCTGTTATATGGGTACTGCAGCAGAGCCACCTGCACCTATAGGCTAGCTGCCAGTGGCCCAGGGCTGCACAGTTGGCTTTCATGAGGCACTGCTGTCATGTCTTCTAGTGCCCCTGTTCTGCCATCTGGGCAGCTGTCACGCACAAGATGTGCTTATTGCGGTGGCCTGCTTTGACCTGTCTAAGCGTGTCCGCCTGCCTCAAATGGCCAGGAGGTCAGCCACCTCATCTGCCCCACAGCTGGGTCCCTGGTGCCTGCCCTGGGCAGGCTCTTTTGCCTATGTCCCACCACTTCCCTCACCAGCAGGGATCCTGGTTTTCTCTGTTTAAAAACAACAAATTCTCTGGGGGTTTTTTAAATCCCAAATTCTCTGGTTAAAATACCCCAAATCCATGTTTTTCCACCATTAAAATGAAACACCACCATATATATAGGTATCAGTTGGCCAATGTTTTATTGATATATTTACAATTTTAAGGCAAGTAATTTGGAAGCCTGCCAGTGCCTCAAGCACTATATATCATTAAATAAATTCTAAATATCTACATAGTTTGGTGTTTGCTTCTTGGTTTTTTTTATCATACAAAATCAGAGCTCCCCCATCCCCTTCGCTCACCAGGAAGTGGGCCCCTCACTCCCAACCCACAGCCCTGCTAGTGCCTGTCTCTTATGACTCACAGCCCCTGTCTGTCCCCAACTCCCACCCTCCCAGAAGCAGCTCCCTCCCTGCACCAGAACACATGTCCAGGTGCAGCTGGTCCACCAGCTGCTTTGCAATTCTGAGCAGTGCCAGCCCTTGTGGTTCTGCTCCCTGTACCTGTGCCCAGGCCCCAGTAATCCCCATGCCATTCCTGGGAAGCCCTTGACTGGGGCTCAGGGAATGGGCTGGGCAAGCCCCTTCCCTTCTAGGCTGGACTTCATCTGCACAGGCTTCTCTAGGGGGACAGAGGGACTCCAATCCCAGCTCTGGCAGCTGTTCCTACCTGAAGCACTCCCCACACCCTCCCATATCCCTCCTTCTCTTTCACACATACACCCCTACTGCCCCCCAGCCCATCACATACACCTAAAGACCCTGCTGCCACCTCAATTCTCCCTCCCACTCATCACCCACCTCCACTGCCACCTTCACCCCTCTCTCCTTGCCCATCACACCCCACAAGTGTTTCCCAAGACCAGGAGCCCCATAAGGCTGGGGCTGCAAGCCCTAGCACCAATGTGGTCATGGGGCAGGGCTGCAGTGTGGCAGCTGCCTGTAAGGTTGTGGCTTTCACTTGCAGGTCCTGGCCCATCTGGTAGCTGGGCATGCAGGGTGTGAGATTTGTGGGGGAATGTGGGGTTTTGGGGGGGTTATAAAGGTATGTTGGAGGGGTGGGGCTTGGGAGTGTATAGGTGTGTGGGGTTTGTGGGTGGCATGTGTAGGTGTGGGGTTTGTGAGGTGTGTGTAGTTGTGGGAGTGTATGTGGTTTTGTGCCCCTCCACCCAACATAGCGCAAAGCTTCTTCTGCTGGAGGCAGCAGCAGCAGCGGGCCCTCAGGGCATTCATGGCCTGCTTCAGTGCACAGCTCCACCTGAGTCCCAGAGGCTACACATAGCGAACGGAGCTGGCCCAGCCTGCTGGCATGCACCTTCAAGTAGGACCAGGAGGGCTCCATGCTGCCAGATGGACTGAAAGGAGAGTTGCATGCCATTGGGCTCTGCCAGCTCCTGCCTCTACATGGGGCTTCCAGCACTCCAGCAGGAACCTGCATGTGGGGGCATGGAGCCTACCTAGCCCAATGGTGCATGAGTCCCCTGGTCCCCATGCCACTGGACTGGGCAGGCTCCATTCCTCCACATGTCAGTTCCTGCTGGAGTGCTGGGAGCTCCATGTGGAGGCAAGATCTGGCCCAACCTGATAGCACATGGCTTCTACCTTTAATACTGACAAATGCAAGGTACTGCACCTAGGGAGAAAGAACCAGCAGCATACCTACAGACTGGGGAATGCCTTTCTAGTTAGCACAGAGGCAGAAAAGGATCTTGGAGTCATTACTGATTCCAAGATGAACATAGGATGCCAATGTGGAGATTCAGTCAGGAAGGCCAACCACACCTTGTCATCCATCCCCAGATTCATCACGAGCAGCTCCAAGGAGGTGATCCTCCCCCTCTATGTGACACTGGTCAGGCCAC
>NW_017728886.1:260093966-260109545 GCF_001723895.1 Crocodylus porosus | reverse complement strand
GGGCAGCAGGGCAGGCCCTACGAGGGGAGGCTACGGGACCTGAACCTGTTCAGCCTCCACAAGAGAAGGCTGAGAGGGGATCTGTTGGCCATCTATAAACTTACCAGGGGCACCAGCGGGGAATGGGAGAGTCCCTGTTCCCCTGAGCACTACCAGGAGTAAATAGGAATAATGCCAGAAGTTGACTGAGAGCAGGTTCAGACTAGACATCAGGAGGCACTACTTCACAGTCAGGGTGGCTAGGATCTGGAACCAACTTCCAAGCAAAGTGCTGATCACTTCTACCTTGGGGGTCTTCAAAAGGAGGCTAGATAATCACCTATCTAGAGTCATTTGACCCCAGTACTCTTTCCTGCCCATAGCAAGGGGTCAGACTTGATGATCTGCTCAGGTTGCTTCCGATCCGACCAAACTATGAAACTGTTGTAAGAAACCTGCAGCTGACAGCACAAGTCAGTGCAGGTGGAGTCCTTCCCTAACTTTGTTTGGACTGATCAAGGAGCTATAGTCATTTCACTGGGCCTCTTGCTCACATTAGGAAGAATGGTGTCTCTAGATACCCCTGTGTTGCAGAAAAAAAGAATGTATAGGATTTGACAGATTTTGTATTAGAGATTTTTTTTTTAATAAAAGTACTTTGCTGAATGATGAAGGGCATGGTGAGGGAGTAATGCTTGGCATGAGAACAAAATAAAGATAATCAGGATTTTTTAAATGATAGTTTTTGTTCTTGATGATGAAAGATGTAACTCTGTCAGTGCCAGAACTTATTGCAGGATGGTCAAATCACATTTGTGGAGAGTAAGCAAGTTAGCTGCCTATTACAGAATGACTTATTGGTCACAGCACCCACCCGAAGGATGGGACAACCTTGTTCAAGTCTCTCATTCTGCCTGGAACACCCATGCCTCACCTGGGTGCCCAAAACAAATGGTTATCAGCAGAGATCCTTGTTTTCTCTGTTTAAAAAACTGCAAATTATCTAATTTTAAAAAAAATCACAAATTCTCTGATTAAAACCCCCAAAATCTGCATTTTTCATGATTAAAATGAAATGCCACTATATATATATATAAATAAAGGTGTCAGTTGAACACAATATTTTATAGCTATATTTACAATTTTAAATCTTTGTGGAAGCCTACTAGTGCCTCAATCACTATAAAAATAAATTATAAATACCTATAAATTTTAAAAGGCAAAATCTGCATTTTCCCAAGGGAAGCTGAAAACCCAGATTCCTGCTTACCAGGATTGCCCATGGTCCCTACCACAACCTCTGGGTCCTCCTGACTCTGGTGCTGGCCTGCAGCTGAAACCAGGGTGCCTCAGTTTCCGGGACATGGGCACAGCTGGCCCCCATAAATGGCTACAAGGCAGCCTGCCTCATCCTGCTGCTGTGACTGGGCCCAGGACAAACTCTGGGTGCCAGGCAGACTCTGGAGCAACCCACGGCAGAGCCTGGTCCCAGACAGCTCTGGACCTATTACTGCCAGCCATGCCCCACCTTGATTTTCTTCAGCACATTGAGGCAGCATGCTGGAACAGCAGGGGAAGGCAGCAGCCATAGAGACCCTCTGGTCAGTGCTGGAGTGTCTCCTCTGAGGACCCAGCCTCTACTTACTTCTCGGCATGCTTCAAGGGCGTGCCCTATGCGGCTTTTTCACGGCACATTTTCTTTTGATACTGGGATTCCCTGGTATCAAATGTAAAGTCCATGCTGCAAATATGCAGAATAGGGAAGATTTTCTAATTTGTGGGGTGCCTTCTACAGCATCTCAAACTGCTTTTAGATGCCGCAACAGACACACTCAAGCTCACGGGGACACAGATTTTGAGTCATTTAGTCAAAACTTTGTAATGATGTTAGTATTGAAGAAGCAAATGAGGGGTATAAGTATCCCTATCATTATCTTGTGACAGGCACAGATGTCTGGTAAGTCTAACCTGTTAACAGACTCGGACCACAACCAGCGTGCATTCAGGTTTCTCTTTCTGAATTGTAAACTTCTCATCTTAGACAAGGGACATCCTCCAAAATTTAATGAACAACAGAGCCAGAGGAGTTACAACTCATTGGGCTCATTGGTCATTACAGTGCATTAAGTGTAGGACCTGTAATAACAGGTACTAACTTAAAGCGCTCTAATCAACACTACTGCACATTAGTGCAAACAGTCTTTTTGTGATGTTAATACTCACTAGACTAAATCTACTGCACATTAGCAAGGATTTTGCTCACCATGCTAAAGTGTAATAGAAGTAGTCCACTGCACTGGAAGTGTTTTGTGTAGATGCACCCACCCAGCCAGGTGCAGCTGCAACACATGGGGGGCAGTGACAACTTCCAGCAACTGAGTCTTTTCTGCTTCCCCCATGTCAGCACCCAGGACAGCTGCCCTGGTTATCCAGCCCTAACTACATCACTGCAAACCTTTAACAGAATGAGGTGTTTGTGGAGGTCTCTTGTTTTTCCCCCCATATCAAAAACAAACAAAAATCTGTGTTCTTTCTTTGCTTTGTTTTCTGTGATGGGAAAATCTGAGTAAGATCAATCTCATTCACTCTTTCAGTTAAAATCATTCTTGATTGCCTATTGCAGTGCTAAGCATAAGGGCAGCATCAGCGTAGGTACTGCTAAACTGTGTTGAAGTCTGTATCCAAGAAAGGCCATTGCCAGATGTTTCAGGGGCAGATATACAAATCCTGAAGTAGGGAACTGTAAGCTTGTCCATATTCAGTGTTAAAACAAAAAGGCTATCTTTGGTAGCTAGCCATGGGCTGGATCTATAGTAGGTGTACTCCTTTTGCCCCAAAATGTTCCCAGGAATTGAGAGACAGAGAGAGAGAGAAACAGCCCAAACCCAAGCCCTCTGTGCAAATGCCTCTGACCTTTGGAAATAATTGGATGTGGATCTGAACTTGGCAGCCCTATTGTGTACTAAAGTCTCTCTTAAAAGCAGCCTATCCATCAGCAAGACAGTGAAAAGAGAAACGTGGAAGAAAAGGTCACATTAGCAGAAAGCAGCTGGCTTGGTTCCATAAAGTTCATTTTATTTAGTGTGCCCAGGTCCTGCTTTTCTAGTTCCAATTCTGTGCCAAATTTGATGGCACAAACATGAATGGAATTTTGCATTCAGATATACGCCCGTATCAGGGTGACATTTCAAAGGTGATACACAGAGTTATGTATGTGTGACTGTAAATAATAGTTGTCTAAGTCTCTAGAGACTGCACTAAACTCTTATTACATCTCTGCAAACATTGCCACAAGGCAGCGCAGATTGGCTTTACAGCATACACACACATAAACCACCTTTCTTTAGCACAAAGACTGAAGCCTTTATTAGAGGAGAGGATTATAATATTGCACTCTAAACATTGCTAACTAAACAGTAACTGATGAAAAAAACCCGGTGCAGTAGGAGGCACGTTCTTCCTTCACTGTGCACACAAGAGTTCCCTTTTCCATTAGCAATAATGCTTTGCACTTCTGCAGCACTTGTCTTCACCGGATCTCAGAGGGCTTTTCAGATATTCACTGCTTAAGCCTCAGAAGTCTGTCTCAGGCACGCAGAAAGTATTCTCATTTTAGAAGCAACTAAATGAAATGTCCCATGGCTGTGATGGCAACAAAGAAACCCTGAGCTGTGTCAGAAGACTTCCCAGCTACTGTTTTTATTGCCATGGTGTCCTGCGGCCCTCACTAAGATTAGGGCCCATTGTGTCAGGAGCTATACATTCACCTAGTGAGCCAGTGCCTGCCACAAAGTTTTCTACTGTCAGCATTAAAATGATGAGATGGGAAACAAAGTAGTGAAGTGACCTGTCTAAGTCTTGCAATAGGACAGTGGCAGACACAGAGACAGAACTCTACTCAGTGCCTTTCCCATTAGACCCCGCCACCTCTCATCTATGGGGCATTAGTCACAGACCTCTGGTGCAGCAACCCTCCTACCCTGAAGACATTATCAGCTCACAGTTGGGCTGTGCATCAGGGCAATCAGTCTGCTAAGACTGGTCCCATACTCAGGTTGCCAAGCTGGGACACCACCACATCTTTGGGGGACCATAAATCTCCAGACTAGCACTGCTGTGTGAACAAAAGACTGGAACTCTTCCCCTCACTTCTCAGCCTCCCAAGAGATGGCCATAGGCAAATGAGTGGAACTAAGAACAAGTATCCCAATTCTCATTCACGTCCTTGCCTTTGCTCCCTTTCCCTACTTGTGGTTACAAGAACCAAGAGACCCAAACCCCTCACCATAGACAACCATAAAATCCAGCTTTTCAGCCAAGCAACAGAACAGCTGCCCCAGCCTGGCAAACAAATGTAGGTCTCAAAAGAGAGATTACATAGGTCATCTCCAGAAGTAGAAGCCACATCTCCCCATCTCCCATTGTCCAGCACTAATCCCCACACTCCCCATTAGTACATCTCACCTCAAAACTAACCTAAACAGAAGCCCATCCCATGAAAACCCTTTTCAACTCTGAAAGCCCTTCAGGCTCAAAGGGATTCCCACAAAAGCCTCCTGATCCTAATAGATCTATTATAATAGACCCTCTATTATACTCATCCAAGATCCTAACTCTTACACAAGGCTGTGGATGTGGGGGTGAATGTTGATTATTTTCAGGCAATTGTTCATGATAGATTCAGTTCTTGTACCCCTTCCATGAAGTGTACTGAACTTGTGAGTAAAAAATCAGTCCAACAAACCTGTTATCTGCTTGGAGGCATTGCATGAGCAGAAAAAGAAATTAATCATTAGGTACATTAGCCACTCTGAATTATTTGCTCAGTTCTTCTGAGGACATCTCCAATCTCATCCAAATGGGCCTATGCTCTGTGCTCAAGAAAACTTTTTCTCTTATGGAAGTTTCTTTCTGAATGTTAATGACCCATTTGCCCTCAATAAGCAAATGCTTATGCATATCAAAACCACACTGAGTTAAAGAATCGGTTGCCTCCTAGGTTCCATGCAGCATCATACATCATATTTTCAAATATAGCAGTCTGTCTCAGCTCAATTCTGAGACTGGTAAAAACATCTTCACTAAGTCTATAAATCATGACACAGGTACCGTCATCTGTCACACAATCCATGGACAGGAGCTGTGTAAGCTTTTTCTTCAGCTCTGCCAATGGTCTTCAGAGCTGACTTCCAGGCAGAGCTGATGGAAACTCACCATTTTTGCCCCATAGCTTTTAAAAAAAGTGACACTAGAGTCTGCAAAAACTTTCCAAGGATGATGAATGGTAATATTTTTGTGCCTGTGTAGTTCCTCTGTATTCAGAAGGAGGTAAACCAGTTTTAGAAGGCCAATAAATATACTAGTCAGCGTGAATCTTCACCCTAATCTCAGCATATAAACAGTCCAATTGAGTCGGATTAGGTGAGAATCCATGTTGTGGGGTGGAATATTTAACTGAGGGGGATAAAATAAGAAAGGATTGTAGAGGGCAGACTGTAGTTTCTCTTTGACTGTTTGAGCTATCATATAATCTCTGAGAGACCATGTTCAGTTATTGTGAATTAGAACAGGCTTTAGGTTGCTCTACTTGCACAAGTGACCAGGACAGCATGAAAAGTAATCAACTGTAATCCCACCTATTCTGATGTGACAGGTTCATGCCCCCAAAAGCTGTTGATAAGTAGTTGACCTGGTTGCATTTCACCTTCCTCTTCTCACCCACCATAACTTGCTGTCATGGAGTGGGGCCTACGAGCGGCCGTGAGGCCACTAGCGCCCCCTGCCATGTCAATTAAGGTGGTCCAGCACCCTCTGCTCGTCCGCCACGTCTTTGTTCTTAAGGTCAGTTATGGGAGGCTGCCTACTTCCACCTTGACACCTCGCTGGTATTACCTCCGTTCCAAGTGGGGTGCTCCAACACCCCCAGCCTTATGGGCAATGAGTGCCTCCTACCTCCCCTTCAGCACGCCCCAAGCCTTGCAGCTGTTCCTGGATGTTTATCCTGTCCTTGCCCTCCGACGCCCCTCTGGCACCCCTTGGGCTCGTCCTGCCCAGGTGCCCCTCTCTGGCACCCCCGGGCCTGTCACCCACCTGGTGCCCCTGGGGCTTGTCACGCCCCTGCGCTCCTCTCCAATCCTCCTGGGCCTATCCCGCCAACTGGCAGCCCCTTACCGGCGCCCCGGGTCGGTCACGCACCTGTCGCCCCTTTACCGGTGCCCCTGGGCCGGTTAGACAACCTGCACCCTGATCCCGGCACCCCTGGGCTGCTGCTGCAACCTGCACCCCGTTACTGGCACCTCTGGACTTGCCGTGCCCAGGCCTCACCCACTGGGCCTGTTTTGTGGCTTCTTCCACTGCTCTGCACCCTCTCTGGAGCCTCTCGCCCCCTCCAGGACCTTTGCCACCCTTCCCATGCTTCTCGCCCCCTACGGAGCCTATGCCGCGCCTCTCGCACCCGTTGCCCCACTCTGGGGCCTATGCCATGCCTCTCGCACCCATTGCCCCACTCTGGGGCCTATGCCGTGCCTCTTGCGCCCATTGCTCCACTCTGGGGCCTATGCCGCGCCTCTCGCACCCCTTGCCCCACTCTGGGGCCTATACCACCCCCACGGGCTGGGGTCCGAGACCCCACTCACTGCGCCTCTCCGGCGCAAACTGCTGTGCCCCACTGGTACCACTAGCTGTGCCCCACTGGGCACCGGGAACCCCCAAGCTACTGGGGAGCCCCCGTGAGGCCTCCTCACCCCCTACAGCCTCACCCGGTCCTCCGGTATAACCATAACACAAACCATGAGCCAAGCGGCTGCAACATAACCAGGAGCGTACCGGCTTATAACCCCAAAGCTTGTTAGTCGTGGCCTCTTCTAGCGTTCTCTCTCCCCTGCATCACTGCAGCCAGTCAAAGTGGTCAGGCTGTGAACATTGGCCCGGGCTGCTCAGCTCATCCGCAGAGCTCCTGCTCCTGCGGCTGCCAAAGGGGAATTGCTACTCTGGCTCCGGCCTGGGCGGTTTATAAAGGCCCGGCCCTGCCCCCTTCTGGTCACCTCACCTGTCTGGTTGCTGCGGCAACCAGCACCTGAGCTGCCCCTAGTGATTGGCAGATCCTTAACCCCATATTAGTCACAGGACATCTCCTTGATCCTGTGACACTTGCCTTTTCTATAAATGGAATATTTGATTATGGCATTGTGGTACCTGTGATCACTTGATAGACTCGATGCAGTCAAGTCTGCATTGGGTGTCTGTGGGGTTCCTCCTCCCCTACACCCCACCCCTTTTCACTCAGGTGTTACTGTCAGATCTGAATGGCAAGTCTACTTTCCACTTGATTCATCCCCTTCCAAGTGCTATGTGAGGATTGAACTTGCTTAGGGTGGTGCCTGTGCCTCCTCCTCAAAAGGGTTACAACATAAACAGCTAACTAAACCTAAATTGCTTAGGCTAGTTGGCTGGGCAGGGCACTGGTGCCTCAGTGCTAATTGAACCCTCCCTTACCAGGGTAATTAACTTAGTCCTGGGATGCCCTGGGTACCACTTCTAACTGCCCTACCTGGGCTTTCTCTACTAGCTGGCAGACTACTTCTAGTCTGCAAACTCCCTTTGTCTGTGTCCCTTGCAGGGTGTGGTGGTGCTTGAACTGGCCTCTGCTGGCTGTTTGGGTCCCATGCTCCAGCTTGCCACTTTCCAGGGCACTCCTAGTCTGTGACCTTCCCTGCTGGTTATACAGTGCCAGCCAGCTGTCTCTGTACAGCTCCCCTGGCTATTTTCCTGTCCAGCTTCTCCATGCCACCCTCTCCCTTCTCCACTGTGTTGTTCCACATAAGGGTTCTAGCATGGGTTATAGCCTGGTGGCATCCTTGGTAGTGAGAGCCTCTGCTCCAGCAGGAGGGGAGGGGAAGGAATGCACAGGGCCCCTCCTTGCATCCCCATGCATCCAGCCTCCTTTCTCTTCAGCCCGTCTCTTAGCTTTCTTCATTTGGGCCCTGGGCTAATCAGCACATCCCTTCTGGCTGGCTGGGTGCCAGCTGGTCAGATTACAGCCCCATCCTGTGGGCCCTGGTTGATCCAGAACAGCTGGGCACATGCACCCTCAAGTGGGGCCATGTGCTTTTCTTTTTCCCCGGGCTCACATTGACTGTATGCCATCTGGTAAATCAATGGCTCAGGTGGGGTCCTATCACATCTGCATTGACTGTATGTTGATGGAAGATGCACTTTACTTCACCAGACTCTTCCTATTCAGATTAGTTTTATATTAATGCCTTACGTCAAGGCTGGGTGAATATTTTTGGTAAGTAATTTATTTGGGGGAAAAAATATGGTTTTGGTTCACAAATTCATTCACTCTCTTCCTAATTCAGAGTAGGATTGGAATGCTGTTGTAGCTGTGGTGGTCCAGGAAATATATGATATCCAAGGATTTTTTCATAATATCTTTTACTGGAACAACTGTATAATTGGGAAACAAGCCTTTGGGCTTTAGGTGACTTTACTCATATCTGAAGGAGCAGAGCTAAATATCCGAGAAAAGACTCCATGCAAATGCAAACAGTTTGCTTGCAGGGATGAGGGGTGCTGTGAATTAGGAGTGAAAAGGTCGTAACAGGAATGAGAACTCATGGTAGAGGTGATATAATTTATTAGCCCAACTAGATTTTTGCAAAAAAAAATCTTTACTTGCAAGCTTTCAGGCACAAGCACCCTTCTTCCGGCATAGGAGAAAAGATTGTGAAAGTTCTCCTGGGTAGAAATAAAAGTTCATACTTCATAGGAGTTGAAGGTGTGGTATTTTCCTCTGGTTATGATGTTTCACATTTCACAGAAGAGTAAAAAGATGGAATGCTCTTCTGGGCAGAGATTTCTTATGTGGTAAGGTGTTAGGAATGATCTAGAAGTAGCTATGACCATCTTCTATTATGAGTATTTCCCATGCTTCTGGAGTTTGCTGGTTGCCATATGGGGTAAGGAAGGATTTTTCCCCACTCCAGTTGTACCATATTTGGGGTTAGGAAGGAGTTTCACCCTGTGATCAGACTGGTATGTACTGAGGGGGTTTTGCCTTCCTCTGTAGTGGGAGTCATGACCCTCTTCCTTGAATCTCTTGAATGTATTTTAGCAACCTTTGCAGCAACAGTGTGTTGGCCACTGTTGGTCCCCTTCTTTCCTTGTGGCAGAGCACTGTGCTTTGTGGTTGTGTGACAGGCTTGCCTATGTAGTTTTAGTAATCAGTTCCACAAGGATTTGTATTTATATGATTCAATGGTAGATGCTGTACTTGTACCGAAACACTGGGTGGCCGGATGTTACTGTGAACTTAATCAAAGCAAAACATAAGAAATACATTTACTAAAATACAATTGATATCTCAAGTACTTCAGATCTTTTCTATGCATAGATTATTTCCAAAGAATCATATTATTATGTCTGTTAAAGTAGCATCTAAAGACCACGGCCATAGTGGATCCTATGGCACTAGCTTCCATACTTTGGAATGTTACTGACGACTTTCTTTTACAGCCTGTTTAATATTTCCTTTTTATTTTTATGGTTCCCATTACTTCTAGGTTTTTGTTTTTCTAATGATGCATTATTTATAATGCATTGGATGATGGGATTGAGTACATAGTTACTAGATTTGAAGATGACACCAAGTTCGGTGGAGTTGTAGATACCAGGAGAACAGGCCTCAGATTTAGGAAGACCTGAATTGGCTAAAGAAACAGTTCACAGTCAATCAGATGAGATTCAGGAAGGACAAGTACAAAGTTTTGCACTTGGAACAGAACAATTGCATGCACAAATACAGACAGGAATGCCTGGCTGGGCTGCAGTACTGCAGAGAAAGATTTGGGAGTTACAGTGAACTGTAAGCTGAATATGAGCAAACAGTGTGTTCTTGTTGCAAAAAAACCCAACAGCATCCTGGATTGTATCAACAAGGGTGTCACATACACATCAAGGGAAGTGATTTTTCCACTCTGTTCATCCCTGGTGAGGCCTCACCTGGAGCACTGTGTCCAGTTTTGGGCCCCAGACTTCAAGAAGGATGTGAACAGACTGGAAAATTTCCAGTGCAGAGCAACAAAAATGATTAGGGGTCAGGGAGGCAAGATTTCTGAGGAAAGGCTGAAAGAACGAGGGTTATTTATTCTGGAGAAGAGAAGACTGATGGGGGATTTGATAACAGTTTTCAAATACCTGAATACCTGGGTGATTACAGAGACGATGGAAATGGGCTTTTCTAGTTGGCTGTAGGGGACAGGACTAGAAGCAATGGCCTCAAGCAGTAAAGGCCTGAAGGGAAAAGTCCCTTCTAGTGCTATTTGCCTATGATAATTCTTCCAATTTAAACATGACTACTAATTGTACACCTTTAACAGATATTCTGCCTATAGAAAGTTTGATTTTATTTAAGAGCCTATAGCAGTGGCTCCCAACCTTCCATCTTCAAGGGCTGCATGAGTAGCCCGGGGTCTGTCCACAGGCTGGACCCTGCATGGGATGAGTCTGTGGATGAGACCTCATGTACCCAGATACAGTTGTGCACTGGCTTGACCCCATGTGCCTGGATCCAGCTGTGTGCAGGTATAATCTGGCCCATAATGCTCCAGAAATTGGCAGGAGAGGGGCAATAATTAATAGTACCTCTGCTCCCCCACTGCCAAATTCTGGACCCTTGGGGATTCAGGCCAGATCTGATCCCCAGGCAGGGGTTTGAGCACCCCCAGTGTATCATGCCAAAGCAAAAAGGTATCTTTGCATTATTGAAAATGATTGTTTATATTTTTGTAGGCATTCGTGTCCATATACAGTTCCAGAAGGTATTTGAAGGAGGAAAGAAGATAAATACACAAAAATATTCTACATCACGGCATGTCAAACTCACCTCACCTCCTGGACTGGATCTGGCCCTGGACTATGGGGTTCCTTGTGGGCCTGACCCAGACACAGCAGTGGGGCAAGCCATGGTGGAGGTGGGACAACTGACGGCAGGACAAGTGGTGCTGTGTTGGCACAGCTGTCACTCACCCCTTCCTGGCAAAGGCTGTCTCCAATGGGGCTCTGCTTCCCCAAACTCCATGGCAAGCCCCATGCCTGAATTCTTGGGCCCACCAGAATCCCAGCAGGCCGTATGCTTGACACCTCCATTCCATGTACTCCATCCATTCTCTTGGTTTGAGCAATATATTATCTTATCTGGCTTCATTTGATCCAGACTGTCAGCACTTGGGAACTGACAATATAAACCTTCCTACTATTAATGTAAAGGATGTTAAAAGCCTACCTGACCTTGTGCCCTGTATGCTATAAATGAGGCCTTATATTTCTGGGGTGAAATCCTGGTATCTTTTAAGGCAAAACTGCAAATTACTTCAGATGGGCCCAAATCTCTTCACGGCAGAGCAAACCAGAGAAGGAATGGCCATGAGAGAGACTGCATGAGCTGTTTGTGCTTGTACGCCCTTAGATCTGATAAAAAGCATATCAGTATTTTAACCATTTCCTGCAAAATGACCTGATATTGTAAAAGGTTGTTTCTCCCTTAATTAGCGTGTAAAGCTGAAATCTCAGAATTTTGTCTTGGAAAAAAAACCTACTGAAAATATTTCATTCTGACCTTATCAAACACACTTTGTTTCAATAAGATCAAAATGGATTGTTTCGATAAGGTCAAAGCCTTATATTAACACTTCATTTTGACCTCGATTCTATATGACAGTGTAAAAGTTGAAACATGCCCATATCATATCATGTCATTTCATAACAATGTAACACCCGCACAAACTCAGGCTGTGCATGGCATGGCATTTGCCTTTGGTTGTTGTGTTTTGTGTGCTTTTGAGGTTTTTCTGTGTTTAACTTTTTTTCTTTTTTCCCTTTTCTCCTCTGGCCTTTTGCTTTAAGGAGAAAGCGTGCAGTCTGGCCATGTGGGCAAGATGGCCCCTGTTGTTCTGGCCATGTGCTCTGCACATGGAAAGCTGCGCCCTGTATCTGGGTAAGATATGCAAAATCTTCTGGTCTGATTGGCCAGGGGGAGCAGAAGCTTCTTCAGGCAGTTTTTTTTTTAAGAGAGAGGCTGGAGCGTGGCACTCCCTGATTGGACAAGGCTTGGGTGATGTCAGACCAGGCATATAAGAACAACTCAACCGAGGCTCTCTCTCTTTCTCCTGGGGCTGCTATAGGGTGACCACCCATCCCTAATTGGGTGGGACAGTTCCGAAATGGGAACATCAAGTCCTAGTCCCGGGCTGAATGACTCTGGACAGCATTTGTCCTGGATTCCCAGTATCATGCAGAGATCTGGGTTTTCTGTTCATTGTGGAAAAATGTAGGAGACCACTGGTTTCCCTTTGCAAGCTGGAAGAGATCCACCTGCATAGGGCTGTTTGGGACTGAGGGGAGCAGGGCTTGCAGGTGCCACGTATATGTGTGTGCACATAGGCACGTGGCCAGGGATACAGCCAGGCAACATGGAAAGCAGCTCCCTGCAGGTAAGTCTATGTGGGGAGAGGAGGCACAGGGTGAGTGGCAGGGGTAGATTGAGGTCCCCATGGTGAGGGAAGGAGTGGGGCTGGGGCTGGGGGTGTTGCCCAGCTGGAGCGATGCATGGGGGCTGAGGCAAGAATACATAGCCGTGGGACTTGGCTGGGGAAACAGGATGGAGCCATGGGTAGCTAAACTGTTGTGGGGGGGCAGGGCAATGGGTCCCCACCACTGCATGCACTTCTGGGAAGGGTGGCATGGGGGGCACATACCCCCCTAGACATGTTCATGGGGCTTCAAGTACAAGGAGAGGCCTCTAATCTCTCCCTCTTATGTCCCTGTTTTTCCCCTGAGTTTTGAGTGGAATAATACAATGGGGATATTAATCCCTAGAATGGAGTCCTGACAGTTTTGCTGGCAGTTTTGGCCAGGTTTAAGGCATTGAGTGCAATAATACCGTAGGGGTAATAATCCCTGGAGCAGACTGACCAGGAATGGGATCCTGGAAGTTATCAGCCACATAGGTATGGCCCCTCACTGTTGTTTTGCAATTGATGTGTCTCAGCATAGTGGTGTAGCTGAGATGGGATGTCCAGGCCACTGCCACATAGGGTGTTTGTACACGCAATGTTTTTTGCCTCTTCTTGCACTGCAATGGTGTGACTGTTTGCACAAGTGGGTTTTCCAGACACTTTAAAAGTCTTTCTGGAGCATTAAAGTAAAACTTCTTGGATGTAATTTAGTTTGGCTCAAAGACATGTGTAATGAGCCTCTGTGTCCACCAGATGGTGCTGAGACTTTTTTGTAGTTTGCCCCTTTCAATTGCTTCTGCTTTCAAATTGCTTCCATTTTTTTTTCTTGTGCCATTTGCCGGCTTCCTGCGTGGCAGGACATGGGGTGGGTGGCACCAGGCTGGGTGGGGGGAAGCTCTGGACTGTCTCACTCTTCTGCAGCACTGGCTGGGGACTGGGTTTAATTTGTTCAAAAGCCTAGTGTGTGCAAACACTGATACAGGGCTCTAAAATAAACAAGTGTAAATTTTATAAACCTAATTTAATGAGGATTAAACCCCATGGTGTATCCAGGCACCCATAGGCCTGTGTCCCTTTTGTGATTTCACAGCTGTTGTGTCTCAGCTTAGCTATGTGTCTGAATTCCAGCTGTATGTTTGGCTGCCAGATTTGGACCAGGGTGAGACCTGGCACTTTTTTTTGCTGTTGATCCAGACTTCAATGTAGTATAGGCCTGGCCAGTTTTTGCTACCCAGTTCAGGCCTAGCACAGATAGGCCTGACCCCTCTTCTGAGTTCTTTTGTAGTTTTCTGCCTCAGCAGAGCTGGGATTGGGACTAGAAATTTTGGGGTGCGGTATGCTAATGAAAGCTGTAGTTAACCCCTTAGAGCCACCATACAAAAATGGAGGTTGGCGCTCTACCACTTCAAGAGGAACAACGAGGCCCCTTGCAACACAGAAGGACACATGCTCTTGAGCAGCTCACCATAGTGCAGTGAACCCAAGGAGCAGCTCATAGGACTCTCTGGTGTGGGCCCCGCTCACCAGCCCATTGCTGAAGGGCAGATGTAGGTGTGAAGACACCTGGAACTACCCTTTGGGGAGTTCCCAAGCCTCAGACTGCCTGGCCATGGGTGCAGCCTTTCCAAGAGGATGCAACCTGTAGACTTTACCTTGTAGTTAAGTGTGTTAAATTGTATTTGGTGTTTTCCTTACCTTTATTTTCTGTAATAAATCTGTTATTTTGTGTTTACATTGCCTGCAAGAGGTGGGGTTTGTTTATGCGAGACGTCCCAGCAAATTTAGTGTTCCCATATTTCTGTGTGGGGGCTCGAGCCACTGATGTGATTTATTGGGTATCTCAAAAATGTGAACCCACCCCTCCTTGCTGCTGACTGGTGCCCTACAGAAGGGATATTATATTATATTATATTATATTATATTTAACAACCCACACACCTGTGCTGTGTATGGTAGGGTGTGTGCTTTTGGTCATTGTGCATTGTGTGATTTGTTCTATAAACCTTTTTTTTTCTTTTTTCCCTTTCCCCCTCTGGCCTTTCTCTTAAGGAGAAAACATGCCGTCTGGCCATGTGGGCAGCATGGCCCCTGTTGTTCTACCAGTGCCCGTCAAAAGGGTAAAGGGTACTTACATTATATTATATTATATTATATTATATTATATTATATTAGTGAAATGATCACACTGCAATGAAAGTTTGACCTTTTGATAATTTCCTGCAGAAATGTTGACAGAAGCAGTACATAACCATAAATTGTTTTTATTTCATATTCTCAGCATTTTTGCCAGAATACAGTTGAGCATTTCAGAAGGTTTTCAACCAGCTCTCCATAGGGCACACACAGGTAAGTTGGCTCCAACAGCATTGGCATCAAGCTTTTTCACCTCTATTGAATGAGTGCCTGGCTACACCATCCACTGTAGTTAATTTAGACCTTGTCTACTTGGTAAATTTTCTGTGCCTTACAGCAATACCCTCAGATATGCCCTTCACCATATGAGGTGCTTCCAGAACTGGAAGCAGTCTGGTTGCATCCATGCTGCACCATAGGCAGTGAAATTCATACTGAAGTGGAGTAATTGGCCTGGTCGCTCAGTACTCACTGCTAATTAGCCCAGCAGACTTGCCATACAGACATGGCTACTGGTTTAGGAGGCAGACTGCCAGGAGCATCACCGCATGCCAGAGCATGGCATTGTTAGGCACAGTAAGTCTGTGGTGTAGACATCACCATAGCCTCCTGCCTAGCCAAAAACAACCTCAGCCAAATTTTCACCCTGGCTAGTTGACCTGCTTGAGAGTGTGGGGTTAGTACTGGTAGTATTGGTACTACAGGAAGACAGAAGAGGATGATGGGAAAGAAATGACAGACCTCATCCAGTGGAGAGGGGTCTGGCATAGACTTTTTCAGAAGAAGGCCCTCTGAGGAGGGCAGTGGGTGGGGGTACAGGTATGCTGATGGGTGCACAGGTGTGTGGTTGTGCGGTGCAAACTGCTTAATAGGTTTTTAGTGTGCTTTGAACTGCCAAGAGAACCGCAAGGGCTACTTGGCAATGTTGGAGGCGGAGTTTTTTTTTTATATA
>NW_017728886.1:260086786-260093866 GCF_001723895.1 Crocodylus porosus | reverse complement strand
AAAAAAAAATTTTGCAAAAAAAAAGGGTGTGGGGCTAGCCTATGGGAGCTGCCTGTCCACCTGTCTAATTTATAGTGAGAATTCAGGCTCGGTCATTTGTGTGCTGATAGCACTCCTTTCTCTTCCCTCAAATACCCCTCTGTACACAGACAATTGAAAAGTTCTCACACGATTCACTAGGAAAGAATAACAGAGCAACTTGACATGCTGAATCACATGAATCTGGGGATATGCTCTCAAAATCCTAGCAATGTCAGTACTATGCAGCATAGTACTGAAGTGTGATAGCTGCTACAATACCTTGACAGAGGGAAGTCCTGGACCCTGGTCCCTGCTATGAAGACTATTTATGTATTTTACATTAGGCAGTCATTGGAGAAAAACAAAAATAGCCCCGGTGGCAAAGACTAGAGCCCAGGACCCCCTCCTTCCTTGCAAGCAAGCTACAGACAGGCTTCCCCTTATTTGCTTTCCTTCTGGTCCCATGATGCTTGCAGTCATCTCTGCACAGAGACCTGACTTCAGTAGGTCAGGTACACAGTGCCATCATCCAGCCTATTCCTGATATTCTGGGCACTTTCCTGGGGAGGAGGAGTTGAAGATTAAAATGTCCTCAGGCTGAAAAGGGTCTAGAACTCAGGTCTCCCTCTTCCCAGGTCAGTCCTGTAGCCACCCAGATAAAGGGTTCAAACGCTCATTAGCCAGCTGTGCTTGGAAATCAGACTAGGTATTATGAACCAGTTGTGAACAGAGACACCTAGTGGACAGTTTGGGCCAGATACAGAGCCATGGAGAGGGCAAGAGTCTTTTCTACTGGCTACTAGAGCTATGTGAAGCTTTGGTCGCTGATTTGATTCGGTGGAGATTTGGCCCGATCCGGTGGTTGAATCTCTGAATCCAAATCAAATCAGGAGACCTTTTAATTTCTCTGAATCAAATTGGAACCCTCCAAATCTATTTGGAGAGATTTGGAAAGATTTGATGATTTAGACATAGACACAGCTTTAAATGTTTTTTCTATATACCTCAAGGTACCAGGTGGCTTGTGAATGCTGCGATGCTGGGGTGGATGGAGCATCCCACAGGAGTATGGCGGGTCCCCAGTGCACTCAACAATGGAACCGGAAGTGGACCAGAAGCACCGGCCATTTCCGGGTTCACCGGGGAGCACATGGGGGACCCCCTCACTCCCCAGCACAGTAACTGTTGCCTCCTGGGTCTGGGGGGACACCCAGGGTCCCCCCATGGCCAATCACTGAGCTGGGGGGAGGGGGGATGCGGCACGATCCCATGTGCTCTTGGCAGTGGACCCAGAAGTGGACTGGATATACTTCCGGTTTCACCACTGAGCATGCGGGGTGGGGGTGGGGGTGGGGGGGGTGCTTCTGTGAGGCACTCCATCTGCCCCACCATTGCAGTGTTCACGAGCCGTGCCTGGTACCTCAAGGAATGCAGAAAAAACATTTAAAGCGGTGTCTATGGCCGAATCACTGATTCTCTGAATCAGCATCGAATCTTCAGATTCAGATTTGGCCAAATTGAATCGGGACAGTGATCCGAATCCGTGAATTGAATCACTGTCTCCCAAATCAGGCCAAATCCAAATCAAATACAACCCATTTCGCACACCCCTCTTGGCTACCTCTAGGCATCTCCAGGTTTTATGAAAGACCTTTCAGAGGCCTGTTCCACTCCCCTTTCTCTGCATAGAACTCCTAGACTCCAAGACCTGAAGCACTCTTAGGTGTCTCTGAGGTGTCTCCATTGACTGTATTGAGATCCCAAGTGCCTAACTGAGTAAAATTCAGTCACCGTCTTGAAACAAATAGAGCCCAATATTTAGATGATGCAACCTCTAAGTTTTGGGGTCTGAGCTAATTTGTATTCTGGAGCTGAGTTTCATCAGTCAAACTAATTGGTCCCCACCCTAATGTTCACTGGAGCTGTAGGTCTGTTGTGCACTACCCCCATCCCTCCCCCCAGACCAAATAATCCTAACTAAATTAACCAGCATTGGCTTCTATGATTGCCATATCTTAGCATCATCTCTGTGAAAACCAGTAGGTACTAGTATTGTATGAAAGAGATTCTGAAGTCTTTGTTTCAATTTTAATCTTTTTAATCTGGTATCCAAGTATAGTATATAGTGTAACATGCAGTCTACTGTAGCATATGCTATAGTATTTTGATGTTATAGCATGCAATGTAATACCAAATAAAAATATTTTGAAATGGGAAATGAAACTCTGAAATGCCAAAATAACAAAATGTTTCCCCTGTTTTTGTTCTGCAACAAAATTAACCCTAATTTCTGCATCTTCCAAGGAGAAGAGTTCCAATAAAGTTTATCCGCTGTTCACAATATTTACAGCATTTACATCTTGTGCAGCATGTCGTTCTTTTACATTGTTATACAGTAAAATGAGCGTAATTATTAAGGCTGACTTTCAGGCCTCCCTCAGGCAAACTAGCAGCTTGCAAAGCCAGGTCTATCATGTTCTATTTACATAGCATTTTCATTTTGATTTATTAAATTAAAAACAGAGGCATTTAACTGGGACTGGCTGTGAGCAAGTCTGAAAGCTTAACGTCACAACACTTCCAGGGACCAGGTGGGGAAAGGAAGCAGTGAAATCTGTCACCAGAGAAACTAATTCAAGCAGCAGATCTGCAGGCACTGATTACTCCCTGCATGAAGGAGACCCAGCCTCTGAGATTAATCATTAAAAATGCCTCCATGGCTATAGAACATCTAAGGCAAAGCCTAAAAAGAAAATGGAAGTGCTGGGACACCAGACAGACTCTAGGAAGGATGAAATCCACAATACTGAAGGTGAGATGAAAGGAGCAGGAATACTTGCAATCCAACTAGAGGATTTTCAAGATTAGAATAAAGAAGAGCTTCAGGATTTGTAAATAACTGAGGGAGAAGAGGCATCTGATCCTGTTGCACTGAAACCTTTGTTCCCACTACCGCACAGTGAACATGTTATTTAAATGTTTCTGTTGTATAAAAGACTCCCAAGGATTCCATTACTGACTTGGGCCACTGCATTCAGGAGTCTTCTTTGTGCACACCACTGATACAGCCAAGAGTAACAGGCACATAGATTAACCTTCAAATCAGTTGTCTGAGTCAATCACTAAAATGCAGAGGGGAAGAGGAAATACTGGTTCTTTGCAGTCCCCGTAACCCAATAGGAGTGAAATTTTAAATCCTTATCTAGATTAAGGATTTTTTTTCCTGAGTCTAGCCCAGGGATGGGCAATTATTTGGGCTGGAGGGCCACTTAGGGAATTTTGGTGAGCTGTTGTGGGCCAGGTCAGCACGTCCTTCCCAACCCCTGCCTGCAACAGCTCATCAAAGCTCCCTAAATGGTAGATTACTAGATGGTCTAGGGGTGCTGGATGGAGTGGAAGAGTAGGATCTCCATGGAGTCTCTGGGAGTATGCAATGCAGACAGGGCCTGGTCAGGGCCTGAGATCTCAGGGTGGTGACACCACAGGGCTGGGGCAGAGCCACAGTCTGCTCCCCACACAACAGATTGTGACTGGCTCGACCTGGGAAGGGGGAAGATCGTGCACCTGTGACCTGGCCTCTGCTGTCCCTAAACAGCACAGGCATGCACAGGCAGCCCCAGTCCAGTGCAGAGCAGTACGACCCAGCAGCACAGGGCAGCCCTAATGGGTCATGGCTGGATTAGGCCGCTCCATGCATAAAATCCCTTGGCTGCCCTGTTCTGGCCTGCCGGTTGTATTTTGCCCATCCCTAATCCAGTCCCTGGTACAGCTCTACTCATGAATACCAGATAAGGTGGTGTAGCAGGCTTACCTTTTCAGAGCTTGGATTGAGTCCCAGGATGGAGGGTCTGCTGTTTGATTGGCGGAGCCCGCCCACCAATCCGGAGGCAGCACAAGAGAAGCAATACCTTGCCTTTTTCCAAAGGGAGGGGCAAGGAGCGTCTAGACCTGAATCAGAACTGAACCAGCCAGGTCCGGAGAACTTCGGGGGTGGAGTCCCTAAAGAGTATAAAAGGGGAGCATGCTCAGCAGGCTGGAGAGAGATGACAAGGGACGGCAAGGAAAGAGGAGCTGTAGAGGTGGCAATCCTTGGGACCCAGCTTGAGCTTCAGCAGTGCGCAAATTGGCACATGGGGATCAGGCTCTAGGAGCCGCCCGATGCAGCGTGAGCCTGCGAACACAGCAAGCAGTTGAGCAGTCAGTCTGCAGATTGGCACACGGAGAGCTGGCCCTGGGAGCAGCTTGAGGCTGCTTGGGCCTCAGCCGGTGCACAGGTCGGTGCACAGAGAACCACCTTGGAAGCAGCTCATGGCTGCTCACATTAGCCCTGGCCTGAGGCTGAGTGACCAGAGCCCCACGGTGTGGCTCCATTTTTAACTAAAAGAGCCCCGGTGCCCAGAGCAGGGCCCGGGAAAGGGGAGAACCCCTGGTGTGAGACCAGGGAGTTGGAGCCTGCAAGGGCTTGGTTCCCATGACAGAGAGAGAGCCCTGGGTGCCCAGTGCAGGGTGCCAGGCCATCAAGGAGAGCTGAAGGCTCTTGCGGGACTGGCCACCAGGGGATGAGCCTTGACTTCTCCAGAGAGGAAGTGTAGTTGCTGGGGAAGCGGGGCCCACAGGGGAGGCTGGCATGGGTGAGGAGGGTCTGATGCCTCCACCCTCTATTGCTGGAAGGGCGTGTTCACATCCCAGGGTCCTAAAGGGGAGGGGCTTCAGGGAAACCCCGCGGGGTGGTGCTGAATGCACCCCCTATTTTGAGGTTGTTGTGTTGAGGGCTATATGTCTAGGTGTATTCTTTAAGGGGCTTCATATGGTTTATGTGATTTAATGTCTCCGTGTGTATATTGGAACAGAAACCTTTAAAGGTTTAAAGAAATATTATGGTTAAGTTACTTGGGGTATATAAGTTAATATCCCTATGTGTTAATTGTGCTGTATAGGTTGTAAGTTATTTGCTTCATATTTGGTATTATATGTGAATTGTGTAATATTAAATATAGTATTATATGTTAAGCCTTGTAAATATTCTATGTTTTATATTAAGTGTCTGTATTTATTCTTGTAATAAATAGTACATAGTTAAATATTTGGTTTTGGCCTAGCTCTATAGAGAGGGGAGAAAGCCACTCTAGTAGCTGACCCCTTCCTCAGCCCCCTGCCTAACCACCACCACTGTTAACCAAGGACAGGGCACCCCCTGTGGGTGTACCTGGGCTACAGTGGTATTTGCATGAGGTCTGAATCTGGTCTCATTTCAGTTAGTGGCAAAACTCCCAATTCTTATGTCCTCCAAAGTATATGTAACTCCACCTAACTTGGTGTCATCTGCATATTCACTAAATGTGCACTCAATTCCTTCATCCAAATTATTAATGAAGATATTAAACAACACATGATCTAGGAGTGACCCAAAGTGTACCTCACTTGATATCTCCTCCCACTAGACATTGAGCCATTGAAAACTATCCATTGGGCTCAATGAGCCCACCAGTTATGTTGCCACTCTACAGTACCTTCAAGTAGTCTGTATTTCTTCAGCTTGTTAATGAGAATATCATGAGAGGCAGTGTCTAATGTCAAGGTATATCACATCCATTGTTCTCTCCTGTCCACAGAGCCTGTCACCTTATCATAGAAGAAAATCACATTGGTCAGGCATGACTTGTTTGTGGTGAATCCATGCTGATAGTCCCTGATCACCTTGTTCTTCTCTAGCTGCTTCATAATAGATTCCTTGAGGACCTGCTTCTTGAGATTTCCAGGTACTTAGGTCAGATTGACTGAGCTGTAATTTCCCAGATCGTCTTCCTCTTTCTTAAGGATGGGCACTATATTTTCCCTTTTCCAATCATCTGGAACCTTACCCGACCACGTTAAGTTCTCAGAAAAGATAGCCCCTAGCTATCTTGGATGCTTATCTTGCTGGGATCCTATGACCTCAGCTGACTTCCTGCCCTTTGGGCAGGGGGCTGGACTCGATGATCTCCCGAGGTCCCTTCCAGCCCTGATGTCTATGAAATCTATGAAATCCTAAATTACCTTGGCCAATTTCTTCCATACTCTAGGGTGCATCCCATCTGGCTCTACCATATTGAAAGTAACTCTAAGTAGTCCCTAATCTGTTCTTCTATTACTCTAGACTGTTTGTCTCCTTCCCCATCATTGCTGCCAACTGTACTCATCATCTGGTAACTTCCCTTATTTGTGAACACTAAAAGAAAGCACTAAATACTTCAGACTTCTCTCAATCATCTGTAACTTCATTGACTTTCCCATTCTGTCAGGGACTTTTTATTTCTCTGGTCTTACTCTTATTTTTGACATGCTTATAGAATCCTTTTTGAATGCTTTTTATGTCCCTTACCAGCTGCATTTGAAGTTGTCCCTTGGGCTTTATAATTTTCTCCCTGAATACCTATGTGATACCTTTATACTCTTCCCTAGTACTATGGCCACGTGTCCACTTTTTATAGAATTACTATTTGAGTTTCAGCTCATTGAAGAGACGGTTGTCTAGCCAGGAAGGTCTACTGCTGCACTTCCAATTCTTCTGTTGCATCCAGATAGTTTGCCCTTAAAATGACCTCCTTAAACTACATCCAGGGACCCTGCAAGTTCAAACTGTAGGCCTTAAATGAATTTAGATGTCTAATGAGTTTGTGGTGCCAGAACAGGGTCAGTTTAGATCACTTTTCCTAAGTCAGTTATTCAAATTCTGAAGTCCATCCCAACAAGAAGCAAGTGGGGCAAGAGTGCCTGAAAGCCCCCCGGCTTACCAAGGGCGTCGGGGAATGCCTGCTTACCAAAAAGGCGGCATACGCCCAGTGGAAGTGGGGTGCTATCTCCAAAGAGGAGTATAACTCCTCTGCTCAGGCCTGTAGGGGGGGTGTCAGGAAAGCTAAGGCGGACATAGAGCTAGGACTAGCGTCCAAGATCAAGGATAATAAAAAGTCCTTTTTCAAATATATAGGGAGGATGAAGAAGGCACCGGGCAAAATATGCTGGGCAATCTGGTGGTTGCACCAGAGGAGAAAGCAGACCTCTTTAACCAATTCTTCACCT
>NW_017728886.1:260084440-260086686 GCF_001723895.1 Crocodylus porosus | reverse complement strand
TCAAGCACCTACATTGAACAAGAGTAAATTGGATGCTTATCTTGCTGGGATCCTATGACCTCAGCTGACTTCCTGCCCTTTGGGCAGGGGGCTGGACTCGATGATCTCCCGAGGTCCCTTCCAGCCCTGATGTCTATGAAATCTATGAAATCCTAAATTACCTTGGCCAATTTCTTCCATACTCTAGGGTGCATCCCATCTGGCTCTACCATATTGAAAGTAACTCTAAGTAGTCCCTAATCTGTTCTTCTATTACTCTAGACTGTTTGTCTCCTTCCCCATCATTGCTGCCAACTGTACTCATCATCTGGTAACTTCCCTTATTTGTGAACACTAAAAGAAAGCACTAAATACTTCAGACTTCTCTCAATCATCTGTAACTTCATTGACTTTCCCATTCTGTCAGGGACTTTTTATTTCTCTGGTCTTACTCTTATTTTTGACATGCTTATAGAATCCTTTTTGAATGCTTTTTATGTCCCTTACCAGCTGCATTTGAAGTTGTCCCTTGGGCTTTATAATTTTCTCCCTGAATACCTATGTGATACCTTTATACTCTTCCCTAGTACTATGGCCACGTGTCCACTTTTTATAGAATTACTATTTGAGTTTCAGCTCATTGAAGAGACGGTTGTCTAGCCAGGAAGGTCTACTGCTGCACTTCCAATTCTTCTGTTGCATCCAGATAGTTTGCCCTTAAAATGACCTCCTTAAACTACATCCAGGGACCCTGCAAGTTCAAACTGTAGGCCTTAAATGAATTTAGATGTCTAATGAGTTTGTGGTGCCAGAACAGGGTCAGTTTAGATCACTTTTCCTAAGTCAGTTATTCAAATTCTGAAGTCCATCCCAACAAGAAGCAAGTGGGGCAAGAGTGCCTGAAAGCCCCCCGGCTTACCAAGGGCGTCGGGGAATGCCTGCTTACCAAAAAGGCGGCATACGCCCAGTGGAAGTGGGGTGCTATCTCCAAAGAGGAGTATAACTCCTCTGCTCAGGCCTGTAGGGGGGGTGTCAGGAAAGCTAAGGCGGACATAGAGCTAGGACTAGCGTCCAAGATCAAGGATAATAAAAAGTCCTTTTTCAAATATATAGGGAGGATGAAGAAGGCACCGGGCAAAATATGCTGGGCAATCTGGTGGTTGCACCAGAGGAGAAAGCAGACCTCTTTAACCAATTCTTCACCTCCGTTTTCTTGTGCAGGGACTGGGACTTCCCTGCTGTGATGCCAGATGAACTTGAGGAGAACACCTCCAGACCTCAGGTTGGGGAGGACCGGGTTAGAGAGCTTCTGGAGGGGCTGGTCGTGTTCAAGTCAGCGGGTCCAGATGCTCTCCACCCCAGGGTGTTGAGGGAGCTAGCTGGGGTTATAGCAAGGCCCTTGGCACAGCTTTACAAGTGCTTATGGTGCTCGGGCCAGGTGCCAGATGACTGGAAGATAGGTAATGTGGTCCCCATCTTCAAAAAAGGGAAGAGAGAGGACCCGGGCAACTATAGGCCCGTCAGTCTTACCTGTATCCTTAGGAAACTCTTTAAGAAGAACCTCAAAGAGCACATCTGTGATGGGCCGGCTTCTGGGATGATGCTCAAGGGCAACCAGCATGCTTTCATTAGGGGCAGGTCATGTCAGACCAACCTGATTGCCTTTTATGATCAGGTCACAAAGGCAACGGATGCAGGTGTCACTGTGGATGTAGTCTTTCTAGACTTCAGCAAGGCCTTTGACACCGTCTCCCACCCCATCCTCATTAAAAAACTAGGCGACTATGTCATTGAGGCCTACACAGTCAGATGGATTGCAGATTGGCTGAAGGGTCATACTCAGAGGGTGATGGTGGACGGGTCATAGTCAACCGGGGGGGAAGTGGGCAGCGGAGTCCCCCAGGACTCGTTCCTTGGGCCTGTGCTGTTCAATTTCTTCATCAGAGATTTGGATGACGGGGTGAAATGCTACCTGTTTAAATTCGCTAATGATACCAAAATTTGGGGTGAGGTGAGCACACTAATAGGGAGGGAAAGTTTGCAGCAAGATCTGGATAGGTTACAGGAGTGGGCTGGCATAAACAGGATGCGTTTCAATACTGACAAGTGCAGGGTGCTGCACTTGGGCAGTAGAAACCAGCAGCACACTTATAGAATGGGAAACTTCCCTTCTTGAGAGCACGGAGGCAGAAAGGGATCTTGGAGTCATTATTGACTCCAAGATGAACATGGGCCAACAATGTGAGGTCACGGTTGGCAGGGCTAAC
>NW_017728886.1:260061730-260084196 GCF_001723895.1 Crocodylus porosus | reverse complement strand
CCGGGGACTACAGGGCAGACCCTACATTGAAAGACTGTGGGACCTAAACCTGTTCAGCCTTCACAAGAGAAGGCTGAGGGGGGGCCTGGTGACTGTCTGTAAACTCACTAAGGGGGACCAGAAGGGTTTGGGGGAGACCTTGTTTCCCCTAGCGCCCCCTAGCATAACAAGGAATAACGGCCACAAGTTGTTGGAGAGGAGGTTTAGATTAGACATCCACAAGAACTACTTCACAATTAGGGCGGCTAGGAGCTGGAACCAACTTCCTAGCAAAGTGGTGCTGGCTCCTACCCTGGGGATCTTTAAGAAGAGGCTTGATGACTATCTGACTGGACTCATTTGAGTCCAGTCTTTTCTCCTGCCCCGGCAGGGGTTGGACTTGAAGATCTACAAGGTCCCTTCCGACCCTACTGCTATGATTCTATGACTTATTCATATTTATTGTTGTTAAACTAAAAGATGATCCTTCCTGTACAGCAAACACCTGGAAATCAAGGAATCTGGACTCCACAGCATGATCCAGCAAACCTGTACACATTGACTTATACATACTACCATGAGTGATCCCATTGATTTCAATGAATAGTGGACACATGTCCACGTTTACTATTGCAGTGTCATTTGGGGCCAACATTTTAAAAGATGTGTGTTTAAATTAAATTAAATTGAGATGTTGAACACACTGGGTGCATCTACATGCTCATTAATGTGCTTTAGGTAATGCACATTAAATTTAGTACCTTCAGGCATTTATAGACATGGTCTGGGACATTGTGGGGAGCTTTAATTAGTGCAGCATCAAGAGCCGTGCTAATTAAAAGCGCTTGGAGCATCATGTGTATCAGTGTGCCCATACTGGAAAATGGTAGCGGGGTGCTTTGAACTAGCACTCATTGAACGAGCATTAGTTCAAAGTTCCTCCCACTATTTTTCAGCACAGGGATGCTGATACACATGATGCTGGAATGTGCTGAAGCACGGTAATTTCTATGCTCCAGCAGACCCAATTAATCGAGTCTGCTCTGATGTGCTGGAATTCTAGTTGTGGATGCTCGCAACCACTAGAAATCAGGTCATTTACAAAATGTGAATGTCTAACTTTAGTCATTCTGTTTTGGCCATACTCTGTCTTTTTCAGTTTTCTTGTCTGTAGAGACAGATTAGGTTCATCAAAACACTGAGAAATCCTAAGAAAGAAGGTGCTATGGAAATGCAAAGCATTTATTATTTTTACTAGTAAAACATTTGCTACAAGAGATGGTTAGGTCTGATTCATCACATGGATTTAAAAAATACAGCATGTGACAGTGTATGAGCTCTTGAAGTATATATGGAAAAATTGTACCTTTAACGCCCACTTTTGCAGTTGTAGAAGACATCAAGGACACGCTGATGCCCAGTATTTAATGCAAGTTGTTGTCACATTCTTATGCATAACATAATAATGGCTTCATTGAAATCATCCTTCAGAAGTAGAAGGACATTCTTCAACTGCATACAGATGCCTGGGTTCACTCAATTCTTATTATATTACTACATAAGTGCAAGAACAAAAACCTCTAAAATAATAAAAGAGGTTACTCTTTTATACAGAATCCTATGAATAATACTCTTCACATTGGAAGTAATATTGTGATGAGATTAATCCACCTCCCTCCATGACAGATACTTAGGGGTTAAGGGACAGAGCAGACACTGCTCCAGCTGTGGATAACTTATTGATCTACAAGACTTGGAGGGTAAGTGGCTGCCCTATGGGCAGGGGGGAGCACCTGACATACCCTGGCAGAGCACCACCCTGGCAGGTAAGGAACCAAAGAGGGAGTGGGGTAGCACATACCACCTGACAAGGGGTGCAGCTCCAACTCCTTTTAACTCCAGCTAAAGTAAAGGCCCCAACATAGATGGGATTCTCGTGCCACTAGTCCAATAACAAGCCAAGAAGTAGTCAGGTAGGAGCAGTAGAAATGTATGAACCTTAGTGCTGCAACTGATCTGACAACATAGTTCAGTGCCTGCAGGAGACATGAGTAGCAGCCCCGCAACAACCATTTGGAGCCCAGACCATGACAGATGTCAGGGTGCCCTCTGATGAGCCACCTACAGTAATACTGTACAGGCACAGGGATCTGCGCTAAAACAGGCGCCTGTGACAATTCAAAGGGGTTTTTTTGAAAACTAGTCATCAGTCTGTTTGAATGCGTTCCCACCTGCGTCTGCTGGCACCAAGAACTCTGAGCCATTTGCTTGGCACCTGCCTTGACAGGAGGAGTGCAAATGACTTGTAGGCCCTGGACCAAAAGCAGCTTTTGGCAGCCCAACTCAGTTGGCTCCAGGGAAGCAAGAAGATGTACCAGTGACATGTCGTGTTGGGCGCACTCTCTTGGGCACAGAGCCAGAGACTTAAAGACCTCATTTGGAAGTACATGGTCACTATGATGCAGTCAGACTTACAAGCAGCAAAGCTGCTGCCCTAGGAACAATTCCCCGTTTTCCCCTGCAAATTTAGGACAAGCAGTCCAAAGATATAGAACCAAGATGCGAGAAAAGATGATTGGAAGGGACCTTCTGGGTACAGTCCCCCACTTTTTCATAGAGTAGAGACATATAATTACTCTTATAAATGAATCAATGACTCTCTTCAAACCAGTTAGTTTTTTCCTTCTCCTCCCATGCCTTTGAAGGAGTGAAGAGAGGCAGAGGTATTAAGATATTTTTGTTACGGCTCTTGCGGCATAAGGTTGATCTTATCCTGAAGGCTGCCCCAGTTGTAAATGTGTACCTGGTCATTTGTGCTGAGAGGCAGAGGTGACATACATGATGGTGGCTATATCACTACCTCCTCCCCACCCCCCACCCCCTGCACTGAAAAGTAGCAGCACAGGAAATGCTTGCATGTGCAGTGTGTGGTGCCACAGATGGGTCTGTGGTGCCACATACTGCATGTCCATGCTTTTCTGGAGTTTAAACCCAAAGAAAGAGTCTTGACACTACTAGCTCTGGTTCCAAATTACTGAGTGGAAAGACTACATGAGTTCCTCTGCAAATATGGTCTCTGTAGATTATGAAGCTTACCAGCTAGGCAGAAAAAGGTACAAGCGGATATACCATAATTTGCTGAAGCCCTGGGAAGCCCAGGAGGGCTGTCTTGTAACTCTTTACCCCCTAGGATCCCAGACTGGACGCCAACTTCTGTCTCCATTCTCAGGCCTTACGGTCTTTTTAGGAGAGCACATAGAAACCAGACAGTAGGAGTAATCGTCTTGTTTAGTAGAGAGGCTTTTGGATCCAATGGACCTTCTGTTCCACAAGGTTAAAACAGACTTAGGGAAAAATAGTACAGAAACGCATCTGGCCACTTCGCAAAAAGCACAGAAAGTAATCATCAAATACTGTAGAATGTTTCCACATAATTTGATTATATTTTAATATATTGCATGGGCTATCTGATTTTCCTTTCTATATTGCAAGTGTGGTACATTCAGTTCTCACCTTTTGAACTTAAGAAACAAATTTCTTTTCAGATTTAGAAAGTAATAGATAACATGCCAGCTTGCTCTAGTAAGAAGCTTCAAAGAGGAGCATAGCTGGGTTTTGTTTCTTTTTCTCATGACAGTTATTCTTTTCTTTCACACCCAGCCTCATTTTTGTATATTATAATTTTCCTTATGCCAGTCTATCTCATCTTCAGGACTATATCTGTGGATCGGTTGATCAAATGTTGACTTTTGGCCCATGAAAGTTTAATTTGTTCCAAGTTCTTCTAACCAAATTAAAGGCTAGCATAAGTAAGACATTTAAGCCATTGCACATGGTTACTATGGGTACAACAGCTCTAAATTTAATGCCTTTCAAAGCTTTTAAGGCCAGGAGTGATATGATTTTCTACTTAGGCTTCTTGCAAAATACAATCCAGAAAATTCACCCTGTGACCCCTGCTCTAACCCAGTAAGTTTCAAGTGATCTAAAATGTATCTTTCAGAAAGACATCCCACCTTGAGTTATAGATTTTAAGTGATGGAGAATTCATCGCATCCCGCATAAGACCTTTCAATGGCCAATTCCTCTTATTGTAAAAGAGAGGTGGGGAAGCCTCTTATTTCCGCCTTGAACTTCAACTTCAGTTTCTAGTCTCTTTATGCTTCTGCCTGCCCTAGAGCCCTATAGTATTTAATACATTATCTCTTCCCACTTCCTTTATGCATGATTCTTAAAATGGCCACTTATGAATTCACTGTTATAAAATAGCACAATACATCTACACATGCTTTAGAAACATAGGCAAATGTCCTACCTTGAAGAACTCACAATCAAATGTACCTTCAGTAGTGCTACCAACCACAAACATTGAAAAACTATGAGGCAGATCTCCCAAATATCACAAAAATAGGATCGTTTTCTTAAATAGCTTTTGTTTCCTTATATTTAGCTTTTATTTTGAGACTTCTGAGTACACATGGGTCATATTTTCATTTATCTGTAACTATGTGAGATATAAAGGTCTTTATCATTGAAATCTGGGATTACTTTATAATCAATTGTGTTTTACAGCTGAGTCATTAAGTAGAACATGTCATAACATGATTCTCTTGATACAATCATGAGAATTGCTGATGCTATGACCCTGCTCAGTAAACCACTTAATTGCATGTTTAGTTTTAAGAATGGCAGAACTACTTACGTATTTGTCATCAAGCAGTTGATTTAGTGATTAGCTGACTCTCGGTTATCTATCTATCTTTGCCCATTGTTTTCTGATACTGTCAATGGGTGCGACAGGCACACAACCACCATACAAGCTAATGAGTGTGCCCTGCCCCTTGAGCTGTCTCTCCTGCCACGACTCATTGTTTACACTGGGTTTTACTTCTGGAGGTGGTAATCAGTGGTTCCCATAGGGCCCAGGGTGACTCTATTGGCATGTTTTCTATGGGGCTGTTCCTCCCCTACACCCCACCCTTTTCCACTCAGGTGTTATGATCAGCCTGGGTGAAGCTTAGGTGTGATAACAGGGCCTTCTCTTCCTGGTCTGGGACCTGGTGAGAATAATGGCTGCAGGGGGTCTGGCTGCTGGTCTGTGTGCTCTGCAAATTAGAGCACAACTGAAAATCCAATGTAAATAGTTCAGATGGTGCAGTAGGGAGGGCAACAATGCCCCTGCACTAAGGACTTTCCCTATGCACATGGGTGCCGCAGTGCTCAGTGAATGCTTCCCTCACCCACCTCTAGATTTATGGTGCGTTCTGGTGGCCTGGCTTTCTGGTACAGGGCCTTGCTGTCCTGCCACCAGGCCAGGTATGGCAATGCTGTGAGGCATGCCCTGCTGTGCGTACATGAAGCTCATGATGCCACCAACCCCCCATCAGCACGCTTTAGACTGCAAACACTCAATTGGGGCATGTGGTGCCAGGGAGGCTTCATGCTGGGTTTTCCCCTCAGTGGATGCCCACATTGCCCACTGGGCCACCCTCTCCCAGCCTCACCTGACCTGTGTATTACTGTGTGGTCTCCTGCGGGTGCTAGAGTGTGGCATTGGCTCTGGGCTGCTCAGCTTTCCAGCTGTTTTCTTTAAGAACTAGATCCAGTGAAAAACAGAAGTTTTCTACAGTTACAGTTCAGAACACTGCAGTCACATTAATATAATGTACCCAGTTTCTGACCATTACCATGCAGCACTGAGATATATCTTTTTTAAGGTTGCTAGGCAGTTAGACCACCTCAAAAGCAAGAAACTGTCTCTGTGAAAGAATGTATCACAAAGTTATTGATGGAATGCTAAATAAAAGAAGAATACACAAGTACTAAATCTTGAGATATTTACTGGCACAGTGCTATTGTATTCCACCAACACTGACATTTCAGTCTGCAGTTTTCAGCAGCCACTGGGATATAATTTAAGCCCAAGAATCAAAACTGTCAGCAGTTTGGGACCCAGGAGATGGAAAAAGAGTTGATTTTTAAAATAGGGGGTTTTTTCTTCCTCCAACTTTTTCTGTGTGACAAGAGCATTGAAAGCTGAACTTAGTCATCCTCTTGGATCATTTGCTCTGATAGGAAAATGATACTGAAGATCAGGATGCTGGCATTATTTTAAATTGGATGGGATATCACTCACATCATCATTCTCTGCATATTTAGTTGACTTACAAGTGCTGGTCCTGTCAGATGGTGAGGGGGACCTGTACAGGTGAGTCTTTCACATGCCAGCGCTTCTCCCCATCACCCAGATCTCTCTGATCACATAGGGTGTGTCCTGACAAGTACGCACATGTGTTTCCCCAGGGACAACTAACAGCAGCACATATTTGTGCCACTGGTAGTGGCCCCCCGATGTTACAGCGGTGGTGATCCAGGTGCATGGAGCATAGCCAACAGCTGGAACTTGACTCTGGCCAGCCAGGCTCTGGTTTTGAGCTGTACACACTGCAGCTCCATGAACTGCCTCGCTTTTTTGCCCTATTTTTTTCTTTTTTTGATACTGGGAGTTCCCAGTATGTACTTTTGCCTCCGTGCTGCAAATATGCAGCACAAAGAACCTATTCACTTGTACCATGTGTGTTTTGTAGCAACTCAAAAGCTTTTGAGGTGCTGCAAACAATAGGTTCCTGTTTGTGAGGACGTGGTCATAGAGTGAAAATTGCTTTGGAGAAAGACACAGTTTGAAGGCTGTCCTAGATAAAGGAATATGCAGATGAGTTGGCTCAGTCACTTAGGAAGATTGCTTCACTCCATTCCTCCTTCATTCAGCCTCCAGCTCTACTTTTTAGTGAGAATTATAGTGATAAAAGTTATAGTTCAGAGACACTCCCTAATTTAGAAGAGTTAGGAACTGGGAGATAACTCCTCAGTTAGGTGGTAGTCATTAGTTAGTGAGAGAAACAGACAAAGGGCCTCCAGAGACAGACAGGGTCTATTGCTCCACAAATAAAGTTCATTGTTTAGTTCTTCTTATTCATGTATGGCTGTTTATTGAACCCCATGATAACTAAAAGGAGGAGGGGGAAAAGGCCCATAAAACATTGTTCCTCAGGCACTCCATCCCTACCTACTTAGAATTCAAATTCACGTGCCCCCCGCTTGCCCCCTCTACCAGTCACCTGTGTACATATATGGCAGTTTCAAAATGGGTATAATTATTATCATCATCATCATTTAGCATTTTTATGACTTTTTATCAAAACTGTATAACCAAAGTTACTGAGACCATTATTGTCATGCAAAGGGAACCAAAACCGTGTTTCCTGGTAAGTCAAAACTGTCTATAATAGAAATGTATGTAACTGTCATAAATGGGGTGCATTTTATCTTTGCCATCTGGATTTGGGGCATGTAAGGCATACTTGGATCACATTTTCAGACTTATGTTCACCACCTGGAGAGACAGACATGGAAGAACAGATCCTCACCTGAGGCAAACTGTCATAGCTCCAGTGACTTCATTCTGTTTCTTGCTTTAAAAACAGAACAAAAACAAAGCTGCAGTTCTGTAATCACAGGATGCCAGGATCTGGAGATCTAAGGAAAAATACCAGCTACCATGAGAACCACGACAAAAACACAGGCGTGGGCAGCAGCCAGCGTTCAAAGCGTTTTACAAGTATTTTCTATTTCATGTCAGATATGGAGGCCCATATTCTACTGGAGTCAGTGGGATTTGGGCACCTAAATGCCTGTAGGAATCTCAGCCATAATTCATGATAAAACATCTTCCACGGACAGCAGTCAGTGATGTTAGGCAGTTAATATTTCAAAGTGATACAGAATGTGGCTGTAAAATCTATAGAGCTTTCTATAGGAGACCGCATAAGGATACAGCAGTAATAGCAAATTGATTCACCTAAACCTTTGTTTTGCATCTGTAATAAGAGAGCCTTTCCAGTAAGCTACTGTAGCTTTCATCTGCATTAATAATAACAGGCTCCCTGGCTAGTCCAATAGCCATAGCAAATACAGAAAAGAAGTATTGCAGGCATGCAGAAATGTATTCCTTGCTGGAGTTCCCATTTTGTTGCAGCTTTATAAAGATATAACATTTTTGGGCAGTGTAATATAGCAGATCCATGTACTGCCTTAATACTGCTGTTTTTCTCCTTTACAGCTTGCTGAGATATAAGTGATTGAAGAATTACTCCATTAAAACCCAGCAACTGCAGCCCCCCACCCTCCCCCCAAACCCAACTAAACAAAAAACAAGAAGCAAACCAACCAGTTTAACGGTTTTCAGGGGCTCTGCCACAGGAGAATTACTTCTGTGAAATACAATGGATGAAGTCCAAAACTCCCATTGACTTAAGTAGTGCTGGGGTTTCACCTTCCATGTGCAGAATGCATCCGCCCAAGTTGGCTTGAGAAGTGCAGGGCACCTGCAGGTTTGCCCAGGTGGAGGGCAGCTAGCAGGGACTATGAGCAGTTAGGCAAGCCTGGGCCAGAGGATAAAACAGATGCAGTCCAAGGGGAAGACATCTTTTATTCTTTCCCTTCTATCCAAAAAAGTGACATACAAAGGCTGGAGAATTGAATTCTGCCCTAGTTTAGGAGCAGCAAGCATCCTGGTTGGGGGCACCACCTACCCATTTAGCACCAGCTGGGGCCTTGAGTCTACAGGCCACAGCACAGCTCTGCTGTGGCAAGCCTCCTAGGTCCTGCACTCTGGTTCTCCTGGTTCCTGCCCCTAGTTTTCAGCTCATTTCTGGACTAGAGCTTTGGATTTCCCTGCAGTTCTGGCTCCTGACCCCAGTTTGGCTTTCTCCTTGGACTTCACCCCGCAGATTGCCCTCTGGATCGGTACACAGCATCTCACCCCTAGATCCTGACCCTGGACTGTGTTGTGGACTTTGCTTCTGGATCTCTCTCTGGCTTTAGTATATGGCTCTTACCCTTTGATCCAGCTCCAGGTCCTGCTTTCCCTCAGTGGGCTAACTGCCTATGCCCCAGTCCCTTACAGGAGCAGCAGAGGCTCAATATACCAGGAAACTCAGACCTGAAAGGAAGGCCAAAGCTATGATTTTAAAACAACCTAAGCCAAGTAACTGCCATGATTATGATGAGGGCAAGTCATTTATGCTTCATGCATATTTAAGGTTATTACATAATTCATACAAAAATAATCTACTCATTTTAATTGTTTCCTTCTCCACCCTTTGTATGTCACTTTTTTGGATAGAAAGGAAAGAATAAAAGGTGTCTTCCCCTTGGACTGCATCCATTTTATCTGTGTCATCCTTTCCATTTATCAGGCCCTCTTCTTTGCAGGTTGGAAGCTCATTGCAAATGGAAATGAGGTCACTCCTTTCCTCAGGAAGGGCTGTGTTTTACCATGCAACTTCCCAAGCATTGCCAGTTGGATCAATTAAATCAAATCAAGCTACAAGGTCTTCATGATTTTGTGTCAGAATTTGACCACTGTCCCTTCATTAGAGGTTAATATATCCCATGGAAGTCAACAACAATCCAGGTATGGACTTTCCTGTGGGAAGAGCAGGCTGTTCAAGGGGCTTCAGTATTACCATGATAATACCATTCATTTCAACAGGCTGTTTTTATGGTTTTATAGGATCTTATTCCCTCTGGTGTTGTGCATTGAAATTATTTTAATAAATTATCAAGCAGCCATCTAATGGAGACAGTACTAAAACCTAGGAGCAGGATTCTCTGATCTTTGATGACCATGTCGCACCACTTGTACTTAGTTATTCTGTCCTCAGAAGGCAAGGCTGTGGGTCCTTGTCCTGTGAAGCTGCCTTAGCAGCATGGCTGGCAAAGATAAAATATGTCAGCTCATTGCAGTGCTCAGGCGATAACACAGCTGCTTGTAGATCTACATCTCCCGGCTTTCTGCTCCAGAGGACACCGGTTTCACAGCAATAAATCCGCCACCGCATAAGTTTGACTCCATACTACCCCACACCATGCCTCTTTTGTAATTCAAATCAATCACTGGGAGTGTCAGCAATGCCGTTTGCTCCTAACAAAGAAGTCATGGGCAAGATTAAGGATCCTTGGTCACAGGAGGCTGCTGCTCTACTTTATTTGAAAACAGGTCTAGACACTCACTGTGCAAGGCGATTTGATCATGCATGTTTGAGAGTCATAGGGTTACAGGCTAATGCAGGGAGGAGGCAGGCAACAGGCTTCAGAGAGAACTACAGGAGCAATTCTGTAGCGATATGTTGGCACCAGAAGTCCCGGTTGTCAAACACACAGGGGTGGTGTGTTAACTCCTGCTCATTTTAGGCAAATTAAAAAACATGGGTAACATCTTGTGCTCCTGGAAGCGAGCTTGGAACTGTGGCCAAGAACAAGGTTGTTACAGAGCAATGCGTTTCCTTTACTTTTTAAATGTCAACCCCTTTGAGGAGTCAAGACTTGACACCAGTTGCTTTTCTTTTTCTTTCCTTTTTATTGTACCAGGCACATTTGTGATGCAGTCTTCAGGCTTGACATCGAGGAATCCAAACTGACCTTGGTATTTTCCATCACCCAGGGTTATGCTAACATCCCATTTAATGTATGGAATGAATGGATACGTTTATGAGTGTATTTGTGCAGATTTGGATGCCCATTTCCAAACATGAATTCCAGTACTCACAATATATCCAGGGGATATTTTTTCTGGATTTCTTCACCGGGGTTTTGGAACGTTTCGAAAGAAGGGGAGGGGAGGGAGTGATGCCTCCAGTAATCTAACCACGCCATGTGATGCACTAGGGTTTTGTTGCAATATTTTTTACTGAAATGTGTTCATGGTATAATAATGTTGCATTCCTCAGTTGCTAGATTGTGCAGGGAGAAAGCAGGTGCTAAGGGAGGCTGAAGCTGGGGCTGCCTTGCCTACATGCTGGAGGAGACAAAGAATTGAAAAGCCTCATCCACACCTCATCGACACTTGACCAAACACTTCGACTGGGTCTGAGGTGAAGGCCAGAAGGGAAGGAGGGAGATATAAGGATCAAGCGCTAGAGGGGGAAACCTGAAAAGGGAGGGTGTCAGCTCTAGGGAGAACAGCTTGAGCTAGGTTGGGGCTGAACAGGGCTGTGCGGGCTGGATTTTGGACAGAGGAATGGCTTAACCCTTTGGAGGAAGCAAGAACTTCTTGCTGTGCTACAGTTGCCCAAGAAAGGCTTTGTGTTGAAGAGAAACTGTCTGCATTGTTGCTTGGAAGTTGGAGAGCAATCCCCGTCTCAGGAGGGTGAGGGGCAACGAGGGAGGGTCAGGGACTGAATGCCTGGGTCTTGGAGGTGAAAGGAGCCGGGGCTCATCACCACTCTGGAAGCCAAGGCTGGGCTGGCTTCACAAACTGTGCAGAGACTAGACAAGTCTGGCCCAAGCCAGCATTCCCCAATGGGAATCCATGACGCTAAATACCAAGGAAAGACTTGGGAGTATAGGCAATGTATTCAGGCAGTGCAGAGATGGTCAACCAAGCTCATCTGTTATGTATCTTACTATATCGAGTCTTAGGACCTTGATTTGAGGATCTCAGAAAGATGAGACGTCTCCTCTATAGCTAAACAGAGACCAACTTGAGCTGAGTCCCATGACAGTGTGGTTATGGGGCTAAATCCTCAGTGACCGCAAGGAGCATCACTCTGATGAAGTCTACAGTGTTACACTGGCTGCAGTTCGGATCCCGAGTGTTTTAGTGCTCTGATACCCTGTAATAAGCATTAAAAGGTAGGTATCTGAGCTGGAATACAGTAAGGCAATGAACAGTAGCAGAGGACATGCCCCTTATGTAAAAGAAGACTTTACTTCTGTTAACTGTGCATACTAATGTTGCAAACAAAGAGTAAGTGGGATTCTCTTGTGCCTGTCTCATCTGCAGTGAAATTGGGAGCGTCTGCACACGTGCCCGACTGCACAGTTGTTACTGTGCAATCATTTAGTACCTGCTTTAGGAACTACTAAATGACTGCATAGTAACCACCGTTATCATGCAGGCGTGGAGCCACATGGGTCATTTCTGACCCTGTTGTGCAGTAACAATGAGGTCGTTGCTATGGTGCAGTGGCAGCGGCATCGCAGTTTGTGCCCACTGATGCTACATTGCCGTAGCAGCGAGCTATGTCGCTATAGCTCATCACTATGGGAACATAGTGTCTGGTGTAGGTGTGCCCATTATCACCTACATTTGGCCTCCAAAATTGCCATTTCTGGCAGTTATGTCAGAAGTGGAAATCTCTGCTCCGTCTTTAGGTTATTGGCTGAGGTTCCAGGGCTGGCAGTTAAAAAAAAAAATCAAGTGTTGACTTGTACGGATTATAGATGATGTGCAATTAGTGAGTGCAAATAAATTAATCCTGTAACCCAAGGGTGACATTCTTCCAGATTAAAACCCTCCCAAAAGTGAGATCTATTGGGCTTTAGACTAGTCTCACGGGGAGGAGATGAATACCCCTTCTCTTGCAATGTTTAAAAGTAAATCAGACAAAGCACATAAGAAAATGGAATAGAGGTGGTTACTTTTGCACTGGCAGAAAATGGACCAGATACCTCACAGGCCTTTTCAGGCTCTAAATTCTCTAATTCCTTACCTTGCACTTCAAATAGTTAGATATTTGCAGCAAGTAAAACTATATTTTTATGTAGAATTGTAGATATAAATAATGGTGGTTTCTGGCCTCCTCTTGCTTTGTCTTATCATTCCTGCTGCTTTGTCTTATTTTGGTATATTTGAAAACGATAAACACTGAGCAAGCCATTACTGCTTGCTGATTATGAATTACCTAACCTGAGGCCACAGCAAAAAGCAACAGCGTCTCTCAAATGACAAGATGCTTTCGCCAACAAATGTATCCCAATGTTCTGAGCTGCAGCTGGACTTTTCTGCTGGCTTAGTCAGTCAGGTGTTGTGTTTTTCCAAAAAAAGAAATGTTCAGCTAAGGAGAAAAAAAAGGGCCTCTTCTCCTTGCTCTTTGAAAAATTGTAACATTTGCTATGGACTATCATTGCAATCAGAGCTTTATTCTCTTCCACTGGCAGTCTTACGAACAGTTTCTGGTGCAGGGAACACAAGAGAAAGCTCATTCACAGCATAATGGAGCAGCGAACCAAACACTGAGAGCTTAGTGATGCCCCAGATAAACTCGCTCCCAAAAGAGCTGAGGGATGCCACTAATGTGCTTCTGAATGCAAACAGAAAATCGAAGGCAGCATCATCCACTTCTCCAAAACAGAGGCAAAGTATCCTGCCCTCCTCCACCGGTGCTTCTCGTGATAAGCCAAGAGCTGCCCTTTTGCTGCAAAATCCAACTTTCCTCCTCCAATTCAAAAGCCAGTGAAAGACAAACCTGGCATCTGAAGCAGCCCCTCTAGGTTTGACCCATTTATGGGCACAACCTCGCTGCTGTCTGTGGTTTCACGTGCATCTTACTTAATCAAGTCTTATCTACTGATGTGTACTGCAACCTGTTCTCTTGTCTAGCGCCTGCTCATCAGTTTAGCTCTAGGAGCAGGAGGGATTGCAAACTCTCTAGGAGTCCTGCTTAAAGCAGTCACAGCTAGCCTTCAGATATGCTGCTCCTGCCTTCAGATCAAAAGACCATCTGCCGGCCCTTCAGAAGAGCTACTACATCCCAGGTACACATACAGAGTGAGAGGAAAGGAAGGCACTCACACCTAATCCTTCATTCTGGAGGAAGAGTGAGAAAGGAGCTTCATGCCAAAAGGGGGCAGGAAGAGATGGTTAAAAGGGATGACAGAGAGAAAGCGAGAGCTCTCACTCCTCCAAAAGAAGTCCCTGATGCCCTGCTCCCAAAAGGAGGCCACTTATTCCATCTAGTATATGCTATTTCCTCCAGGCAGAATAAGAGACGAGGATCAGACTGAAGTTAGGATGCAAGCAGTGGGATCATAGGCTGTCTTTTAAGATGTTGGAGAGGGGTAGGCAGCCACAGGAGCTGCTTCCAAGGTTGGGCGTTGTAGGGAAGAAGATGATGTGTGTAGGCACTTCTATAGGTTGGGGAAATTTGAATTACTTCCCAGGTATTTGAGTGCATGTCTGAACTAAATCAGACTTCTGCACCTTCTTAGCTTTGTCCACCGTTCAGTTCTGCAGTTTTTCCTGTTAGGTTTTGTCCATTTTTTTTCCTTAAATCTGGTTGAGCCAAGTTTCTGGTATAATTTGGCATAGAGATGACCATTTCTGTTAGGGAGTCGCAATGAGCATAGCTCCAGTTCTAGTAGCCATTCATTAAAATCATGCGGTGACCTATGTGAAATGAACTGGTCTTCTTTCAGTCTGAAGAGGACAGGACCCATAGCTCTGGATGGGAAGTCCATTTTTTACAACTGCTTTGACTGCACACTGTCAGAAGATAAAACTGAAAAAAGGACAAATGTATACGATCAGGATCCTAGGGAAAGACCCCCCAAAATGAATGAATCTCAAGCTACTTTGATGCACCTGCTCCTATGGCAGGGTTGTGGCACACGCATGCAGCCATGGAGTTTGCTGTAAACTTCACCTCAGTGGATAATGCGGGAACCTTGGTCCCCAAAGCTGGAAGTCTGGCACACTTCACCAGTCCTAAATGTACCTTAAATCCCTATCAAAATTTGTTTAAATCCAAAAAACCCAACAGTGGAATATCATACATAATGCAGAGTTCTTAGCAAACTTTACTGTGCTCAAGATTGTGAAATTTTACAATTAATCCCCTTTAAAGAAAAGTGTTGAAGATAAACTCTCATCAAGAAAAGGCGTTACAAAAATGTAACAAAAAGAGGGGTCAGCAGAGGACACTTTGGTCTGAACAAATAGAAGATGGCCTCCAGTCACCTTTTCTTTACCCAGGCACAACTAATGTACACGAAGGGACAGTCTCTTATTGTGTGTATGTACAGCGCCTAGCAGAATCACAGTAGGAGCCTCTATCAGCTACTGTAATGCAAATAATTCATCATCATTTGAGTCAGCTATTACAATGTATGTTGCCCAGTGGAGTGACTGTTCATTAGCCCTGGTGTGTACTTTGAAAACAACTACAAATTAAAACTCTTTTAAAATTCAAAGTATTATTTGCCTATGTGCTGTTTTCATTGAGTAAACACAAGTTGAGGGCAAGCATGAAAGAGACTGCTGTATCCAGACTGCAGAGAGATCTTGCATCCTAGTTATCACAGAATCACAGAAAGTCAGGGTTGGAAAGGACCTCAGGAGGTCCAACCCCCTGCTCAAAACAGGATTAGCCCCAATGAGATCATCCCAAAGTTTTGTATAGCTGGGTCTTAAAAATCTCCAAGGATGGAGAATTCACCACCTCTCTGGGTAACTTGTTCCAGTGTTTTACTACCCTCCTAATGAGAAAATTCTTCCTACTATCTCACCGAAACTTCCCTTGCTGCAACTTGAGCCCATTGTACCTTGTTCAGTCATCTCCCACCACTGAGAACAGCCCAGCTCCATCCTCTTTTGAACCCCACTTCCAGTAATTGAAAGCTGCTATTAAATTCTCTCTGTCTTCTCATCTCTACACTTATTAAGCCCAGTTCCCTCAGCCACTGCTCAGAAGTCATGTCCCCAGCCCCCAAACCATTTTTGTTGCTGTCTGCTGGACTCTCTTCAATTTGTCCACATCCTTTTTGTAGTGGGAGCCCAAAATTGGATACAGGATTCCAGATGTGGTTTCACCAGTGCTGAATAGAGGGGAATAATCACTTCCTTTGACCTACTGGCAATACACCTACCAATGCAGCCCAGGATGCCATTAGCCTTCTTGGCAACAAGGGCCCACTGCTGGCTTATATTCAGATTATTGTCCGCTGTAACCCCCAGGTTCTTTTCTGCAGAGCTGCTGCCCAGCCAGTCACCCCCAGCCTGTCCCGGTCATGGGATTGCTCTGTCCTAAGTGCAGGACTTTCCACTTGTCCTTGTTGAATCTTGCAAGATTTCTTTTGGCCCAATCCTCCAATTTGTCACTCTGAATCCTAGTACTACCCTCCAGCATATCCACTACCCCCTCCCAGCTTGGTGTCATCTGCAAACTTGCTGTGGGTACCCTCTATGCCATCTTCCAGGTTGCTGATGAAGACATTGAACAAAACTGAGTGTCCTGAACCCTGGGGCACTCCATTTGATACCAGCTGCCAACTAGATATTGAAACATTGATTACTATCCTCTGAGCCCGATGCTCCATCCAGTTTTCTATCCACCTTTCAGTCCTTTCACCCAGCCCATATTTCCTTAGCTTGCCTGCAAAAATGTTGTGGGAGACTGTATTAAAAGCCTTGCTAAAATCAAGGTACACCACATCCCAGTCTTCCCGTATCCACAGTACCAGTCATCTCATCATAGAAAGCAATCAGGGAGCACCCCCGGGGTTCACCCTCGGGGAGCAGGCTCCAGAGGCACCGGATCCCCCCAGCAGGGGAGCATAGGGGACAGGACTACCAGCAGGCACTTCCGGGAAGACTGGAGCACCTGATTGGCTGCTGGGGCAGTGGCAGGAATTTCAAACCACGGCCTTTAAAAGCTGTGGTTTGATGTAGCCCCCAGCACTCAGGAGCCGGGAGGAGAGGAGGGATCTGAGCACATATGTGTCCCGCACGCATGTGCGCCCCCTTACCTGACCCAGAGTGGAGGCAGATGCAGCAGCAGTGGAGCCAGCAGCGGGGGCAACAACAGCTGGTCCCCACAAAGGTAAGTGGGGCAGAGGGAGCCAACACAGCTGAACTGGATCCAGAGGGGAAACCCCTCAGATCCCTTTTAGCTGAGCCAGTAGGGAGCCGTGCTCCCAAGCCGTGCCATGTGAAGAGAGCATGCAAACAGGCACACTCTGTAAGAGTGCACTGGCATTTGCACTGGTGTTTGCGCTGGCAGGTGGGCCAGGAGGGAGACTCCTGCAAGTGTAGGGTGAAGGCACCACACAAAAATATAAATAAACAGCAATTTATATAATGGTGTTGATACAGAGTGCTGCTAGGGGCCCTGCCTGGGGGGCGCTGCCTACCCAGGGCTTGTCTGAGGCCTCCACCCAGACAGAGCCCATGGGGGAGCTGGTGTCCCCCTGCCCCCCAGCCTGTGGGGGATGCCTAGCAGTGCCAGGGGTGCAGGGATTGAGGGCCCCCACACCTGTCCAGCAGGTGCCTATCTTAGGGCCCTGGAGGCACAGGTGAGGGAGCTCCAGAAGGAGGTTAGCAGGCTGAGGGGAATCAGGGAGGCGGGGGATGAAATTGATGATTATTTCCTTTCCCTACAGGGCCATGAACCCAAGGAAGAAGCACCCTGGGAGGTGCCCTCCACTGCAGAGTGGCAGACAGTCACCTCCAGAACCAGGACTGCTCTCAGCAAAGCAGTACCAGTTCCTCCAGTCCAGCTGGAGAACAGGTATGAGGCCCTGGAGACACTGCAGGAGGAGGGAGAGGAGGCAACCAGAGATGAGGCAACTCCACACTCTCCACACTCTGAACAGGCCAAAAGAGCTAAGCAGACTCAGAGGAGGAAATGTTGAGTGATCATCATAGGCGACTCCGTCCTGAGCGGTATGGAGGGTCCCATCTGTCTCCAGGACCCCTTGACACACAACGTCTACTGCCTGCCCGCAGCAAAGATTCAGGATGTGACGGCGATGATCCAGGCCATGATACAGCCCGCCGATTACTACCCTATGGTCCTAATCCATGTGGGTACTAGTGATGTGGCCAGGAGAATCCCTGATCACCTGATACCACACTACCACACTCTGGGGGGCGTGCTGAGGGAGATAGAAGCACAGGTGGTATTCTCTTCTGTCCTACCAGTAAGCGGACGTGAAAGACAACATAAGATCTGCATCAGAGAGACCAACTGGCAGCTTCAGGAATGGTGTCTCGAGGCGGGCTTCAGCTTCCTAGACAATGACCCACACATCAGGATGAGAGACATGCTCGAGTGGGATGGGCTCCACCTTTCCCCCAAAGGTAAGTGTGTGTTCTCTTCTAGGTTGTCAGATCTCTTCCAGTGGGCTTTAAACTAGGCTCATTGAGGGAAGGGGAAGATGAGGGCGGAGGAAACCTTGGACCACTAAACCAAGCCTCACCCACAAAAACAGCCCAGCCTAGACCGACGATGAGCAGAACAAATCTGGAGGGATGTGGCTAGATAAGCCACAGGGGCCAGGGCAATGCTGAGATTAGGGGGCCAGTGCACACATCTTCAGGAGGCCTCAAATGCCTCTATACAAACGCTCGTAGTATAGGAAACAAGCAGGAGGAACTTCCCCTCTTGCTAGCTGACACCAACCCAGACATAATGGAGCTCACAGAAACATGGTGGGACCCAATGCATGATTGGGTGGTAAATATAAAGGGCTATAGGCCGTATAGGAGGGACAGGACAGGGAGGAAAGGCAGGGGTGTGGTGCTGTACGTCAAGGAGGAATACACATCCTCATCAAGTAGCACAGGGTTAGAGCAGGGGCACACTGAAGTGCTCTGGGCTAGAATACAAGGACATTGAGGGGAAAGAGACTTAACGGTGGGGGTCTACTACAGACCACCCAACTAAGGGGAAGCGCAAGACCAGGAATTCTTAGGTCAGCTCACCGAGGTAGTTAAGTCAAAGGATGTGGTCAACATGGGTGACCTGAACTTTCCAGACACCTGCTGGGAAGAGCAGTCAGCCAGGTGTGACCGCTCACGTAGGTTCCTAGCCCAAATACAGGACCTCCATCTAACCCAGGAGGTGTATAGCCCCACCAGGACCCGGTGCTGGCCACGGGCGAGGACCTGATGAGGGGACTGAGGGGGCTCGACCACCTGGGTGACAGCGATCATCGCCTGATGGAATTCACCATCCAGTGCAGGGTGGCAAAGGCCTACAACAGGACAGAAGCCCTGGACTTCAGGAGAGTGGACTTCAATGAGGTAAGGAGAATAGTTGGAGAGGCACTGAGGTCCCAGAGGGGAGGGGAGTCAGGTGTCCAAGAAGAGTGGTTCTTCCTTAAAGAGATGATCCTCAAAGCCCAAAGGAAGGTAATCGCAACATGGATCAAAGGGGGCAAGAGGACACAAAGGCCCCTGTGGTTCACCAAAAGCATATGGGAACATCTCCTAGCTAAAAGGGAGGCACACACCCAATGGAAGGGAAGGGCCATCACCAGGGAGGACTATACCTTGGTTGCTCGGGGATGCAAGGCGGGCAGTCAGGAAGGCCAAGGTGGAGATAGACCTGGGACTAGCGACCCAGATCAAGGATAACAAGAAGTCCTTTTTTAAATATAGGGGATAAAAAGAAGGTACCGGGTAATGTGGGGCCTCTGCAAGACACGCTAGGAAATCTGGTCATCACACCAGCTGACAATCGCTATTTAACGATTTCTTTGCCTCCATTTTCCTGAGCAGTGACCAGATCAGCCCCTCCCACCAGGACCCCTGCAGGCCCCCAGGGGAGGCGCACCCAGGCCTAGGGTCAGTGAGGATCTAGTCAGGGAACTTCTGGAGGGACTGGATGTATTTAAATCAGCTGGCCCTAACGATCTCCACCCCAGGGTGCTGAGGGAATTAGCAGAACCCTGGCACGGCTTTACGAGCACTCATGGTGCTCTGGTGTGGTACCAGAGGACTGGAAAAAGGGCCAATGTGGTTCCCATTTTCAAAAAAGGGAGGAAGGAGGATCCAGAAAACTATAGGCCAATTAGTCTTACCTCGATCCTGGGTAAGCTTTTTGAGAGTATTATCCTGGTGCATGTCCATGAGGGGCCAGCAGGGGAGATCATGCTTAGGGGCAACCAACATGGGTTCATTAGAGGCAGGTCCTGTCAGACCAACCTGGTGGCCTTCTATGACCAGGTCACTAAATCATTAGACTCAGGGGTAGCAGTGGACATAGTCTTTCTGAACTTTTGGAAGGCCTTCAACACTGTCTCTCACCCCGTCCTCATAAAGAAACTGGGGGGCTGTGGTGTCGACACCCACACAGTCAAATGGGTCGCCAACTGGCTGGAGGGCTGCACCCAGAGAGTGGTGGTGGACGGGTCATTTTTGACCTGGAGGGATGTGGGCAGTGGGGTCCCCCAGGGCTCAGTCCTCTGGCCCGCACTGTTCAACATCTTCATCAGCGAATTGGACGAGAGGGTAAAAAGCACCCTGTTCAAATTTGCAGACAACACTAAGATGTGTGGGGATGTGAGTATGCTAGAAGGGAGGAATAGGCTGCAATCAGACCTAGACAAGTTACAGGGTTGGGCGGATGAGAACAGGATGGGATTCAACATCGACAAGTGCAAGGTGCTGCACCTGGGGAGGAAGAACCAGCACCATACCTACAGGCTGGGGAACTCCCTTCTTGTCAGCGCAGAGGCAGAAAAGGATTTTGGAGTCACTATTGATGCCAAAATGAACATGGTCCGACAGTGTGGGGACATGGTCAGGAAGGCCAACCATACCTTGTCATGTATCCACAGATTCATCTCAAGCAGGTCCAAGGAGGTGATCCTCCCTCTCTATGCAGTACTGGTCAGGCTGCAGTTGGAGTACTGCATCCAGTTTTGGGCACCGCACTTCAAGAGGGATATGGACAACATGGAGAAGGTCCAGAGGAGGGCCACTCACATGATCAGGGGACACCAGGGCAGACCCTATGAAGCAAGGCTATGGGACCTGAGCCTGTTCAGCCTCCACAAGAGAAGGCTGAGAGGGGATATGGTGGCCATCTATAAACTTACCAGGGGCACCAGCGGGGAATGGGAGAGTTCCTGTTCCCCCAAGCACTACCAGGAGTAACTAGGAATAATGCCACAAGTTGACTGAGAGCAGGTTCAGGCTAGACATCAGGAGGCGCCGCTTCATCGTCAGGGTGGCTAGGATCTGGAACCAGCTTCCAAGGGAAGTGGTGCTCGCTTCTACCCTGGGTGGTCAGACTTGATGATCTGCTCAGGTCCCTTCTGACCCTACCTACTATGAAACTACGAAGGTTGGTCAGGCATGACTTGCCCTTGGTGAATCCATACTGACTGCTCCTAATCACCTTTTTCTCCTCCAACTGCTTAGAAATGGATTCCCGGAGGATCTGCTCCATGATTTTTCCAGCAGCTGCAGTAAGGCTGGCTGGCCTGTAGTTCCCTGGATTCTCCTTTTTCCCTTTCTTAAATATGGGCACTAGGTTTGCTCTTTTCCAATTGTCCAGGACCTCTCCTGATCACCAAGTATTTTCAAACATGATGGCCAGTGGCTCTGAAATCTCATCAGCCAACTTCCCCAGCACTCTTGGATGCATCCCATCCAGTCCCATGGACTTGTACACATCCAGCTTTTGTAAATAGTCCCAAACCTGTTCTTTCACCACTGTTGGTTTCTCACCGCCTTCTCAAACTGTGCTCCCATTCAGTAAGGGACCCACACTTTCCCTGATCCTCCTTTTGCTACCGACATACTTGTAGAAACCCTTCCTGTTACCCTTCACATCCCTTGCTCATAGAGATACATAGCTATAGCTCTATTCATTTCACAAGACATCCTAATATCCATCAATATTGTCTGAAACACAGCATGGAAGACAGATGCAGCATGGTGTTAAATCATGCAGCTCAGCATTTAATCCTCTATCTTAGCCTTTTATATGGAGGTTTAACTCACTCTTTAGTGTAGATTTCATAGACATCAGGGCTGGAAGGGACCTCAGAAGATCATTGAGTCCAGCCTTCCACCCAAAGGGAAGGAAGTCAGTTGGGGTCATAGGATCCCAGCAAGATAAGCATCCAATTTGCTCTTGAAGGTGTTCAGTGTAGGTGCTTGAACCACCTCCGATGGCGGGCTGTTCCAGACGTTGGAGGCTTGGACAGTAAAGAAATTCTTCCTTATGTCCAGCCTGAAACGGTCTTGCAGGAGTTTGTGACTGTTTGACCTCGTCATCGCTTGGGGCACTCTGGTGAACAAACATTCCCCCAGATCCTGGTGGTCACCCCGATAAACTTACAGGTGGCCATCAGATCACCCCCGAGCCTGCGCTTTTCCTGGCTAAAGAGCCACATGGCTTTCAGCCTCTCATCGTAAGGTCTGCTTTCCTGACCTCTGATCATGTGCATGGATCTTCTCTGGACTCTCTCAAGCTTCTCCACATCCTTTTTGTATTGTGGAGCCCAAAACTGGACACAATACTACATCTGTGGCCTCACCAAGGCTGAGTACAGGGGGAGAAGGACATCCTGGGATTTACTCGTGAAGCAGCTATGCATGCAAGCCAGCGTTTTGGTTGCTTTACTAGCCACAGCATCGCATTGCAGGCTCATGTTCATTTTGTGGGCAATCATGACCCCCAAGTCTCTTTCTTCCATAGTGTTAGCCAGTGTAGCACTGCCGAGCCCATAAGAATGCTTCAGGTTTTTTTTCCCAAGGTGGAAAAAACAGTGTTTCAGTGTTAAACACCATGAGGTTCTCGTCCGCCCATTTGCTGAGCCTGTCCAGGTCGGCCTGGATCACCTGCCTGTCTTTTGGATGCTTTGCCCCAAAGTTTGGTGTCTGCTCCTGACTCCAATGTCCACATCATTAA
>NW_017728886.1:260033317-260061511 GCF_001723895.1 Crocodylus porosus | reverse complement strand
CATAGAAGGAAATGAGATTGGTCAAGCAAGACCTACCCACAACAAACCCGTGCTGGCTATCCCTTAGAATGTTGGCTTCGGCTAGTCCATTAAGGATGGCCTCTTTAATAAACTTTTCTAAGATCTTTCCCGGGATAGAAGTCAGGATGATGGGTCTATAGTTAGCCGGATCCACTTTCCTCCCTTTTTTGAAGATAGGCACCACGTTGGCCTTCTTCCAGTCTTCGGGCACTACATCAGAGTGCCAGGAGTTTTTGAAGACCCGTGCCAGGGGCTGGGCTATGATGCTCGCCAGCTCCTTGAGTACCCTGGGGTGCAGGTTGTCAGGGCTGGCTAACTTGAAGGTATCCAGCTTCTCAAGATGTTCCTTCACGAGGTCAGCATTAATGGAGGGCAGTGGATCTCCCTCACCCGGACCTCCCTGTCCCATAGCGGGCATGGGCATCCAGTGGGATGATGGGACTCATCCCATGTATGTTCTCTTGTTTCCCTTTGATTGGTTGGTCTAGGAAGCTGCTTCACAGAGTTCATTTAGACCAAATGCTCACACATGGTAACTACTTCTTGTGGTATAGCAGCATCCCCCCAGGACACCACTCAGCAGAGGACACGCTGGGATGACCCACGTTCTGCTCTGCAAGGATACAAGCCAAGGCACAACCCCACCCTGCTCCAAGTCCTAGCCCTTTAAAGCTATGCATTCTGGGATTTGTAGTTTCATGGAAAGGTCATGTGATAGTAGGCCACAGCAAAGCCTGGTGGGAAAAGGGACCAAGGTATAAAAGAGCTACCTGTGGCTTAATAGTAGGAAGTGTTTTGAAGGGAGTCACTTGTAGTATGGGAATGAACCAAAATGAGGGTATTCCCTGCTGAGAGGAGCTAGGAATTGAGCATGGGAAGATATCTTTAAGGCCCGCAGAAAGAACAATTGGGTGGTTGAAGGTGAGGGAGGAAGGGAGTAGGACAACAGCATGACAGCAAGGGCTGGCCTGGGCACATTCTCTCGGTTAGAAGTCTCCAGGCCAGGGAAAGTGGAAGGAAGCTCTCTCTGCTCCCCTTCTCTCCCATATCAAGTAAAAATGACTAGGACAGACCCTGTGGAAAGGGTTGTAGGGCCAGGAAGGCATAGAATAATAGTCCTAGATGATAAAGGGCCATGTGACCCATGGAAAGCAAAGAAGTGTTTGTGCTCTCTAACTACCTCCAGCCAAATCAGCAGCTTGCCAAGAACCAGGATACATCTTTTAGCAGAGGGAAACGCACCTGCTGGAGAGGTAAGACTTGATTGCCGTGCATTATACATTAAGCTGCAGGAATCCTGCTCAGTTGGATTATACTTATACTTGCTATAAGTTCTATAAAGCCTATATGGGAGTTTTGTGGGGGGATCTTCTTTTTGGGAGTGCAGAGTAAGCAGGGAATGCAGGAAATCCTGTCATCTTGGCAGAAACAAGGCCGAATATAAAATTAGAGCTGGGTGACTTGCGGTAAGTAGTTTCAGGACAGCCAAACATACCTTTTTTCAGGAAATGAGCTATATGTAAATCTAGATTGCATTTGCCAGATACTTGCAGCTGGAAAACTCCTTGTGGGGGTTTGGAGGTGGGTTCAAATTTGCTTAGGTACTAGAGAAAACTGAACGTGGATCTTCTGCACCCTGGATGAGAAGCCAGACCACTTGACTAATGCAAAATAGGAGCCAGAACTTACTGGTGCTGTGTAGCATTGAAGCCTAACCCTTCTCTTCCATTACTTTACTTCTGGGGCTTTTTTAAATGCCCCAAATGGGAACAAAGCACATCTTGTGTTGGATGGAACAAAACGCTCCACTCATCCAGAAACAAAAATGTCTTGGCTTTGTGTCAGATGAAATAATTCTTTCAATTATTCAAGTTTGTTTTCCCCTGCCTTTCTTTCCTCCCAAAACTTTGCACAGTATTAAACATAGCTGCCATAGTTAACACTTAGAAATTCAAGACTCCGAATGCGCTGCAAGCTGTAAACTCAGGGGCATCGCTCTAGCATCAGAATGAAACTGAAATCCCGTTGGTCTGAAGATAGGAGTGATGTGGTGAATCTTCTTTCCCCTTGAGCAATCCTGATGCTATCCTACAGAGGTTACAGGTGCATGTGTACAAAAATGCTATAAATAAAGGTGACTTTGATCTCTGTGTTCTGCGTTGGCTTTGGCCACAGAGCTTGCGCATTTCAGGTTCATAAAACGATAGGTCTCTCTCAAGTTGCTGATAGAGGGCATTTGTAGACAACACATTAAAGTGGGTTAAATGCCCTTTTGCACTGCTTTAATGGTGTTGCTGTTTGCATAAGTTTGCAAATTCGGCGGCATATTGTGTGTTAATTCCAGCCGCTGTAGCAAATTCAGCGATGAAATGTGCCTTAATGACTTTGGGCCGCAGCAAATTAAAACACCTCTGAGGAGTTTAGTTTGTTACCTTACAGCCATGGAGGGGATCACTGGGCTCCATGCAGACAGCCCCAGCAGGCAGCTCTGCAGCAGCCCAGGAAGGCAGCTGCACTGAAGGGCGGGGTGGGAAAAACAGTGAGCCTGATCTTTTTTTTCCTTCCCTGGAGCCTGCCTGCCTGCATGAGCTGTGCGGGGGCCCAGTGCTTCCCTCTGCCGCTGCGGTGCTCCCTGGGACCACCCAAGCCGGGCAGGTGCTGCCTGGAGTGGGGCTGCTGCTGCCATGAAGGGACTGCTTGGCCCTCCAGCTCGCTCTCCCCTACCTGCCACCGGAGAGGCAGATAAGGACACAGGTGTACATGACACGGGGGTTTACTTTGCCTTAAATTGAAGCAGTGTTTTTAAAAAAACCACCACTTCAATTTAAACCCCCATGTTGTCTACAAATGCCCAGGGGTATCAAATTGGCATCCCTTAAACAATTGTGTCCAAATCTGAGCTAGCAGCTGAGGGAATGGCATTGTGCTGTAATACCACACTCTGCAGTACAATGTTCCTGTCCAGACTTATCAATCACTGACAACTAGAGCTTCTCATAGTGAGTTCTTGGGAGCTCAAGTGCTTCAGTATAGTTTAAGTATCTAGGTAAAACATGTATCTATAAGTGTCCTGCCTTCCCTGAGGAGAAGGCTTCCTTTTACAACAGAAATTATGTGAAGTCTTATGCTCTTGTTCACTTAGGCAAGGTACAGACATTCAAGAAGCCTGAGGCAGAATCAATCTAAGTTACATGGTTTTCTGTAAGTGGCATAGGTAAGCTCAGTAGCAAACAGAACACATTTTCTCTTTGGTGGGAGTAGGTCCACACATGCAGGCACCTGCGCTTGCAGCAGCTCAAGTAGCAGTGGCACAAATTTGTTCTGGAGATATGTGCCACATATGCTTGAACATGCACTTTGGTGTAGGGCAAATTGTGCCACCTGGGGCAAACTGACCCTACCCAGCTCCTGCTGGATTTTCAGGCAGAAGGAGCTAGAGGCTGGAGCCAGCACCTGTGCCCTGGCTCTCAGGAGCTTCTGGGGCCTGACCAAGTGGTATCTAGGGACACTAGCCCCCTGTGCCAGCTGGCCTGTCAGAAGATGCGCTCACTGCAATAGCCCACTTCAAACTATCAATGCACGGTCAGCCACCTTGTCTGCCTTCCTTCTGGGTCCCCAGTGCTGGTCCTGGGCAGGCTTCTCTGCCCAGGTCCTGCTGCTTGCCTGACTAGCAGAGAGCTGGTGTTCCCTGTTTAAAAATTGCAAATTCTCTGATAAAAACCTCCCAAATTCTCTCATTAAAATACCCAAAATCCATGTTCCTCTGTGATTTAAAATGAAATATCACTGTATATAGAGAGAAAAGTTAGGCAATGTTTTATTGATATATTTACTATTTTAAAGCAATTTGGAAGCCTACCAGTACCTCCTATTATAATAAAATGAATTCTAAATACGTATACACTTTGGTGTTTGCATTTGGTTTTTTTGTCACAGAAAAATCAGGGCTATCCCTGCCCCCTTCGCTCACCAGGACATAGACCACTGAGCAGCACTAATATGCCAGTGCCCCTCACTCCTGACCCATAGCCCCTGCCTACACCCACTAGCTCCTTCCTGGTAGCTCTGTCCCAGCACCAGGATAGGAGTCCAACTGCAGCTGTCCCACTCACCCACTGCTTTGTGGCTCTCAGCAGTACCAGGCCTTGCAACTCTGCTCCCTGTGCCTGTGCCCAGCTCCGATGATACCTGTGTCATTCCTAGGAAGCCCTTGACTAGGGCTCAGGGCTTTGGCTAGGCAAGCCCCATCCCTTCCAAGCTGGCCTCCCCCTACACAGGCTGCTCTAGGGAGGCAGAATCCCCTCACAAACCCCACACCTGCCCCCATACCCCTTCCCCCCCAAACCGCACATCCCCCCTGACAAATCTTGCACTCTGCATGCCCAGCCACCAGACAAGTTGGGACAGGACCTGATGCTGGGAGCCATAGCTGCAGGGGCAACTGCCACACTGCAGTTCTGCCCTGTACCCACACTGAGGTATGGTCCCAAGAACCACTTTGGGATGTGTGATAGGTTGCAGGAAGCAGTGAAGGTGACAGCAGGGGTGACTGAGACAGAGAGAGAGAGATATGGGAGTCAAGGATGGGGGAAGCTCTGGGTAGAAGAGGCATGGGTGAGTGTAGGGTTTATGAGGGTGAGGTTTGTGGAGGCGGTGTGGGGCTTGTGCAGGGGTTTGAGGTGGTGTGGGGTTTGTGGGTTGGTATGTGGGTGGGAGATTTGTGGGGGTGGCTTACAAGTGTGGGGTTTGTGAGTGGATTGTGGGGGAATTTGTGGGAGTGGGGGGACTGCTGGGGAGGGGTGGGTTCCATGCCTACCTCAATGCACAGCATGCAGGCCCCCCTGCATGATGCACAACCCCACCTGTGGCAGCAGCAGTGGTGGCTGTCAGGGCACTCATGCCAGCTCCTGGTAGAGACCCCTGGTGGCTGCACATGGTGCAGGGCACTGGCCTGGCACATGCACTCACACAGAACTTAGCCCCTCTTTCTGTCACCCAGGGTCCTGGCACCACATGCAGTAGCCTCACGCCCTCAGGCCAGGCCGAGTCCTGCCTCTATGTGCCCTGCACACCATTGGGCTGGGCTGGCTCCATGTAGGCAGGACCAGGCACAGCCCAACAGTGCATGGCTTCTGTTTGCAGTGCCAGGACCAAAGGTAACAGTAAGAACTGGCCCAATTCTGCCCACTGGTGCACATCAGCAGGCTGGACCAGTGCCCTGTGCCATGTGAAGCTACCGGAGGTCTCTGCCAGGAGCAGGCATGAGCACCCTGATGGCCTCTGCTGATGCTGCAATGGGGGCTATACACCATGCTATGTGGCAGGCAGGGGACCCACCACTCCTGAGCAGTTTCTCTACCCCCACAGTCTCCCCACTCCCATGTCCCTACTTACCAGAGGTAGAGCCTGGGTCTGAGCTGCTGCTGCAGCCTTGCCCTCCTCCTATTTGCCCCAGCATGCTGAGGCAGTGTGCTGGAGCAGCAGAAGTACAGAGCAGCCATAGAGATGCTCTGGCTGGGTGTAGTATTTTTTTTTTATACTGGGATTTCCCAGCATCAAATTTAGAGTCTAGACTGCAAATATATGGGAGGGGCAGAAAGGGGGGGGCACTTTTTTTCATCCTCAGCATGCCTCTTGCAGTGCCTCAAACTGCTTTGAGATGCTGTAACAGGCACGTGCTCGCTCGTCTGGACTCTGCCGTATGGGGGGTGGCAAATCTTAGATTGGGTTCTGCCATTTTTAAACCAGTCTGAGTGCCAAGCCTCTGTTTGTTATGGGTATAGACAGGTTTCTGATCACTTGTACTGGTAAAAGTGTAATGTCTGTACCAGGGCCTTGAGTTTTTTAATTTGAAGTTGAGTTGCACAGAGCCCAGAGCCCCTGTGTTATCTGCATTACTTTTTTTTTGTGACGTCTGCCATCCCAATCCCTAATAGCATAACTAGGCAGGTTTCGTTCATGGCATTAAGAATGACTAGATCATCTTGTCTAACCTCCTGTGTCACAGCTGACTTACTCATCCTGCCTAGAAGTGAAAGGAAAATAGCTTTTATGCTCTGTTAAAGTTGAAGGTAAATCTTGGTTTGCCCTAAACCAGGACTGTTCAGCTGGCAGCCACAGGCTGAATTTGCCATGTTGGAGGGCACCTGTCGTGCATATGTGTGTCGCGCTCCTAATGCCGGTGCATCCTTGACCTGCAAGCCTGGGTCGGCACGACCGGTTTGGCGCGAGGAGGGGGATTTATAACCGGACAGGTAGGTGATAACGGTGAGCAGGAGTCAGATGATTTAAACACAGCATATTGGTTACATAAAAAGTTTATTTTACTTACGCTACTGATGGCTTGCAGCATAGGCAGAGGAGTTGATTTATTCAGTTACAGCATGCAGATATCATGTTACCCAGCATTTACAGGGTGGGTAAGAGAGTTGCTTGTTACAGATTTCGAGCGATTCACATAAGCCATTGCAGTCTGCAGATTACCGAGAGCTCTTGATAAGAAAGATAACGACAAAGATAGACGGGCCAGCAAGACAGGGGTACGCCAGAAAGTTACGTAGGCAGAAAGATAATATCTGTTGTGCACAATCTGTTCTTCTTGAGTGTATACGCAGTTCTCTGCTTTGGGCGGAAGTTCTTTCAAAGTTACATTTGGCAAAGTGACCAATTATTACACGCTAGGCATGAATAATTAACGAGTTGGCACCGATGCTCTCTTGGTTTACTCAAGTTTCAGAAAAAAAGGGGGGTTATTTTTACTGGGGTGGTACTGGTCCTGTTTGGTCACAGGATGGCTCGCGTAGTATATTACTTTAATTTTGCAATTTCTTCAAAGACAACCAATTTGGTATCTCGTTACCAGGTTACGGTATCTTTCTTGACGTCATAGCCCTTGAGTTATGTACAATTCAAGGTTAGCTTCTCTTTCTCATATGGGAGACTCAAATGATTAAAAATGAGGCACAGACAGGGGTATGTATATGCAGCACTGTTAATACAGAGGGATAAATTACAATTACAGAGTTTGTTGTGTTAGCTTCTGACCTTTTGCCATCTGACCTTTTGCCATCGGCATCTGAAATCAAAGACTTTGATCTTTGACAATGTGGTGCAGTGATACGGAGGGGAGCATCAGTCTGCTTGTGTGTAGTTCACTGCTGGGGTGCACCCACCTGTGGTGGGCCAGTACAGGGTGCTCCTGTGCCAAGCCACCTGCCTCCCTGCACCCAGCCAAAAATCAAGTTTTGAGTGCCTCCCTTGGGGCACTTACATATGAGCTGAACCCCTTCTTGGAGCACACCAGCAAGCCTGGGCTAGCACTGCCACCACCCGGACTCCAGTCTTTGTTTGGGCCCTGTTCTGCCCGAGATACACAGGCCCTGTAGACCTTGGGATCTTGGAGTGCTTCTATTAGCCTGAAGCATAGCAAGTAGTTTCCCTCAGTCAGCCAAAAGAAGGGAGCAAAAAGGCGTGCCCAAACCCTGTCAAGCATGTACCACAAGGCTTGCTAATGGATAGCTTTATTGGTAGAGAGGGCAGGCTTGGGGAGGGGTATAAGTCAGAGAAGTATCAACAGAATAACCCTAAGCAAAGAGAACTGGCCTGAAAGCCATTGCATACACTTCTAGATTACTGTAAACTACATTTCTGGTTAAATTTCTGGTAATTTACTCACTTCTGCATCCTGATACAGAGAGCCATCTCTGTCTCCAAAAAAGTCCACAGATCCCCTGCTAGGAATAAAACTAACAAAGCTATGCCACTTCTTACTATGTTCCCTGTCCTGCAGGTTCCTCTTATACCAGATTGCATGCCTTCTGGGATAGGGATTATTTCTTAGCTAAGTGCATCCACTACAATTAAGTTCCAATCTATTCAGGACCTTTTGCACCGTAACATCTTGAAAACTAATAGTCAGCACCTAAACCCTTGTGGCCAAAACACTTTTGTCCATACCTGGAGTTGGTCGAGTATGAAAGGAGTTTCTCTCTTAAGTCTATCATCATTACTTGCACATAGGCTACAGAGGCTTCCCCAGTGCTTTAATCTTCTCCAAGTCTTCTACTTCCATTGCTGTAGGAAAGCAGACTTACAGGGATTTTTGTCTCTATTCCTAGTTGGGGTCTAACTGGCACAGTCTACATGTGTGCTGCTATGCCTGAATAAACTCCGCAGTAGGGCAGTACTTGTATTTTACTACCCTGCTGCAGAGTGAATTAGTTTCATGTGCCCCGTAGCTGTGTATGTGTAGATGGTGACACTTTACTGCACAGAAAACTAGTCTGAGCAGTAAAGTGTCTTGTGTAGATGCACCCACTGAATATAAAGACCTGATTTATATTCAAAATAAATCACTAAGAAGCTGTCCAAACCTGGGCAGGTCCTCTTTTGTTCCAGAAGTGAAAGCTGCAGAACGTGGCAGAAGTATATGTGTCAGGACTTGAGAAAATCAAGCTACTTCAGACCTGCCTCCTGGATGCAGAAGGTGTTGATGCTGCACTTTCCAAAAGCAATACATTTACTGTTAAACAAGTCTTATAAGAGGAAATCTCTGTAGGGGATGTAACCTTCATTGTAGGTAAGGCTGTCGTGGAATAACAAGCCTCTTGAGAAAGAATAGCAGAGTTTGCATCACCCCCACCATAAGAAACTTGAGAGCACAAACGTATGGAAATACAAACCTCTCTGGCTCCTTGGCAGGGAGTTGTTTTTGGAGCAGCCTTTTAGATTCCATCTCAAATGCCTTCCTCCACCTTGCCTTGCAGGCCCAACACTACATGGAACTTCTCTCCATCTGGATCCAGCAAATATCTGGCTTTCATCATCCAAGCATCAGTCAGGAAAGACCATCAGAGGAACAAGAGCCTTGTATTTCTTTCTTTTGTAATATGCCTCACTGCCAGGCCAGGATGTGAGAGGCAAACATATCAGCCATGGTTGCTAGGTGGCAGTACATGACAGTAGACTTCAGAAAAACCCCTTTGGCTTTGTGCGCTCACTCACCCCTCATTTGGGCAAATAGACAATCCCTTTTTGTGCCAGGGTAACTTTTCCTGTGTTTGGCTGTGTTTATATTAACACCCTGTTTGGAGAGAAGCAGCAGATAGACAATGGTATTTTTGTCTGAAAGCATGCTCTGAACTAAATACAAGCTTTAGCTGCAGTTGCTTATTTTTATCTAATCCCTTCCTTAGGGTTTAGTTGACTCCTTCCCCCTATGACTTCATTTTATGAATTTGTTTTGAGGGGTAGTGGGAAGGGAAAATCATCTTTTACCTGGCCTAGTGATTATCAGCAGGGATCCAAGTTTTCTGTTTCCTGAGGGGGAAAAACAGAGTAAAACGTGTCTTTCTCATTTTAGGAGAGAAACCCATGGAGTTTGCAGTCTTGCAATAAGCCCTCTGCTGGCAGGCAGAGCTCCAGCCTGCAGGGGCTGTGGGGAGTGGGAAGAGGGCAGTCAGGCAGGGGATCCATGTGCATCAGGCAGCCTGGAGAGCAGCTCTTGCAGGTAAGTGCAGGAGGGGGAAGGGGCAGGAATTGAGGCACCCATGCGGTGGGGGGAGTTGGGCAGGGCTGGGGCTGGAGCTGCTGCCCAGCCGGGTAGTGTGTGGGGCTTGGGGCCCAGGGTCACAATGCGCAGCTGCAGGGCCCCAGTGGGGAGTGGGACAGGGCTGCGGGCAGCTTGTCAGGGGGGAAGGGTGGGGCCAGCTTCCCACTGTTTCACACAGTCCCAGGAGGTAGGGAGGACCTGTGCCCCCCAGATCTGTGTGCAGGGTGGGGGCGGGGGTGCATTGCCCGCTGTGGGCTTGGGCTCCCATCCTGCTGCCGCCCCCCGGGGCTCCCTGCTTATCAGTCAGAATAGATAACCCAGCAGAACATCATTAAAGTGCTTTCAGAATGAACGAGAGTGCTTTATCCCGTCCACCCACTCTAGTCTCTGATATGGAAAGTTCAAAAATTTTCAAAGAACAAAAATGTCAAAATCCCATTCTGAACAATGTAGTCCAATCTGAGATAAGGCACTTGAAACACAGAGCCAAGCATGTCGGCATTAAGGCAGCACAATCTCATCACAGCAAGATATGTAACATTGTTTTCACTTCTTTGCTGTTGCATCAGGCAGCTTGCATGCTAAGTCTCTGCCTGTGTTTAACTTCAGGACTAGAGTGTGTTTGAGGAAAGGAGATGACAGGGTGCAGGGTCTGAGTCTCATCCCAGGTGCATGTACATCTAACTAGCTTTGTGGGACAGGCTGTTCTGTGTTTATACAGCATGTAGCGCAAGGGGATCTTGGCCTGTATCTGGGACTACACATATAGGTGCTGCCATCCTATTAACCGAAGCCTGAAGTAAGCAAATGGAGAATCAGGCCCATAGGTTTTGGGGAGCTGAAGGCTCTTCTGTGGCAGTTTGCTGTGCTCAGTCATAGCTGCAAAGCTTGTGACTTACCTGCTGTTCACCCTTGTCTCTTCTACCCAGCTTCTTTCTGTATGACAGCCTTACGTCCCTGCTTAGGTCTGCCGTCTCAGCCCTAATGGAAGTTGTTTAGCTCAGTGGTCTAGAAGCTGGCGCTGCTTGCTGCGGAGGATGCAGCAGGAAGCGTACTTGAAAGAAAAGTTTCTAGCTGCAGGTGCTGTTTCCAAGCCTGCCGCTGCCAATAATCTCAGAAAGAAGGGCTATCCACCTTCTTTCTCAGATTATATAATACAGATGTGCAGGTCATAAATAAATTGGGCAGATAAATGTCATGACCAGACAGATGGGGCTAGGGAGAGTCTCAGGCTTCTCAGATGCCTTTTGTCTCAGGCATTTGTTTCCATGCAGTATTTTTCATATACTTGCTTTACAATTTGCTAAGCACTGGTACTGCTGTGGCTTCCGAGGAAATGGGCCTTCCTGGCATGCATTCAATACAGAGGGGCTCAGATATCACATTTAGAGAGAGAAGGTGCTTGCGGGGCTTACTCTCTGTTTTCTAAGAATGTGCCCCAGGGGTTTAACCAGACCCCAGGATTTGTGCTGGGCATTTATACACGTGTCCTGGAAGTGGGAGAGGGGGGCGCTTTGATTAGGAGCTGCTATAAATTCAGGTGCCCAAAGCATCTTGTGTATCAGTGTCCCTGTGCTGAAAAATGGTGGTGGGGGTGCTTAAACTACAGTTTGCTGAATGAACTTTAGCTAAAGCTCCCCCCCGGCCACCATTTTTCAGTACAGGGATGCTGATACACAAGACGCTGGAGTCTGCTGGAGTGCAGTAATTACTATGCTCCAGCAGACTCGAATAATCAATTAATTGAGTTTGCTCTGATGCTCTGTAATTGCAATGCATTGGAGCAGCCTCGTTGCACATGCATAGGCACCCCACCGTGTCCCTTATCCTCTTCCACTGTCTTCCTGTATCTATTCCCTTGTCCTTCTCCGAAAGCCTTTCTCTCCCTTGAGAGCCCTTCCTATCCCTACACCATGCCCCCCTTCCCCTTACCTGTAGCACTAGGTCACTTCCTGCCACCCTTTTGCACACAACCACTTCCTTGCTCTCTGCCAGGAATTCCTGTCGTACATCCAGGCCTGGGGCAGAGGGCCAGATGCAGCTTTCAGCAGAAATTGGCACCAAGTCCTAAGTAGCTCATAAGCTGCCTAGTCCTAAACCACAAAACTGAACCAAAGGCTCTTCCTTCCTGCGTCTGACTCGCCTTCCCTTGAGTTCTGTTTAGAGGACCGTCCGTGAGTTCTTGCTTTTCATCTGATTTAATCTTACAAGTTCCGGAAGAACCTATGGGAAATAACTCCCAGGCTGGATGCATCTCCTGCCCTCCATGAATGTCACCGCCTGAATTAAAGTCATTCCAGGTCTTAGATGGACACTGGCACAATGGCCATTTCCATGCCCAGGATACCTTCTGCACTGGAGTTTGCAATGAGGTCTCTGACAACAGCCTTCTGTCTCTCCTCTGCAGAGCCTTCGTTATCAAAATTCTCCGCTGCCAGATTCGATCCTCTTGGACTCCCTTTATTTCTCCCTTCCTTTTACCTGGCAGATGGAACAAAAGAATTTGCAAGACTTCAGTGCTTTTACCCAGAGAGCCGGACGACTGACAGAAGGAATAAATCCAGCACCTGTGGCTTCCTATACTTGTCACTAAGCTGCAAGAAGCCACTGCTGTCCAGGCCGTAGGTGCACATCTAGCCATTTCCCAGGAGTTCCTGCAATGAATACAAGAAGGCACTGCATTTCCCCTGTGTAAGGATCCCATTTGAATCAATGGCTTTAGTACAAAGCTACAGCATAAGGCAGATGCGTATAAGATGATGCTGATGCTGAAGCCAGTGTTGCCACACTCGTCTGTTGGGAGCACGGGGGCCAGAAAGCCAGTGACAGGTAGCGTGGTGAATGTCCATAAGGCCCTGGGTGCCGAAAGGAGGGCCATCAGGGCATTCATACATGATGTGCATTTCTTGGAGGCCAACTGTTTTTGACACCCTTCGTAGTTCCAAGAGCACAGCCTTCATGAAATGCTGTTTGCACAGTCTTCTGCCCTGCTGCTGACCAGAAACAAGTCGCAGGTGGGGAAAAAACACAAGCACAAAATAAAATCCCAGAGCCTGCCAAGGTTCTCCCCATGGCTAGAATTGTACATAGAAAATGAACTTGCAGAAGCTGCCAGATCGGGCTTAGAGTAGCTTGAAATCATAAGGTGGCCGGCCAATGACGAGTGTGAAGCTGCTCTCTGCAGTGAGGCCTCCTCAGTCGATTATGCATTTCACTCACAGCTGCCACGGAGCTTATTGGAGCTGCAAAGGCAAAAGGTTTTGCACTCCCTGCATCTTTTTGCCGTGTACAGCACAGGATGAGAACTGACCCGTGCCCCAGTGCTCGTACTGTGGGTGGGTGCCCCAGGCTGTTGCATCTCCTGGAACGGACAGCATCATCCTTGTAGGCTTTGGTTCAGCCACAGGTGGGATACAGGACCGGCTCAGAGCACTGGTTTTTAAAGGGGAAGACTTCTAGTTGCACAGAGCTTTGGCTCTTGTTGAAATGATCTCAACATTTGGTACAAGAAGAAAAGAGTACGGAAGGACAGACAGTGGGCATAGGAAATGACTGATTGCTAGAAAGTGAGCTGCAAGCTACAGTGAGCTGGGGAAGCTATCAAAAACAGCCAACAGACTGAGGCAATGAAGCCACTCACTGCAAAGATGTGGAGATGGGACTGCCTGCCCTTTGTGTTCTTCCCATCTTCCCCAAGCTCCTGCATCTGAGGGTGACCTCTCAAAGTTTGCCTTATATTTCCCTTCACTGGTTTTTTCCAAAGCATTCTTTGAACTCTTTGCTACCTTGGCTTGTGTTTTCAGATACTCTGTCAGAATGGCATATTTTAATACTTGAACAGCTGGGAGACTTTTATTTCCTTTAAGTGATGCGCACATTAGGCTTTGACTATTTTAAACTCTACTGTAGGCTCCCTTTGGTCTTTCTTGCTGCTGAGGGGGCGAGGGGGGAAACTTCAACATCCAAAAAATAAAAGGAGCACTGCAGAAAGCATGTGGCTTCCTTGACTCCTGGCATGGTTGCGATGGGAGGCTTTCTTGGACTGGAATGATCAAACTGTTATGGTTTTTTTAAAAAAAACCCATAACTCCCCAAACGTACCATTAAAGAGAGAGACTCTGTGAGAACTTCATCTCCATAGAGCACTTTCACTCCAGACATAGCTCACATCACTTAGAATTATAGAAAAGTTAGAGTTCGAAGGGACCTCAGGAGTCCTCTAGTCCAAGCCCCTGCTCAAAGCAGGACCATCCCCAACTAGATCATCTCATCCAACGCTTCGTCTAGCTGGGTCTTAAAAACCTCCAAGGATGGAGAGTCCACAACCTCCCTGGTTAACCTGCTTTCTGGGTAACTATAGTTTTAAAAAGGAGAGCCATCCATAGAGAACTGTCTAGGATTTAGGAACTGAAACTGTGTTCAAGGAACAAAACCCCCACTTCTTTATTTCTATTCACAGATCAAACTAGTTGTATTACTTCAGGTCGAACTAAGGGGTGACCAGCCGCATTGGTAGGTGGTTGTGCAAGAGGCAAGGGTGATCTCTCTCGTTCCCTCTCTCCTAAGAATCTGACGTGGAGCGGTGTTTAATTTGGGGGGTATGTGGCTCCTCTCTGCCACTCACTTCAAGCTGTCTTTCACATTCTCAGCACCTGTACTTAGAACCAGATTTTCCAAAGGGCTCAGTCTCTGACATATCGACCAAGTGACTGAGGAGAAACTCTTCTAAAAATTGGGCACTGATGTGGAATACGGCATGGAAAAGCTGACCCCTCTAGTAAAATTGTCTGTCAAATAAGACTTGTCTCAGCTGTCCTGGTGGCTGGGTCAGATGTACATCTGGCCAGACATACACCTTAGCGCTTGTGACTCGTGTTCCCGGTGAGCCGAGAACTGCTGTCCTTTTCTTGGACGCGCACCTCCCTCCTGGGCCAGCCCTGTTCCCTCCAACTGGCTAATTAGCTATGAAGCTCGGTATTTTTGATGTTGGAGGACACCGACTGTAGTTTCTCCTTGGCCCAGGATAGAGTTTCTATACCATCCTCTTCAAGCATCATTTCAATCCACCATTAAAATGCAGGTGCTTCTGGGGCCGAGGGCAGCAGTGTTGTAAGGGCCTTGCTACACCTTGCATTGTGAGCTACATTGTGAGTTTGGAGCAGCCACGTGTTCAACTTGAGCGGCACGTCTGTGAGGAGTGGCCCCACCGTAATGGAACAGAAGCTGAGTTGTGTGGCTCTAGAGATAGTCCTGCCTTGGAGTGGCGTAACTTTGAGCTGCATAACGAGCGCATTAAGCCACTTTCTGGCGTTCATGTGCAGACAGCCCAGGGCTCAAGAGCTGTAGGATCCACCCAAAATTAGCATGTGATAAGGCCCTAACCGCACATACAAACCTATGCTAGAGTTTAGGGCAGGGAACTGTCCCATTTGAAGCTACAAGGGGAGTTTCAATCAGAAGAAAGTTAACAGGACAATTTTCCCAAGCAGGATGATGATTCCCTTTAACGTGTTCTGGGGGTGTGGGTTTTGTATCTCGACTGAATGATTTCAGAAGTAGAACAGCCTAGAAACAGAGGTCACCTTGGATCAGACTTCAGGAGCTGTAGCTATTTTACCATATGTATAAATTTGAATAGATTATCAGTATGTGGAGAAGGCAGAAAGGGTTTGGATGAAACAAGCTATCAAATTCCTTAGTCCAGAAGGGTGATTCTCATCCTGAAGACACTGCTGTGCTGTTGTCCAAGATGCAGCTTTCATCTGATATTGAACAAACCAAGCAAATGACTAAATTGGAGGTTTTGGCAGGCACAGGCATAAGGGTATTTCAGTACCTCGTGTTGGAAAAATTAACATAACACAACGGTTTGGAAGCCTCTTATTTTAATCAGTCCATATTGTACAGACTTGCACCCACAATTCATTTGCATAAATCCCAGGCATCTTGCCAGTTAAACTCATGTTTCTGTGTGTTTACTTCTGCTTCCAAGCATGTCTTCATAAGTTTCCTTTTTGGCCTTTGTACCACTTTGAGCTGCAAGCTAAATGAGGGAAGTGTTAGTAAGACTGACCTCCAAGGAAATCTCAGTTGCAGCAGAAAGAAGTTTCAATCCCACACAGGAAAGGTGCAAAGTGTTGCACAAATTAAAGCACAGTGTTAAAAGAAGAAAGAAATTGCTCACAGACCCCTACTGCACAGCAGCCATGTTACCCTGACCCAACCGTACAAATAGGGCCATGTAGGAAGGCGAATGTATGTTGAGAATGACAAGGATCGTATCTGCTAGGAGATGTGTCCATACTCTGATCTGCAATATTTCATACCCTACACTTAAGAGTAGGAGAGAAAGCATGCAGAAGACTTCGCTATCTACTGTTCTTTGTGACTAGCCATGCCGGGTGTTTTAATCTCCTGTGAAGAGGTAGCTCCTACTGCTGTTTATTCTGGGCTGTGGGAATCTTGCGCTCCGTGCTGCGTATTGTGAAAAAATTTGCAGGGTAAAATTCAAGACCTCAGTAAGCACCTTCATCCTTTTGTCCTTCTTCTGATTCTGACTCCATTTTTACGGATGATGTGCAGAGCAGAGGAGCTCTTTCCAAGTAGTGACAGCTGGGGGAAGTCCTTGGATTTCTGGTCTCAGTGTGGAGCGTATGTATGTTCAGATCAGCCCACTCCGATATGGATGCAGAATTGAAATTAACTTGAAGGCACAGGCAGGTACTCTTGGTAAAAACTAGATTTTTCTACTGCAGTGTGTTATAACAAAGTGGACTAAATCTGGGAGTTCCAGCACCTCCCTGGAAGGAAGCTATTGAAAGTGGTCAGGTTTCAGGTAAAGGTTTTGAGAGAGAGCAATGAAATACAGATTGGATGGAAGACCAAGGGCAGTAAGCCGATATAATTTAGTGGGTCTTTTGCTTCTAAACAAAGTGTTAGACCCCATCCACCTTTCCCTCATGCTTAAGACTTGTCTCTCAATTAAATTACATTAGTTTAACATCATATGTGATGTATTTTTTTGAAGCATCACATTTTAACTTGGCATCTGACAGATGTTCAGCGTAAGGCGTGATAGGAATCTAAGCTACGACCCCAACAGTTGTGCCTTTTGCCACGCCGGCCTTGCGTGGCAGGATGCACAATTTTGGTTTGGGGATTGAATCCTTATTGTACCTTACTTGTCAGTGCAGGTGGAGCCCAGGATCATGAAGCTGGGCTTCCCTTGCACCAGCAAGTTAAACCCAGGTCCTGACAATTATCTGATTGTCAGCTGGGGTGGGAACCGAACTGGGATCTGAAACCAGCCCCGGTCAGGTCGCCAGCTACAGCTGACAATCACCTGATTGTCAAAGTCCCAGCTGGGGTTTTTTTCAACTCCTGCTGCATGGGGATATTGGGACCAGGCTGTGGCAGCCTGATCCTAGGGGCCCCTTACCTGGGGCAGAGTTAAAATGTCATGCGCTTTCAGCTGGTTGGCACAAGGGATTTTTAAAGGCCTCTGGACAAACTGGGATCAGGTGGCCATAACTGCGGTGTCCCAAGCCCTGGGGCTACTCCCCACAGGATACTGAGACTCAGCTGACTGTCGGGATCTCTCACCCCCACTGCAACACGTCCAGTTTAACACATGATGCAAACAAGCAGCAAAGTTGTTACCCATTTATGTGTGGCGTAATTTTGTGGCTCCTTAAAGCCGGTTTAAGGCATGATAATGCAGAGAACCTGTGGCTGGGTTACTATTTAAGGTGTGATTAACCTGTTAATCACATCTCGAATGGAACATGTATGAAGGACCTTAATGAGCAGATTTTAAGTTAAATTAAAGTGACTCACTTTAAAATTAAAGGTCTATCGGTACAGATCAATTATAGAGCCTGCATTGAGACATGCCACACTTGACCTGCGTGGGCTACCACCCAAACGAGAGGTGAGATAGCTGCCTTATTGTGCACAATGTACTACACTAAGCTTTGAACCAGAACAACTGCAACTGCCCTAAGGGTGACACTGATATTTAGTTTAAAGAAAAAAAAAACGCAGGTGTACGCACACACACTTTTCACCATGTGCGCACGCACCCCTCACCAAAATAGTTGTGAGCACAACATGGTAAAGCCTTAGATTACTGGTTCTCAACCTCACTGGGTTTGAGGCACCCCTTATGAAAATGGAGGGACTCCTCTAACATTTGTGGATTGAGTGGCATCCCAGCTCAAGAACCAATGTATTTATTATAGTGCTTATTTCTTTGCAGAAGGGCAGGAGGGAGCCGGAGCCTGAGCCTGCACTTACCTCCTAAGCTTATCTGCTTATCTCCTCACGACTCCGTGAACTCTTCAAAGAATCGGGCAGCACCCCAGGGTTGAGAATTACTGCCTTTATATTGTGGTGCAGCCTGGACAGCAAGGGACTGCATCACCCGGGATGTTAGCGAGGTCTAAGCACCCAGGCAGTGCCATGAATATTGTGGCGTTTCATGATACTCAGCTGAGCACAGAAATTTCGGATTGCTGCTTTTTTGTTGTTGTTGTTCTCAGTGTTTAGTGATGTTGTCCTTTGCCTCCTGTACACCTGGAAACCCATTAGTGCTGCCTCGCTGCATTTATCTGCTTAGCCAAGCCTTCCTGGGATTTTCAAGGTCACTTCCTCCTCTCATCTAGGTGTCCTGCAGTTCTTGCGCCTTCTGTTCATCCTTAGAGGAACCCAGGAGGAAATCCTAGTGAAACCAAAGCTTGGGCAGGGCTTTAAATGAGGATGTAACAAATATTTCTGCGTAATAGTTTGATGTTCTGTGAAGGCAGCCTCCTACCTTGGCTTGAATAGTGTCCTTGTGCTGTTTGCAAAGCAGAGCTTACCCTGTCTTTGGAGCGTGCATTTTTCTCATCTGCAGCCCAGGCAGAGAGCACCTGCTAAAGAGACTTGCACCTCCCAAAGGCAGTGGCATGCGGATTTTAGCTAGCCTGTCAGAGTAAGCTGCTGTTGTCTCGCCCCCACTGTTCATGCAACTGTATTGCCTTCTCTGCACCCTGTCTGTTAGCAGGGAACGTTTTACCCTCTGTTAGCTGGGTAAGCCAAGGTGACGATGCTTAGAGCTCCTTCATTAAGCACAAACTGCTTTTCTCCACACTTAAGGTCTTTCATAACGTTCCTCCTTATCTCCCCTGGGCTAGAGAGACAAAGACTCCCTTCTGCTCTACCAACAGGTTACCCTTGATTGTGCCTTTCTCAAATTTACGTCCACTGTTTTCTCCCTTGTCCTTTGAAGGCATCCCCTGGAAAAATCCACAGGGTCCTCCTTCTCAGAAATGCTCTTTCACATGCACCTCTTCCCGGAGACCTGCAGAACACCTGACAATTGTTAGCCAGCTGGTGTGCTGCAACTGCTGCCTATTATGCTGTTCATAAGGGCTTCCCTTTCTCTGTGCTGTATCTACCCCTTATTAAATGTGGAGCCCGGTTACAATGGAAACTTAGCATGTATTATATTTAGATCATAGTGTGACCGTGCTGTATTAAAAGTCAGATCATGTTCTGAGCAGTCACATGGTAATGCCTACTATGATCTTAGTCCATTTTGGTCAGGGCTGGAGATGGCACTGACCCTGGCACTCGGAGCAGCACCTCGCATGTCTGCCTGTGAGCATGTGTAGCCTCCGTTGCCAGAGCCCAGGCTTTTCCTGCTGCCCAGCCTGGGAGTGCCTGGCACACCAGCGCAAGCTAGGTCTCTGCTGCTGACAGTCCTGAACCAGCTCCAGTGCAGTGCAAGGGACAGGACAGACAATCAGCTCTTCCCCAGAGGATTTCCCTTAATGCAGGAGTCCTCCATCGCACAGTTCAGTTGGATTTAAGGCGATAAAGGAGGTCCAAACATGGTATTTATCTCTGTGGAGCAGTCCGATGATAGCTGAACTTGTGTTACTTCTCCCACAAAAAGTTGTAATTTGCTATAATCGAGTCACACTTTGCAGGTATATTACTGCTTGAAGGGTCAGGTTTTAAGTGCAGCTAGCACACCTCAGCGTAACGTGCAACATGGCCCTTAGATCCAGTTCTTTGGAGCAGGAACTACCTTCATGATGTATTGCTACAGTGCGTAGCACAATGGTGCCCTAAGTGAAGTGCACTGCTAAGTGAAGTTTGGGATATAAGATGTTCAGGGATCAGGAAGGAATCACAACCCAGCATTTCTGTATACAACACTGTCCCATGATTGAAAATGGCCACTTTCCCTTGGAAGTGAAGGGAAGATACTGGAATCAGGAATAAGCATGGAAGAACACAAAGTATAATATGAACTGTCCTTTCAGAAGCTCTCCCGCCCCCAGTTGCACTATACTGCTGGTTAATGGCCCTGCTCTGTTTTAAATGACCTCTGTGAGTGAGTCACCCCTTTGGGACTGCCCAGGCTGTGAAAATAAATCCAAAGGAGTGACATGCTCGCAGTGAGAAGCAGCCACCAGCCCCTGGCTCCTGACAAGACCAAGGTAGGTGGATCTGGGCTGAAAGCAGGTGCCTCTTCAGGCTCCAAGGACTTCAAGGGCACGTCCAAATGAGCACCCATGTGTGGTTTGTGGCACTGCAGCCCCATTGGCGGTGCTTCAAACTGCACATGCAGGCAGCAGTGCCAGGGGGAGAACGGGAGAACCTGGTGTCAAGAAAAACCACATCAAAAAAACTGGGACAGTACACGTGGCAACATGGTGCACTTCCCAAAACCAGAGTCGGCCAGCCAGAGCCACACTCGAGCTGCCGGCCAGACTCTGTGTACCCGTATCACCACCACTGGGGCTCACAGGGCAGCCCAGCCTCCCCTACCCCACCCAGGGCAACTTGCTGCATGCCCGAGTACATGTCCACAGGTGTTCCCCTGGGATGTGTAGCAATGGCATATAGTTGTGCTGCTGCTATTTCTCCCTGGGGCATGCATGTGTGTGCTCATCTGGATGTGCCCTGTGACATCTGCTGCATTCAAAAAATCCTCTTCAAGGAGCCTGGAGGGGAAGGACTGCATGTGCGGCTGTGAGTGAACTCCTCTACAAGCTGCCAGCTTGCTCAGCTTGAGCTGGAGGGAGGGATCAGAGTCCCCCTGCCTCTTGCATCTAGCCTGGCTCCCCCCCAGTAGCTCAGCTGGGGGGCTCCAATCCCTTTCCCCTCCCTCCCCACCTCCTCCAACTCAGGATATGCAAAGCGCAGCCTGCAGCTCGCTGCTTCTGGCTTTTTCCTCCCCCCTCCCTTGCTGCTGTCAACTCCAAACGTGAAAAACTAATCCTAGGGAACACAAATTCCTTAAGGCACTTTAAAGCAGAGCGCCTTCATCCAATCCTTCATTTGAGGGGGGTTCATTTTGCATGCAAATGGCCCTTTAAAAGGGCTCTCCAGCTGTGCACATGTGTCACGGCATGGCCGTGGAGCACTTCCAGGGGTCTGAGCGCATGAAAAACGTAACTTCTGTCTGCACCCTGTTTCTGTAACTGCTCTTATTCTAGAGGCTCCCAACAGCTTCCCAGACTGAAAGGATGGGGATCGGTTGCATCTTCACTGAAGTGGCAGCTGAAAGAATTCGACCCTGTTCTCTAAGCAAACCCAGGGATTGGTAACAAATAATCCTCTGTTTTGCTTCCCCATATGTACAGCTTCCTTCTTCATTCACATAGGCCAGGATTTTAAAAGCAGACTCCCATTTTGCACCCTTGAACTTTTGGTGTTTCTGGTTTCATGCCTCAAGCTGGGCATCTAACATGAGTGTCACTTTTTACTGAAAAATGTAACTTTGTTATCCCTCCCAGCAAAATTTAGCATTTTGGCACTTGAAACACTATGCAACAATCAACCTACGGTACTTTTGTACCTGAGGCAAATGTGAGTTACCTGGACTCGAAGGGGTTACTTTTGGGATCTCAGAGTAGTTTTGAGAACCACATATGGAGTCAAGCCCTTAGGAAGGAACGTGACAAAGAAAGAGGCATGCTAATCCCCTGTCTAATCATCAGCATTTTTTTGTTACCGAGTGCCTATCAGTTTCAACCCACATTTGGAGCCCTATGGTGGTAGGTGCTGTATAGATACTTAGTAGGAGGAAATCTATACTTGTAATATCTAATCTAAATATACAGTGCCAGCCCAGGAGACCTTATTCAATGCCTGACCCAGTGGGTCATGCTGCTTCTCATTTGGAGGTGTTGAAAACTAGTTTAGTGTCAGGAAGTGGGAGGTTTTCCATCCTCTCCCTTCCTGCGTTGTCCTTTGTTGCATGGAGGTGAGATTATGAAGCTACTATGTTGTGGGTTATTGAAAAGTAGAAATCTACCTGAGATGCATTTAAAGTAGAGATGCCTCTCTTCAGTGAAAAATAATAGACACTTACAATTCTCAGAAGAGAACCCTTCAATAGTTTTATTTGGAACCAGCCTTGTTAGCTAAATGAAGACCAATTTACAGATATTTTCAGGGAGTCCCATGCATGCTATTAGCACACATTGAAATCTGTCTCTTTCTTCCCCTGGGGTTGGAATTTTTTCCAAGGAAGTCAAAAATAGCCTTTGTGTTTAAAAAAGAAAAAAAATTGCTTGGCAATAAACTAAATGAGGTGGGGGCGGGGAGGAAACATGTATGGAGTCAAGTCAATGACAGAAGAGTAATAAATTGGCTGAATTTCTACTTGGTTATTGATTCTGAGTGGAGATTTGCCTGAGTAGGAAAGAAGGCCCCAAGCCAGCAAAGCACTTAAGCATGTGTTGAAATTTTAAGCAAGTGAATAGTCCCAGGCAACGGAAGCCTGATTCTGCACTGAGAAAGGCAATGGGAGTCTTACCCTGGACCTTGGTGAGTGCAAGGTTAAGCTGTAAATAAGGAACCCAGGAATTGGCCCCATAGCAACTAATAAACACATTGTTTATTAAAATCATTGGACTGGCGGCCTTGGGAAGCAGTCATGCATAGACCTTACCAAAGGGAGCAGTAGTAGTAGCTGCAGCCCGTTGTGTTATTTGTATTGCAGCAGCAGCAAAAGGCCCCAGCAAAGAGCGTGACTTCACTGTGGTAGGCGTTTTACGTACCTTCCCCCTCCTTCCCCCCCACCATGAATCCAAGACCAACTTCTGTCGTTGGTTGATTTCTGCTCCCCGCAAGACCATTCCTTCCAAAGCGCTGGACATTGGCCACCGGTACAGTTGGGAATTGACTGCGGTATTCTGGCACTCCTTAATGATCTTAAAAACCTCATGGGCGTTTATTTGGTAGTCTGGCTTGCATAGTCAGGGTCCAACTCATTTCTAATTTTAGACACAGGGAAAGAATATTTTTGCATGAGAGAGGAATGGGCTTGCAGGGGTCTTTTGTGCTCAGGCCACGGTTCTGGTCTTAGTTGGCATTCAGATGATCTTAATTAACTTCCTGTCAATGCAGTGGCAAAGTGTTGGCAGTGTCTCCCTGGCTCTATACCTATGGCACATTGCACACTTTTCTTCATACCTGACTTGTGGCTGTGATTTTTGAGTAAGGTCAGAGTATACATTTTTATGGAGCCTGTTGGAAAATTGGTGGCCTGCCAACATAGAATATGGTCCAGTTTCCGGTACTCCAGTGTTTTTCCAAATACATTGTTGAATAGCCATCATATTCTGAAGACTTTCATAGAATCCCGATGCCCAGGAAAAGTGAACTTGCTAAATGGGTACTTTGCATCAGTTTTTCATCAGTCCCATGGGACGGCTGCCCACTGTGGATCAGGGAGGCCCGGGTGAGGGAGATTCCTTGCCCTCCATTGAAGCTGACCTCATGAAGGAACACCTTGACAGGCTGGATATCTTCAAGTCAGCTGGCCCTGACGGTTTACACCCAAGGGTACTCAAGAAGCTGGCAGGCATCATAGCTCAGTGCCTGGCACGGATCTTCAAGAGCTCTTGGTGCTTTGGTGAAGAGCCCAAAGATTGGACGAGGGCCAATGTCATGCCTATCTTTAAGAAAGGGAGGAAAGTAGATCCAGCAAACTACAGGCCCAGCAGCCTGACCTCTGTCCTGGGGAAAGTCTTGGAAAAATTATCAAAGAGGCCAACCTTAATAGACTAGCTGAAGGCAATATCATGAGGGATACCCAGCATGGGTTTGTTGCGGGTAGGTCTTGCTTGATCAATCTCATTTCCTTTTATGACCGGGTGACTTATCACTTGGACAAGGGGGAAGAGATTGACGTTGTGTATCTTGACTTTAAAAAAGCCTTCGATCTGTTATCCCATGATCACCTCTTGGCTAAACTGGCTAACTGCGGCTTCAACCTCACCACAATCTGCTGGCTGGGGAATTGGCTCCGCAGCAGGACCCAGAGGGTTGTGGAGGACAGAAGTCAATCGTCGTGGTGCCCTGTGACCAGCGGGGTCCCTCAAGGCTCTGTCCTAGGGCCTATACTGTTTAACATCTTCATCAATGATGTGGACATTGGTGTCAGAAGCGGACTGGCCAAGTTTGCCAATTACACCAAACTCTGTGGTAAAGCATCCACACCTGAGGACAGGAGGGTGATCCAGGCTGACCTAGACAGGCTCAGGAAATGGGTGGACAAGAACCTGATGGTGTTTAACACCGAAAAATGCAAGGCTCTCCACTTGGGGAGGAAAAACGTGAAGCATGCTTATAGGCTTGGCAGTGCTACAGTGACTAGAACTACAGATGAAAGGGACTTGGGCATCATGATTGACCACAAGATGAACATGAGTCTGCAATGTGATGTTGTAGCTAGTAAAGCGACCAAAACACTGGCTTGCATCCATAGATGCTTCTCAAGCAAATCCTGGGACATCATTCCTCTATTGTACTCAGCCTTGGTGAGGCCGCAGCTGGAGTACTGCGTCCAGTTTTGGGCTCCACAATTCAAAAAGGATGTGGAGAAGCTTGAGAGAGTCCAGAGGAGAGGCACGCGCATGATCAGAGATGAGGAAAACAGATCTTACGATGACAGGCTGAGAGCCATGGGACTCTTTAGCCTGGAAAAGCGCAGGCTCAGGGGTGATCTGATGGCCACCTGTAAGTTTATCAGGGGTGACCACCAGGATCCGGGGGGAACATTTGTTCACCAGAGCGCCCCAAGGGATGACAAGGTCGAATGGTTATAAACTCCTTCAAGACAGTTTCAGGCTGGACATGAGGAAAAATTTCTTTACTGTCCGAGCCCCCAAGGTTTGGAATAGACTGCCACCAGAGGTGGTTCAAGCACCTACTTTGAACACCTTCAAGACATATTTGGATGCTTATCTTGCTGGGATCCTATGATCCCTGCTGTTTTTATGCCCCTGGGGCAGGCGGCTGGACTCAATGATCCTCTGGGATCCCTTCCACCCCAAATGTCTATGAAATCTATGAATCATAGAAAATAGGGTTAGAAGGGACCTCAGGAGCTCATCTAGTCCAACCTTATGCTCAAATCAGGACCAGCCCCAACTAGATCATCTCAGCCATGGCTTTGTCTAGTTGGGTTTTAAAAACCTGCAAGGATGGAGAGTTCACAACCTCTCTGGGTAACCTGTTCCAGTGCTTTACTACCCTCCTAATGGGATTTTTTTCCCCCAGTATCCAGCCGAAACTTCCTTTGTTGCAACTTTAGATCATTGCTTCTGTTCTGTCAATGCTATAGACATCAGCTGGAGTTTCACCAGAGACCAATAACAGAGTAGGATGCTCTATAAGCCAGTGCAGAGTTTTCTGAACCATCCAGTCCTTGCTAGGTTGGTTCACATTACTACATTTCTAATTTTTATTAAACAGTCAGACTAGAAATGGGGCCATGTGTCTGGGTAATTTCAGCCTCAAGGAAAGAATACCAAAGGGAGGCATGATAACTGTCTAAAGGTACAGAAAAGGATGTTACACCAGAGGACAGGAAGCAATTATCATCGTTAGTCAGCGATGATAGAACAAGTAATTAAGCTTAAGCTGCATCAGGGAAATTTTTAGACTGGATATTTGGAAAAGCTTTAAAACTGAAAAACTGAAAGAAGTGAACTGGAGAAGGGAATGAGCTGCCTTGGGGGGTGGTGAAATCTGGGTGTGTTCAATGTCATTCTTCATAGCCTTCTTTGACAGAGAGCTCTGTCTTATTCTCACACCATCTCAAAGGAAGGGTGGAAGAGATGACAGATTGGAGGTCCTTTCTAAATGAAGGTGCTGATTCAGGAAAATAGTTCTTGTTCAGGGAAGTAATTATAAATTACCTTGACTCAATTTCAGTACCTCAGGGTGCAAACTCAATCAGCTATACATCTGGCGGGTGGCACTTAACTTGTGGCATGCCAACCAAAAAGGTTGGTCATCATTGATCTAAATAATGAGGACCAAAGCCAAAGCTGAAGTGAACTGCAACCCAGGCCTCGTTTCTTTTGCCTCTAGTTATCTCATTGTTACAATGGGCTTTATATAAGGAAATGGGTAGGCCACAACATGGCCATGTACAAGTTGATGAAGGAGGAGGAACCTTTGCTGTGTGGAGGGCTGTCCATGAAGATGTGATAGTAGAAAGGGAAGAATGAAGCTGAGCAAATATAGATGAGACTAAATATCAGGGAAATATGAGGAAGGGAAGGGGGCATCTTGGACAGCCAGGTGCCGTGGAAATCAGAGAGAACAGTTGAGCAACTATAGCTCTTCTGACTGGCCAAGAGAGGAGCAGTGTGTGTATGTGACATCTTATGGAGGACTGGCCCACTGATGGGTGTGGTGGGGGGTGGGTGAAGACAAAGGTTGGCTGCAGAGTCTGACCAAAGACTGGCAGATCTTAGGAAAGGGTTGCCTTACAGTGAAAATGCAGCCTGGACTGTTCCCAAATGACACCAGCTCAGAGGTACCTTGAGTCCAAAGGCTTAATACAATAGGGAGAGACCCAAGCTTTTAGGGCTTTGGAGATAATTGGGCTTATCTGGAATGCAAGTTTGATTGTGCCATGCAAGGCAAACTAGATAAATACTGGGTATGAGCTGCCTTGGTGTGCATGTATGCAGCTACTTTCAGGGAGAAAGGGAGCATGGAGAGCCCCAGGTGGGGGGACACTGCAGGGAAGCAAGCTGCAGGAGAGCTGGTGGGAGTAAACAAGACCTATGAATACCTATGCCCCCAGTAGGGCAATGCCTGCATTAGTAGTAGGAACTCTATTGCAGGGCTAGTTGCTCCACAATAGGACTGCAGGCTAAGGCGCTGCAGGGGAAATGAGGCACTGCCATAGGTGGGCTGCCATGGAGAACAGGCAGGGAATCAAAACAAGGGGCACCTGTAGACAACCCTGACCAGAGAGGGGCAGGGCTTTGGGCATAGAAGCCCTGACCAGAGTCAAAGCAAGGCAGTCTGGCCCTGCAAGCTGTAGAGGAAGGAGCTCCTAGTTAGGGAAACTGCAAGGGGGTACCAGATGGACTGCTGAGCTGCCAAGGCTGGGGGGTTATGTTGATGCCTAATGAGGGCTGGACCAGGGGTTCATTTGCCTATCCTAAGGTGGGGGCAGGCTTTTCTTTTTAAAGGGGCAGTGTTTTGTTTTCCTTTATGTTGAAGTTGGTGGGCCCAGAAGGGAAAGTGTGTTATAGCCAGGCTTATCTTTTGGTTTAGGTTGGGACTGTGAGGGGTGGTCTTTGGAGGTCCCATTAGTGCCTTAGGGGCATCTGATTCCCTTGGGCCCTGTTGGGGACAGGTTCAAGACAGAGAGAACCCAGGGCCCTGAGCTGGTCAGAGCATAGGGCCACTGGGCCCAAGAAAGGTGCGGCCAGGGTCCTAGTGCCCAAGAGGTACAGGGGCCTGGGGACAACACTAGAGCTGGTGTTTAGAAGCTGGGTCCAATACAGTGGGCCTGGGCTAGAAGGCCCAGCCAGAGAAAAGGGGTGGAGGCTGAGAAAGCCAAAGCCCCAAAAGGAAAGTGATGATCAGCAACACCTGTGATGCATGGGATGTGGTGTAGGGAATGATAAAGCCATGCAATTACCCCTTAAGACTTATGAGTGCCCTGGGAGCATGGACAGGCTGAGACTGCCCAAGCAGCTGAAGGATGGGATTGAGGCCAGTGGTGCCTAGAAGGGACCTACTGGCTATTGGACAGAATAAGACTTACTCTAGGACTCTTGAGGCAGCCTCCCTTTTAACACAATAAGTACATCAAGGCATGGCAGGAGAGATAGAGGGGAGGGTACCCTAGACGGCAGGGTGCAGCATAGGTTATGGGGCCACTCACATGTGTACATTGATCTTTCCAGGGTAGACTTGAAGGTGGTTGAATATGTGTTGTATCCCCTATATTGCTGGCAGCTAAAGGATCACAAGGAGTCCCCCCACTCTACAGATCAGCAACAGTACTGCAAATTTTTCATTCATCCCTACCTTCCAGTGGGGGAAAGCTAGCCTCTCTGCCCCCATAAAACTTGGGTTGCCCAGGGCTGGAAGGAAATACTGCCCTTACTCCCTGTTGCCATATCTACAATGAAGAAAGCCCTGGGTGGCCTGCTGGAGAGGGCACCTTGGCTGCCCCAGGGGTACAAGGGAGATGGGCGCACAGGCGGTCTTCTCTTCCATCCTGCCAGTGAGCGGTCGAGGCAGACGCCACGAGATGTGCATAGCAGAGACCAACTGGAGGCTACAGGAATGGTGCTTCGAGGCGG
>NW_017728886.1:260015962-260033306 GCF_001723895.1 Crocodylus porosus | reverse complement strand
ACCCCGGTGCTCTTTCCTGCCAAGGCAGGGGGTCGGACTAGATGATCTACCTAGGTCCCTTCCGACTCTAGCTACTATGAAACTATGAAACTGGCCAAGAATGTGCTCTGCAGTGGGGCTGAGCCTGAGGACATGACCCCTCTTACCCTGGATGGAGGTTCCCCAATTGGTACTAAAAGAACTGAGGCTGGCAACTGGATCTATGTATGCCCTCCCTGCACGACTAAATTCAAATTGGCCTCTGCGCTGGGACGATCAGGAAGTTCTAGGTATCAGTTATCTTTTGAAGAAAAGACCCCAAATCCCCAGGAGTCATATAAACCTGTGGTCTGTGGGCACCGAATGCAGCACTCGGTGAAGGAAAGCCGATAACCCAGTCTGGCAGTAGAAGCATTTGGGTACACAAGTCGGGGGTGGAGTTTGCTTTGTATGCTGGACTCATTTTATCCCGGTGACGAGCTAAATAGACAGAGGAATTACAAGGAAACGGAATTAGTGTTTAGAGCAAAATTAAAGGGAAAGTACCCAGCTAATGGCAGCATTTTCACTATATCTGTCTCCTTATTTCATTCATTTTGCTAATCCTCTGAAGAAACTGCTTGCTGGCACATAAAACCCTCGAGTAGCCATTTCAGTTTGCTTGATGGTCCCTAAGGCAAGTAAATTTTCAGTCTGACTGGCTTTAATCCCAGTGGAGAGACCTGGCATGCTATTACATGGCACAGCAGGAGTACAAGTGGTGAGGTAATCACATTAAAGCACCATTCCATTTAGACATAATCTGTAAGAATCTCAGGAAAGCATCAACCATTATTATGACTCCTGATGTCCTTCAGGCAAAGTCTTTGCACAAAAATATCCACCTGTCAAAAGCAGACAAGCATTTCCATTCAAAGGAAAGGTAGGTGAGATGTAAAAGTGACACAATATTATTTAAACATCCTATTACAAAAATTACTGTTCATCTATATAAAACTGAGTGATAGGATCTTAGTCTGTCAGCCAGATCAATGTACTTGCCCTGAGTTGGTAGATCTGAAGGACCAAGGAAAGTATTAGCAACAGCAGGGGTGGCTGTAAAGACTTCCAGCTTCCATCCATCAAGGCTGGCGCCCTGCCTCCAGCAGCGCGAGGTCACGGTACCGCTGAGGAGGGCAGCACGGCCTGGGCGACTGCATTGCAGAGCAGGATGAAGGATCCCCTCGCAGGGCACGCTGCTGATATGTTTATAGCCCGTGACCTGAGCTTGGTTAGCACACCACAAGTTCAGCCCTGACCCTCCCAGAGTGATGCCCTGACCCTCACTCCTCAGAGGCTTATGGAGTTGGTACCCTGGGATGCCAAAGGGTGGAGAGTGGAGGGGGGCTTGCCCTCCACAGAGCAGCGTGGGAGCCAGGGCACCACTGTGAGAGAGATGTCCTTGCCAAGAGCCAGGTTAACCCTTCCCTGCCCCTGTAATTGCTGCAACTTTATATGGCAAGCAAGGTTTAACCTCACTCTTGGTGGCGATGCGTGATGCCTTCTCTCAGTAGGCTGTATAAAGCAAGGATGTATACATGGAGGGACACACACACACACACACACACACACACACACACACACACACACACTGCAAAGTAGCTCACCCACAAGGTGTTTTGTGTCTATTCAAGATTTTGCCTTGCCTCTAAAAAGAAATCTCTCGTGACCACTGGTAGAAAGCACTTTGGATCTGCAGCTGAAGTTCGTTATCACATTGTGGTACAGAGCTTAAAGGAAGAATTGGACAGTTCTTAATGTCATCTTAATTAACTTAAATTGTAGTGCAACTTCTGTTCTTTCTTATGCTACCTGTCCTTCCCGTCCTGTGTAACACATGGCTGAAGTGTGCCCTTCTCTTTGAGAGATGCAATCCATACTTTGATGGGGATGAGCACCCCTTCCACTCTCACAAGTTCATCCTCAGAGGTCCACAAAGTCTTTCATTAGCCACCTCGGTGTGACGCCCATGAATTGCTCTGGTGCCTGATGGACTTGTTCTCTGCCTTGCGATTCCTTCACAGCTGTTCGAGATTGCAAGCACCTTATTGCTGGTGCACCAGTGAAGGTCCTATTGGCATTCAAATGCTGATGGAGATGTGACAGCACCTGTTTCTAGTGACATGGCTCTCAAGGGGTCTGAGCTTTGGCACCTCGGAGATCTGAATTGATGCGTACAAAATTCCTGCCCCACAGAGCTTCCTATCTATTATGAAGTGAGGTCCCATGGGAGGGGGAAGATAGGAGTGGACCAGAGTCACAATATTAAACCTAAGCTACTTATGAGTCCAACTTGATTAAACATAAATAGCATTGCCCATTGCTGCCAGCCCCATTGCCCCACCTGCGTAAATTGGCAGTTAAGCAACCCACCACTACTGCACAGAGGAGAGAAGTGACAGAGAACGGGAGGGAATAATTCGGTAGTCAGATCATCCCCTCCTGTCCTCTTGGTCTCGAGGGACTTGGTTGTGATTCCCTATGCTGCTACCAACTTTCAGGTACCAGCCTTAGTCAAGCCCCTCTCTGTCTCAGTTCCTTATCTGTAAAGTGCAGCAAAAAGCATTTCCTTATGTAATAGCGTGTAGGAGGATGGATGGACATACAGGATTCTGAGGCACTCATTATTTTGGTAGATGAAGTCCCTAAGGCTGGGAGCCTTGCACCTGGGATGAAAGTTGATTGACTCAAGCAGACACTATGTGCATCTCTAGCAGATTCCTTTGTCATAGCTGGACATCACTGACCACACAGTTCATGCTTCATAACATGAGGATAATGTTTGCAGCGCTTACCTCTAGACACGCTTGGCCGTAGAAGCAACGTTGCCCTTTTTCTTGCGAGAGCTGCAGTCTGAAAGGTAGCTCCTAAGATAAGGTCGCCCTTTACAGAAACCTCAGCTAGCAATAGAAACTGCTGAGCCCAGTGCTCGGAAATCCTGGTGCTTCTCTGAATTTTCACCTGGTTCTGAATTACTCTTCATCAATGTAGACCATGTAAAGGAACACCTGGAGAGGCTGGATGCCTTCAAGTCAGCTGGCCCAGACAGTTTACACCCTGGGTACTTAAGGAGCTGGTGAGCGTCATAGCCCAGCCCCTGGCATGGATCTTCGAGAACTCCTGGCGCTCTGGTGTAGTGCCTGAAGACTGGAAGAGGGCCAACGTGGTGCCGATCTTCAAGAAAGGGAGGAAAGTGGATCCAGCAAACTACAGGCCCATCAGCCTGACCTCTATCCTGGGGAAGATCTTGGAAAAAATATCAAAGAGACCATTCTCAACAAATTGGCTGATGGCAGCATCCTGAGGGACAGGCAGTACGGGTTTGTTGTGGGTGGGTCTTGCCTGACCAATCTCATCTCCTTCTACAACTAAAGTGACATATCACCTGGACAAGGGAGAAGAGATTGATGTCATACATCTTGATTTTAAAAAAGCCTTTGATCTGGTATCCCATGGTCATCTCTTAGAAAAATTGGCCAACTGCAGCCCCAGCTACATCACAGTCCGCTGGCTGCGGAACTGGCTTTAAGGTCGGACCAAGAGAGTGGTAGTCGACAGAAGTCAATTGTTGTGGTGTGCTGTGACCAGTGGGGTCCCCCAAGGCTCTGTCCTTGGACCTATATTGTTCAACATCTTCATTAATGATGTGGACATTGGTGTCAGAAGCGGACTGGCCAAGTTTGCCAGTGATACCAAAATTTGGGGTAAAGTGTCCACGCCTGAGGACAGGAGGGTGATCCAGGCTGACCTAGACATGCTCAGAAAATGGGTAGATGAAAACCTGTTGGCATTCAACACTGAAAAATGCAAGGTACTCCACCTTGGGGGAAAAAAACCCGCAACTTGCTTATAGGCTCGAAAGCACTATGCTTCCTAGCACCATGGCCCAAAGGCACTTGGGGGTCATGATTGACCACAAGATGAGCATGAGACATCAATGCAATGTCACAGCTAGTAAAGCAAGCAAAACGCTGGCTTGCATCCATAGATGCTTCTCAAGCAAATCCCAGGATGTCATCCTCCCGCTGTACTAGGCCTTGGTGAGGCTGCAGCTGGAGCACTGCATCCAATTCTGGGCTCCACAATTTAAAAAGGATGTGGAGAAGCTTGAGAGAGTGCAGAGGACAGCCACGCATATGATCAGAGGGCAAGAAAACAGGGCTTATGAGGAGAAGCTGAGAGCTATGGGACTCTTCAGCATGGAAAAACGCAGACTCAGGGGTGACCTGGTGGCTGCCTGTAAGTACATTACGGGTGCTCATCAGGATCTGGGGGAACATCTGTTCAGCAGAGCACCCCAAGGGATGACGAGGTCGAATGGTCACAAACTCCTCCAAGACCATTTTGGGCTGGACATAAGGAAGAACTTCTTTACCATCCGAGCCCCCGAGGCCTGGAAGACTGCCACCAGAGGTGGTGCAAGCATCTACTCTGGACTCCTTCAAGAGACATTTGGACGTTTGTCTTGCTGGGATCCTTTGATCCCAGCTGACTTCCTGCCCCTGGGGCAGGGGCTGGACTCGATGATCTTCCAAGGTCCCTTCCAGCCCCAATGTCTATGAAATCTATAATGGAATTGGAAATTAAATCCAAAGCAAATGGGATCTCTCGTGAGAGAGGGGGAAGGTGCTTCCAATTTTTCTTTGGTTAGCAGTACCACAAGAATCCCCTTTCATGCCGCCAATCGCCTCCTTCCAGAGCTCCAAAGAGCAAGCTCCCCTTTGAAACTATGGGGTGCTCGGGATGTGGGTTGCTCTTCTCACCCAATTTAGCTGCTTTTCTTTGGATCCTGAAAATGTAATGCTGAAGCAAAACAAATGAGAACAACCCCATTTAGTTAAAAGAAAATTGGGGGTTTGTATCCCTGGTTTAATATTCAACTGTTTAATTCACTTCAGGACTTGGCTGGAGTGATATCTTTTGGCAGGGAGATCCATGGACTAATTAAGGGTTTGGGGGGAGAAAAGCTTTTTCCTTGTTCAGTCTTTGGAGTTCTTGGTCTTCCGTACTACTGGCTGGCTGGCTGTGTTGGTGGCACCTAAACCACCTCTGATCAGGACCCCACTGTGCTAGACAGTTTACAGTAAGGATCAGCCCCAAATTGCTGGCTGACAAGCAAAGAGTAGGGTTAGGAAACAGGTGCAGTGGGGACTTACTCAAGGCTGCACTGCAAGATAGTAGCAGAAGTTGAATTAGGAGCCAGGTCTCCTGGCCCCAGCCAGCTGCCCTGGCCCCTAGTCCGTGTTGCCCACCCTGTTCCTGAAAAAGAGAGCACACAGCAGTCTCTGATCCACCATCTGTCTGGTTTGTTACTGAGGGTCCTGGTTTTTCGTGATAAAACATAGCAAATTTTCTGATAAAACCCCCAAAATCCGTGATTTCAAATGAATGGCCACTATATACATGGGTATCAGTTGAACACAATGTTTTATTGATATATTTACAGTTTTTAAAACAAACTGAAAGCCGACCAGTGCCTCAATCACTATAACAAAATACGTTCGAAATACCTATAAATGTTGTTATTTGATTTGGGGTTTTTTATCATGGAAAATCAGAGCTCCCCCTGCCCCCTTAGCTCACGGAGTGCAGGTCCAGGCCCCTTGCTCCCCAACCACCGCTCCTGGTAAAGGGGGAAATCTGTGTTTTTCTCCAGTTTCCCGTAGGAAATGGAAAACCCAGATCCCTGTTCATTACTTTGAATACAGTGGTCAGCTCCTCTTTCATCTCCTCTCTGAGGCAAGCAGCGGCTGTGCTGTTCCCCATGGCTCTGCTCATCGTTCCCAGCCCCAGTTGCAGAACGCGCTGCAGCCCTCCCGTCTGAGTACAGCCGGGCAAGCCTTCCACCCCCGTCTCCTCTCCGGATCGGGACAGCCGCTCCCTCTGCGCACAGAGCTGGACATGTCTTGCAGGGGAGAGCAGTGCAACAAAAGCTGCTTCGCAAGCAGGCTCCGGGTGCAGGTGGGAGGAGAGGGAGACCGTGGTTTCGAGCTTGTGTGGCAGGGAGTTATCCTCCTGATGGCATCTGGCTCTGAGTCACTTTTTCACATACGGTCATACCTGCCTGACGGCATTAAATCTCCACGCTGTCACCTGCCGAAGAATTCACGTCCTTCCATTGTCATTTGTTGGGGATGCACAATTTTCTTTGGATTCATTTTTTTTTTTTTGCTGTTCTTCTGCTTCCTGCTATTATTGCTGTATGATGGGAAACAATCTCTTGTTGTTCCACTCCAAAATGTCACCTGGCTGCGAGGTGACGGGTCCCCGTCCCCCCCGCTCCTCCTGCACAGCTTTACCTGCCTTTGAAATAGCAGCTTGCCAGACTTTATCGCATCTCCTCTTTCATTTTATTTTTGCCCAGCATGTTGCAGAAATTACCTGCTGAACATGGGCATCCGCTTCCAGAGCAAGGAGAAGTTTGGGGTTTGACCCCCCCTGGTTGTTATTAACAGCAAGTAAAGGAAGAGAGGGAGACTGAGCTGATGTGACGAAGATATAACAGGCATGGTACTTTAAATATATATCACCGATAGGCAAGCGCCTTTATGCAGATGTGCAATCGGCTGCCAGTTCAGAGCAGATAGAAGCTACGTGCTCTAAATTATTGCAGGGAAGAAAAGCACAAACACTGCTCTCGCTCTCTCCTGTCTCTGGACACATTCCCCTTTTATTGTCACCTGCCTGACAGGCAGGCGGCGGCTGCTGCTGCTTACTAAAACCTGTCTGTAACTTAAATCCCTGGGGTAATAGGCTCCCTGTAAAACAGGCTCCTGACGGGGAAAATCTGCACATCTCCAGATTAAATCAATAACAATTAAGAATTCTTTGAAATCTAATTGGAAAAGCAGCTATTCTGATCAGCACAGCGATGTTATCTGGAAATTGTGTTTTGTTTGTCTGCAGGAGAAGGGGGTTTTCTTCCCTGCTGGAGTGGTGTGCCTGTTTCAGATGCGTGCTTTGATCTCTGCCATGATACAGTGAGCTGCAACATGGGGGCAATTGAAGGGATTATCATGGGATGGGGAGAGCATTTGATCTATTTTTAAAGTACTTTTTATGAATAACTTCATCAGTTTTTTAATCATTAAGGAATGGAGAGACTTTGCTCTCCTGTCTCCATTGGTGGTAGAGTGCTCTGAGGATGAGTGATTCATGTCATTAATAATATTTAGCATTTGTATCGTGCTTGGCATCTTCAAATTGCTGCATAAACATTGCATGCTACTGCATGCAGTACCTCCTGGGCAGTTATACAGGATTATTACTATTGTCTGGGTGGAGCTGGAATAGCAAAGCTCAGAGTTGGTCTTTCTCATAGTCCTTGCGGGTATATATTTTGTTTAGGCCCATCTCTCTCTCTTGACCCCATTTTGGAGATGGGTTTTCAGAGCATGAGAGAGTTGCCTACAGTCAGACAAACAGATGGCAGAACTGGGAATAAAACAAGGGAGCTCCTGGCTGCTAGTGGGTCGCATGGCCTGGTGTTCAACACAGCTCTGCTATGAGCCCCTGCCTTGCACCTGGACAACTCAAATGCACTTCTCTAGATCTCAGTTTCCAAGTGGGAAAAATAATAATAATTTCTTATCATGGGGTAATGTGACACTGAATCTGTCAGCAGTTATGAGATGCTCTGTGCAGTACAGTGCTGGGGACCATAGACATCTAAAGGTTGTTGTGGGCACGGATTACTGAAGCAGCTTTGAATTCTCATCCCCATCACCACCTTTCACCCCATCTTTCTAGCATGCTGTTCCTAGCAACTTCCTGCTCCTTTTTTTTTCACCTTTGTGCCCCCACCAATCAATTGTTATTTCCATCCTGTTCTGTTCCATCCCGTTCTGATTTAAAACGCTGGGCCAAACAGCCCTGATGCTAATGGTTGCAACCCCATTTAAATCAATAGTGTTGCATCTGCTTGCACCGTGGTTCAGGTGGCTACCTGGTTGTATTCACTCGTGCAGGGGATGTTTGATTTAACAAATGTAAGCCATTTTCATGGTCCAGGGGGGTGGAACCAACCAAATTACCAGTGGTGCAAGTGAAGGTGAAGCATGCATTTTTACATACATGGAGCAATGACATTTGCCTGGTGAAAATATTGTGATGAAACGGATTCATTGTTTCCAGGAGCTTGTATGTCTCTCCATTTCTGACTTTCATGTGTTTTTTGGATAAGCGTTTGGAGAGGCCGTTGAATTCAGCCATTCAGAAATCCTGATCAGGAATCCCAGAGCGGCTCTTCTGAGACCATTCTCAGGAAGAACTGAAAATTGTGTCCTGCTTACCTTGGAAAGGGTCACAGCCTCATCCTACTTCTTTCACTTAGTGTTTGGCTTTTAGAGTTGGGGCTGCACCCTCTATTGAAGACCCATGCTAGTGGCAGCCCAACACACATGAATGGAGAGGTGGTGTGCTTGCTTTAGGAAGGTTTAGAAAGAAATAGGGAAGAGAACCTTAGTCTCCAAGCAGGTGGCTGAATCCTCCTTTTTTTTCCCCTGAGCCCAGTTTTCTTACAGCACAAAGTGCTGCTAACAAATACCAGATGGTGATTGCAGACATGTACTATCACACTGATCAAGCTGCACAGTATGTGCTGGCATCAGTGCCTGGTCCATGCTCAGAAGGAAGGAACAAAACCCTACGTGGGCCCTGTTTGGATTAGACTCAAGTGGCGCATTTTATAACTTAAGGATAGGGACCTACCTAACTCACGGTGAAAGAAAGCAATTTGTGCAACTTGGTCACAGTCTGAAGAGCTAACTTCGGTCGTTTTGCAGAGGCCCCGCCCCTTGGCATTGATTGGAAGAGAGGCCTCAGGAGGGCATGGGGAAGGACAAGGGGATGACCACCATCTTGATTGCTGGCTGCCTTTTTGCACCCTTGTGCCCCTCCATCAGTCAGTGCTAAGGGGCCACATGAAGGGCTTGGGGGGGGTGCAAAATATGATCCATAGGCTGGATCCGGCTTGCCAGGCACTTTCATGCCCACCCAGTCCTTCCTGCCCACAATTGTATCCCACCCAGTCCTTCTCCCCATGAGGGTGAGAGCGAGGCACCCACATATACATCTCCCCCCCCAACATACCCTATTGCATCTCACTCCCACCCTTGTGGGTATAAAGGTCTGGCCTGGACAGCATGCAGCTTGTGAAGGGGCTGCTGTTGCCGCCACTACTGCAGCTGCTGGGGGACCTGCTCAGCTTCCCTGGCATCCCGCTCACTCCAGGTAGCAGGTAGGGAAGTGGCGGGGGTGGGGATGGAAGCTGCAGCTGGGCAGGGGCTGGGAGCATGGGGCTGGGGCTGGTGGCAGCACTGAGCCTGTGGCTAGCAGGCAGTGGCAATGTGGAGCCTGGGTGGGCAGGGTATAGGTGTGAGAGAGTGTGCTGCCCACCCCCCACATACACACTGCCCCCATGGCATGCAGCTTCACAGGTGGCAGCTGCAGCAGCAGCAGCAGGCAGGGGTGCTCAAGGTGCTCACGCCAGGTGTTGGCTTGCGGCTCTGGCCAGCACTGCACATTACGGCAAGGAGTGCAGCTCCTGCCAGGCCGCCTGTATTGCTGTCGCTCCCTTCTGCACACGGGCAGCCGGCGCACTTGCATGCCACTAAAGGGAAGCTCCATGTGCTGGAGCCAGTTGCTTTTGCCTCCCCTGCTGCTCAGGTCCTAGGACTCCATGGGGAGGCAGGGGCTGGGGCTCCTTTTGGCGGAGTCCCAGGACCCGTGAGCAGGGGGTGGTGAAGGCAGCTGGCTCCAGCACATGGAGCTTCCGTCCAGTGGTGCACAAGTGCAGGGGCTGCCCATGTGCCTGTGAGATGGCTTGATGGTGGCTGCTTTCCTCGCTGTGGTATGCAGTGTGGCCAGAGCCACGTGCCACTGGGCACCGGGCACGAATGTCCTGAGAACCCCTGCCACCTACTGCTGCTGCTGCTGCCTGTGGGGCTGTGTACCATGGAGAGAGTGTGGGGAGGGTCCCCACACTCCCCTACCCTCCCTCACACCACACAAATGCCACACACCCACATCCTGCCCCCACAATCCCCCTATATATACACCCCACCAAAATATGCTACTGCTCCCCCATACCCCACCATACGTGTACACATCCCCACCCTCCACACACCACCATACATGCACATGCACGCCACAACACCCTACTGTACATGCACACAGACCCCCACACCCCACCATGCGCACACATACCCTCAACCACCCTCCCATACAATATACAAGACCAAGACTTTATTTTTGAGTTATTATGCAATCACCTGTATATACGCTATGCAAAAAGAAATCATGACAAAAATATTTTTTAGAATAAAATTAAAATATATTATAGCAAGTGTTTGACTTTCAGGGGATGATTTGGTTTTTTTCTCGTTCTAATATGGCAACCCCCACCCCCTAAAGAAGTATTTCTTGGGGGCAAGGGGAGGGACTTCTGGTGGCACAGGTCAGGGGTAAAGGGCAGGACGCCTGGTTCCAAGATGGCAACCAGGGGGCGGAGCAACTGTCAAGGGGTGGGGCTACCCATGTGGCCCTCCAAAGCTCACCAAACCTCATTAAGCAGCACTCCAGCCAAAATCATTGCCCACCCTTCTGCTACAGGATAGTTCAGAGCAGACTGATACCATGGCAGGGAGAAACTGAGCTTCTGAGTACACTGTGTGCTTTTGTTCTAGTAGCGGTTCATGACTGTCATACACAACTGGACATTAGGCTGGGTTTATGGACCAGCCAGAGGACCAGTGTTTCATGGAGGCTTCTCCGGGACTAAAGAGGGAGTTTCAGTTTCCAGTCCTTTCAGTCCATGACTGAATGTCACTCTCAGCTGTGATGTTGATTCTTGCCACATAGGTTCACCTGGAACTGGCCCAAAACCCACTTCACAAAGGAGGCCAAGGCTTTACGGGGTACAAGAGAGAGAACTAGAGCTGACATCAAGGAGGAGCTCAGCAAGAAAGCCTGGCAAATGTGGACGTGTATGGCAGTGGGTCTTAAAATAGAGGCAGTTTAGGAGTATTGAGCTTTGGTTCCAGAATGGTGGGGGTATTATATTCACCACTCTTTGATCACAAGATGAATTAATAAGGCAATAAGCTCGTGATGAAAAGGGCAATCTCAGTATTTGGGAACAGAAAAGTTAGGTCTGCCCTTCCTGCCTTCCTCAATTCACCAAGATAATTCCATTTGCATTACCAAACACAAAGTTGCTATTTGGGTAGCATTTTCCCAAACGGTGGCATTTTTTTCCTAGAGGAGTTCCCACAGATCTGCATTCTGTGCACTAGTGAGACTCCTTCCACATTTCTAAAATACTGAACCAAACAAATGCAGAAGCTGATGAACAGAATCTTCAGGCATGCCAAGACCACGCAAGCCCATGTCTGCATGGCCCGAGCTTGCCCTGCTCATCTACTCATGCCCCAAACTTGGTCTTATGCCTATGGGGGTAACCCCTGACAGTTGTTCCTCAGGCATACCAGAGACCAAGGTCTTGAGAAGAGCTGCGGACAATTATTACACTGGCAAATTTCTGGGCTTGGAGCAGGTGGACAGGATATAGTTGGGACATCCTAGGTGCGTCTACTCCGTGGCAGCAGCGGCATGCTTCATCTGATGGTAGCTGCAGAACATCTGCATCTTCCTTTGACTTCCAGTGGAGTTTCAGATATTCAGCACCCTGAAGGTAACCTTGATCTCTCAGTCTCTTTTTCACACTAGTGATCGAAGAGTGGTGAATATAAAACCAACCTCGTTGGACTTTGTGCAGCAAAGTTGATATCCAGGAGGTGCCTTGAGAACCTTGATGGGCATTGCACTCGCTGGGAAACAGATATCAGCCATACTTTTTCAGGAATATAGGGCTGGAAAGGGCTTCCTGAGCTACGGAGTCCTGTTGTTGTATGCACAAGCAATCATATACCCAAAGTTTGCCCAGAATCGCCATTATTTGTTTCTGTGTTTCTGTGTTACTGACCAATCCACCGGAGTGCTACACCCTCACATCCACGTTATAACTGCCTGTGCAAGGAGTTGCTTAGGTTTCACCCAATCTATTAGCATTAGTCTGACGTCCTCTGTTCAGCAGAGCTGCACTTTTTGTTTCTGTGGGCACTAGCTAGTGTGACTGGTTTGGGCTGTATGGCCTTTTTTCAGTAGCTTTTAACACCCCTCTGTTCTACATGCACGCGTGCGCACACATGCACACACACGCACACACACACTCACTTCCTATTCACATTGCCTGTCAATGAGCTGATTTTGAAAAAGGGCCTCTCACTTGGAGGTTTATCCTCTCGCCTGGGGTCCTCTCTCTCTTTTATCTGCTTACTGAAGTGGAAACTAGGCTTTGCTAGCAGGCAGCTGACAAGCCACAGAGTAGCACCAAAAATTGGCATAAGTTTCCACGCTTTGAAAATGTGAATTTATCAGGCTCTAATAGAAGAACAAGCAGCCCCCTGCCTGAGGGGAGCTCGGTCAGATCCAGCATGTCTCACAAATGTCCCATGTCTTCATCAGTATGCAGATCCATCTGCACTGCCTGATATGTCTGCATTATATTGACAGTGAGGGAGGAATAGGTTTATAAATAGGATCTCCTCACCTTCCCCTCCCATACTCTCCCCATTCTCCTTTAATCCCTCAGTGACAGGGTTACTGCTCCTTGGTAGTGCAGAGAATCCCCAGTTCAAGTCTGTGTTTCAGGCTAGTTCCTTTATACTCCTGGTAATGCCTTCAGCCTAATTTGTCTTCTCTCAAGGGGAAAAAATAGTCACTGGTGTTTGTCTGGACTTCCAAAATCTTGAATTGTAGCTGTACTGACCAATAAGGGTCTGAAAATAACTATTGGTTGAGAGATTTCAGTGCTTGCATGTTAGTCCTAGGACCGACTTCCTCAAATTCAGTAAGGAAGTAAGTATATGGGAGCTTTTTAAATATGAGGCAATGATCTAACTTTGCACTGCATCAACTTTCACTTGTGGATGCCAAAATGCCTTAGAGAAATTAATAGTCTCATTGTAGGCTATACTGTGAGGTTGGAAGTGTTATCCAATTTTATATGTGGATATACAGAAGCACAGGAATTAAGATTCGTTCGTCATCTCCCCATCTCACATGAGCAATATTCTCATTAATAGTCCTATTAACAGTAGTGCTTAAATGCTACTAGCAGTTCTCTTGTAGTAATTAAGGTGAATGGATGCATGAGCACGGCATCATGGACTCATCCCCGAGTGACTTGCTTGTGATCCCATTGTGTATTACCAGCAAAGCCAAAAACAGAAGTGAGAGATTCTGCTTCTTAGTTCCCTTGATCTAGCCAATGCCCCTTACCACATAGTCCCTACTAGAATTGGCTAGTCTTCAAAAAACATACACAGGGCTTTCAGAGTCTTTTCCTGCTTCCAAAGTATTGTATGTCATTATATTGTACTAGAGATTCAGTAAGACAAGCTCCAGAAACTCCAGCTCCTGGCATGGAGGAGTTAAATGTTCATAAACAGAAAATGAAATAGTCGCAAAGGTAAAACAATTACTCATTTAAAGAAAAATATGAAAAACATGCCTGAACCAATTTATTAGACAGCTGACTGATGTGCAGCTCACTGCAAGGTCACATTAGAGTAAGTTGTATTGGACAGTTCTTCTTGATTTTCCTATTAAATGAAAATCCATTGTAAGGTTTATGCATGCAGTCCTACTGCAGCACTTGAATCCAAGGAGGTATATGTCAACCAATACCGTCATGGAGATTGTGGGGAAAATTCTGCTCTGGTATGCCACTACAAATCCAAAGTGATTCAATTGACATATGCAACTCTGAGCTGGCTACCTGCTTAGGTTCGAAACACCAGTGATGTTTGCAGACCCGTCTGCAGCAAGTTTGTGGCCCCAGGGGTGGTTGTGACCCCCTACCCGGTAGCTGTGCAACTCCTGCCCAGCTCTGACTCTAATGTCACCCTCCCTCAATTACTCACTGGCTGTACTTTGTTCTCATTGGAAGTTGGGTAAGGGAGGCTGCCCGCAGGCCTTAGAGTGAGCCTTAAGCCAAACTCTTCCCACATTGGGTCCTTCCTGGACCCCAAGAGTCTAAATCCCACCTTCAGGCCTGATAAGTCCCTCTCAGCCTATCTATGCCACTGCAGGGCACCTGTAGCCTTAAGGGCAAATTGCATGACTCCGTTCTGCCCCTACCACATCCCAAACCTCACAGGAGTTATCTTAGTGATGTTACCTTTACACACTCAGCCCCCTTGAGCCCTCGGACCCCCTAGCCCCTCACTCAGCCTTTCCTCTGGGCTCCCGCGCCCCTGCACAGCCCTTCTCTCTGGGATCCTGGGCCCCTGGTCCCACACACAGCCCCTCTTGGACTCGTGGACCCTAGTCTGGCTCTTGCCCCACGCCGGACCAATGGACCCTCTAGTCCAACTGTCAGCCAGTCGCTGACTCTTGAATCTCCAGGTCCCACACATAGGCACGCTCCTGTCTTTGGACCTTCTTTGTTGTCATTCTCCCTTAACCCTGCTTTGTAGTTGTGGACCCTTTGATCACCCTCCCAGCCCTTTCTGGATCTGAGGCTTGCGGATCTCTGGATCCTTACTCTCCAAGGTGTTGCACTCCCTGCTGTGCCCCACTCTCAGCTCCTCTTGGACTGCCGGCCCTCTGAGTAGCCCTGTCCTGTCCTTGCAGGGCTCCAGGCTAAAGCACTAGTACAACTTAATAACAAGCACCTGCCCTCTGGCAGGCACTCAAGCCTTACCTAGGCTTACCCTAAACTGGGGCCACCAGCCGCATAGCTAAGCACCTGTCTGTCCCAGGTGCTTTCCCTTGTTCCCCATATTGCAGAGTGGCTTTCTTCCAGTCTTCAAGAGCTCTGCTGTAGGAGCTCCTTGCTTCATGGCTCCCAGGGCTGGGCTGCTGGCTTGCTTAGGCTCAGAGCTTATAACTCCAGCTTGGCCTGCTGCAGGGCAGGTGAGTCCCTAATTACCCCACTTTGCCACCTGCAAGGCTGCTTGCTTCCTTAAGCGAGCAGGCACCCCCCAGTGCCCTGCTACACCATCCACGGCACACAATGTTGTTTGACAGGACTGTTTCTGAAAGTGTCAAAAACAGTATGTTGCAAACCAATACTAGACCCACTAACGTCTGGATTGGTAACTCCAGGTTCTGTGTGTATCTAATGGGACAGAAAATGCCTCCTGAATTGCAAACTCTAAGAGAGTGCTTTGTCAGCACAATTATTCTTTAATATTTGCAGCGGTGATGTGCTCCCAGCCCTGTCACAGACATTTGGATATGTGGTTGATCCCATGCTTGCCTTCCAAGTGAACACTTCCATCCACTTCCATTCCACCTTCATGGAAGATCTGGAAAACTTAGAAGACTTCTGTAGGTTGTACCTTGTTTTCCAGGTCCTCAAGGAAAAAGAAAGCTGTCTCTGCATCTCATCTGAGCAGTGGCTATGGAAAGAGACACCTGGATGTCACCTTCTGTGGTACCAAACTCAAGTATGAGGAATACCCAAAATATACGAATGGTTCTAGCTCCCAGCCTCACATGCAGCCAACATCTGATGAAAATCTCTGCCAGTGAGTCTACCAGGAGCTTGCACCTTGCAGAAAGGCCTTGGTGTGGCGGGATACTTAGTGTACCTGTCTGCTTTAGGAGGAAAAGCAGCCTTATGAGGAGAGGCTACGGGACCTGAACCTGTTTAGCCTCCACGAGAGAAGGTTAAGGGGGGACCTTGTGGCCTGCTACAAACTGGTCAGGGGGGATCAGCAGGTATTGGGGGAGTCCCTGTTCCCCCGTGCGCTGCCAGGAGTGACCAGGAATAACGGTCACAAGCTGGCGGAGGGTAGGTTTAGATTAGATATTAGGAGGCGCTACTTCACAGTCAGGGCGGCTAGGGCCTGGAACCGGCTTCCAGGGGAAGTGGTGCAGGCTCCTAGCCTGGGGATTTTTAAAAGGAAGTTAGATGAGCACCTTGCCGGGGTCATCTGACCCCGGTGCTCTTTCCTGCCAAGGCAGGGGGTCGGACTAGATGATCTTCCTAGGTCCCTTCCGACTCTAGCTACTATGAAACTATGAAACTATGAAAAGCTGCCTGAGAGATGCAGCTTCCAGGTGGTGTGGAGAGGGGCTAATGAGTAACTCACCTGGCCAGAAGAGGGCTCAGACTTGAGCTATATAAGCCCAGAACCTAAACCGGTCAGGCAGTCTAGCTCTGCGAGCCCCAAGGAGAGGAGCTTCAGGCAGCAGGGCAGTGAGGCTCCTAAAAGAACAAGGGATTTGGGTAAACCACTCTGTGGGCCTGGGGAACACGGGAATATTATCTGGGTACAAAGGGATTTGGTTTATGCAGACAAGTAGCCATTAATTTATGTTGATGCTTTTGTTTGAGTTGCAAGCCTTGAGTCCTTTGAATTGATGGTGGGCTCAAGACATGCTCAATGAGCCAGTAGCTCAGAGAGGAGCTGAGAGCAGGTGCAGAGGGTCCCCACCAGCCCAGAGGAGGGGCAGAGAAAAAGGTCACATCAGAAGTGATAACATTTGCGAGGTTTGGGGCATGGTGGATGGAGACAAGCAATTGGCCCATAATGCCGCAGTTGCCCTGGAGGGACCAGTTAGCGATTCGAAGGACTAAGACTCACTCTAAGGCTCTTCAGCAGCCTCCCATCCATAATCTTTCTTAAGAATAAGACATGGTGGGCTGTCTTAGAGCTTGAGCCAGGCAGGAGCTGTAGGGCCCAGAAGGAGCATCGTGGCAGACAAGTAGCATCAACATAAATTAATGGCTACTTGTCTGCCGTGGTCCTGTCACACTTCTCTCTTATCTCAGCAGCTGAATGTGCTGCACCAGTACATCCAGGTAGTGTGTAATGAAACTAGTCAGGGTGCAGCTGAATATTGCTATGAGAATAACTCCGGGAACACTTAAGTAAGCGCTCTTATTCTGGCTCTTCACCCTCTTGCATATCTTACTATCACCCTTATGAAAAGAAGGAGCAATAACATGAGAAATCAGCTGTGCAGATGCAATTTGCCTATTCAGGAAGACTTTTCAAAATCTCCCCAGATGCCATCTGAAGCCCAAGAAATTAATGATCAATGGTTCCAAAGTCCCAGGATTGTCACCCTAAGACAAATGGCAGATGCTGAAAGAAACAGGAGATTCAAGAATCAAGGTTTGATCAGAACTTGTACTCGGCCTTGCTGAGGCCGCAGCTGGAGTGCTGCGTCCAGTTTTGGGCTCCACAATTCAAAAAGGATGTGGAGAAGCTTGAGAGAGTCCAGAGGAGAGCCACGCGCATGATCAGAG
>NW_017728886.1:260007444-260015757 GCF_001723895.1 Crocodylus porosus | reverse complement strand
GGTGGTTCAAGCACCTACATTGAACACCTTCAAGAGCAAATTGGATGCTTATCTTGCTGGGATCCTATGACCCCAGCTGACATCCTGCCCTTTGGGCAGGGGCTGGACTCGATGATCTCCCGAGGTCCCTTCCAGCCTGAATGTCTACGAAATCTATGAAATCTATGAACTTCCTGATCTACTAACTGGTTTTCATAGAATCATCGTAGAATCATAAAAGTCAGGTGGGAAGGGACCTTGTAGATCTTCAAGTCCAACCCCCCGCCTGGGCGGGAGAAAAAACTGGACTCAGATGAGTCCAGCCAGGTAGGCATCAAGCCTCTTCTTACAGACCCCCAGGGTAGGAGCCAGCACCACTTCTCTCGGAACTGCCCTCCTAACCACCCTAACTGTGAAGTAGTTCTTGCGGATGTCTAATCTAAACCTCCTCTCCAACAACTTGTGGCCGTTATTCATTGTCATGCCAGGGGGCGCTAGGGGAAACAGTGTCTCCCCCAAACCCTTCTGGTCCCCCCCAGTGAGTTTATAGACAGTCACCAGGCCCCCCCTCAGCCTTATCTTGTGAAGGCTGAACAGGTTTATGTCCCGCAGTCTCTCATTGTAGGGTCTGCCCTGTTGTCCCCAGATCATGCGGGTGGCCTCCTCCGGACCCTCTCCATGTTGTCCACATCCCTCCTAAAGTGGGGCGCACAGAACTGGATGCAGTACTCCAGGTGTGGCCTGACCAGTGTCACACAGAGGGGGAGGATCACCTCCTTGGCCCTACTTGAGATGCACCTGTGGATGCACGACAAGGTCCAGTTAGCCCTGCCAACCGTGACCTCGCATTGTTGGCCCATGTTCATCTTGGAGTCAGTAATGACTCCAAGATCCCTTTCTGCCTCTGTGCTCTCAAGAAGGGAGTTTCCCATTCTATAAGTGTGCTGCTGGTTTCTACTGCCCACGTGCAGCGCCCTGCACTTGTCAGTATTGAAACGCATCCTGTTTATGTCAGCCCACCACTGTAACCTATCCAGGTCTTGCAGCAGTCTTTCCCTTCCTATTAGCGTGCTCACCTCACCCCAAATTTTGGTATCATCAGAGAATTTAAACAGGTTGCTTTTCACCCTGTTGTCCAAATCGCTGATGAAGAAATTGAACAGCGCGGGCCCAGGGACCGAGCCCTGGGGGACTCCGCTGCCCACTTCTCCCCAGGTTGAATATGACCCGTCCACCACCACCCTCTGAGTACAACCCTTCAGCCAATCTACAATCCATCTGATTGTGTAAGCCTCTATGCCACAGTCACCTAGTTTTTTAATGAGGATGGGGTGGGAGACGGTGTCAAAGGCCTTGCTGAAGTCTAGAAAGACTACGTCCACGGCGACACCTGCATCCATTGCCTTTGTGACCTGATCATAAAAGGCAATCAGGTTGGTCTGACAGGACCTCCCCCTAATGAAACCGTGCTGGTTGCCCTTGAGCATCATCCTGGAAGCCGGCCCATCACAGATGTGCTCCTTGAGGATCTTCTCAAAGAGTTTCCCAGGGATAGAGGTAAGACTGATGGGCCTATAGTTGCCCGGGTCCTCTCTCTTCCCTTTTTTGAAGATGGGGACCATGTTAGCTATCTTCCAATAATCTGGCGCCTGGTCTGAGCACCACATGCGCTCATAAAGCCATGCCAAGGGCCCTGCAATAACCCCAGCTAGCTCCCTCAACACCCTGGGGTGAAGAGCATCTGGACCCGCTGACTGTTTGCTGTGCCAAGTTAAGATAGGGGTGATTTCAAGTCATATCTGTACCTCACTGGGGTATTGCAGTCATGTACAATAAAAATGGAAAATGAACAACAGCTGGATAGGCAACTTTGGACAAAGCATCGAGACAAATGGAGAGGCCAGTGAGCCACTTCCAAGTTCTTTCTCTGGAAGAACAGCCTTGCTTCATTTGGTGTCAACCAAAGCCATATAGTGCACGCCAAATTTGGTCATTGACCATAATGTTGCTTTCCAAGCTTTTGCTGTGTGCCAGAATGTGGGTGGTCTTGTGTAATGGTTAGGTCACTAGGGGAGGGAAGGAGCCAGGGACTGAATCCAAGTCACAGGCCAAGTCAGGGGTCAAAAATCAGGGATCAAGTTGCCAGATCCAAGGGGAAATCCACAAGCCGAATCAAAGTTTAGGAGTCCAGAAACAGAGCCAAGAATAATCAGGAACCAGGAAATCAGAGAGCACAGGGTCAGAGAGACTTACCAGAGCAGACCTTGAGAAGAACCGCTGGCTGGCCTGCAGGCTGCTCCCAAAACGATGAGGCTGTTCTCCCCAGTGACCAATCAAGAGACCTAGACAGAGGCCAGCTGGTTCATTAGCTGGGATAGTGCTGCCAGTCAGACCCCCCAACAGATGGGATCAGCTAGGCACTTTGTCCAAGCTGGGCTGGGACGTGGGTTAGGGCCCCTGACAATATATAGGAAGAAGACTGAGCAGAATGTGGCTTCATTTGTTTAAGGTTAATCCAGGCTAACTTGCTCAGTTGCACAAGCAGGCAATGCATAAAGGTGGGCGCTCCCATTCATGCCTCGTCATTAGGGCAAGAGTGTCAAACTCACCTAGACTCCTGGGCCAGATCCAGACTGTGGGGCTCCTCACAGGCCAGATCCATGCGCAATAGTGGTGGGGTGAATGGCGGCAGTGGCTTTGACTCTACGTCACCCCCAAATCCTTGGCCCCTCTAGGAGCCTCGCGGGCCATGTTATGTGATTTCATGAGGTAGATCTGGCCTCACTGTGTGGTTAGTTCTTTGACTTAGGGCCAAGATGCGGATCAGTGTAGACTAGAGAAACATCCTCAGTCAAAAGCTGTGCTGTCTCAAAATGGAAAGGCTATGTAAAAATCATGTCTGTTTTGCCTTAACTGCATTTTGAAAGAGAAACCAGAGAAGCACAATTTCAAAATGTCACATTTCAATCTTTTCAAACCGAAACATTTTATTTTTTAATTTTGAAATGACAAGATTTTTAAAGCTGTTGTGAGTGCATGTGTGCATGCATGTTACAGTCCAAAATAGACAAAATAATGTCATTCAGTTGTTTAAATAATGTTAGTGTTGAAAGGTGTTGTAGCTGTGATGGTCGAAGATATTTCTGAGAAGCAAGGGTTTTTGGGAGTGGTATCTTTTATTGGAAAAACTGCATGATGGGATAAACTTAGACAAGTGCTTAAATGACCTGAAGAAGAGTATACTGCTTTTGAAAGCTTGTCTAGTCTTCCCCGGCTAGTCTACCAGAATTTTTTGTCTTACTTTTTCCTTCATTGAAGGGGGACAAATGCACCTTTGGGGGGTTTTCATTCCAATTTGCAACAAGGTCAAACGTTGACATGAAAAAATCCTTGATAAAATGTGACTTCTGTCCTTCACACAGCTGTAGTGTTAAACAGCAGCGGATTTAGATGGATAACTCTACAAATGCCATGTTTGTTCCCTCCCCACCCCTGTTTAAAAGAAATGGCCTGACACCTGCCCTTCCCTCTTGATCATAACTACTGATCCTTGCAGTGTGTGCCCAAAAGGGGATTTGTGATCTATGGTAAAGATGCAGAAATAGAGCTCATCGCTGACACTTTGTCCTTCTGCCATGCAGAAACAGGGGATGGGGCGCTCCAAGTGTAACAGGGAAGTGCCACCCCCAGGCAGCCTCTTGTGGACAAAGGCACCATGGTTGAATTGAGCTAGAGAGGAGGGAATAAAATAGACGTTAAGGCACAGGTAATGGGAGCAGTGGGCAGGCAGCCAAAATGGAATAACCTTGACTGATCAACAACAGGATGTGTGATGCCCTTTCATGTGGAACAAAAGACAAACGTGAGACTGTACCCACGTTCTTTCTGCCTGAGAAACGCCGCTGATTACACGGAGCAGAGGTGAAGTTAGAAGTCAAACACAAAGCCTCGGTTTTGTCTCTCGCTCGCAATCAGCCCATGGAGAGAAAAGTAGAGAATACCCGTTATGCATTGGTCCTCAGCCTCAAAGCACAAGGGGTATCACGGTGCCAGAGAAGGGGAGCAGGTCATGAGAAGCCTTCCAGGTCTGGCCATGATGTTTTTGGGTGGGTGGAGGAGTTCACAGAGGGAGAAATTACAGACATGTGAATTGTGGTGTCTGAGTGGATGCAAGCAGTCGCTTCTTTGCTTTAGCTTGAGGCCTGACTCTGCTGGAAAATGGGTGCAAGCAAAGTGAGAGGAAACCTGAGGATGAAAGGGGTAGGATTCTCGGAAATGCTGCAAGCAGCATCACTATTTTTCCAGATCCTTTGTCCAGCTCCAAACAGAAGAGTTGTGCCTAATTGTTGGGACAAGCCTAGGAATTTGGACATTTTCTGAAAAACAAGAATAGTGACAGAGGATGCAGGAAAGGCTGAAGTGTTCAATGCCTTTTTCACTTCAGTCTTCATAGGCAAGGTCAGCTCCCAGACTACTGCACTGGGCAGCACAGTTTGGGGAGGAGGTGAGCAGCCAAAGGTAGCAAAAAAACAGGTTGGCAACTATTTAGAAAAGCTGGATGTGTACAAGTCCAGGGAGTTGGCTGCTGTGACAGCAGAGCTGCTGGCCATCATCTTTGAAAACTCATGGGAATTTGGAGAGGTCCCAGATGACCAGAAAAGGACAAATATAGTGTCCATCCTTATGAAAGGGAAGAAGGAGGATCCAGGGAACTGCTAACTGGTCAGTCTCACATCAGTCTCTGGAAAAATCATGGAGCAGGTCCTCAAGGAACCCATTTCTAAGCACTTGGAGAAGGTGGCTAGAAACAGTCGGCATGGATAAAGCAAGGGCAAGTCATGCTTGACTAACCTGATTGCTTTCTATGATGAGATAATTGGCTCTGTGCATGTGGGGAAAGCAGTGGGTGTGATATACCTAGACTTTAGCAAGGCCTTTGATATGTTCTCCCACAATATTTTCACAAGCAAAGCTAAAGGAATATGGGTTGGATGAATGGACTGTAAGGTGGACACAAAACTCTCTGAATCTTTGACTCAGAGGGTAGTAGTCCATGGCTCGATATCTAGTTGGCAGCCATTATCAAGTAGTCAGTCCTGGGAACGGTTTTGTTCAATGTCTTCATCAGTGACCTGGAAGATGGCATAGAGGGCAGCCCAGCAAGTTTGGAGATGACACCAAGCTGGGGGGAGCGGTAGATATGCTGGAGATTAGGGCTAGGATTCGGCGTGACCTAGACAAATTGGAGGATTGGTCCAAAAGAAATCTTATGAGGTTCAATATTGATGAAGTCCTGAATTTAGGACAGGACAATCCCATGCACCACTACAAACTAGGGACTGACTGGCTAAGCAGCTGCTTTGCAGAAAGGACCTGGGGATTACAGCAGACAATAAGCTGAATATGAGCCAGGAGCATGCCCTTGTTGCCAAGAAAGCTAACGGCATCCTGGGCTGCATCAGTAGGAGCATTTCCAGCAGATTGAGGGAAGTGATTATTTCCCTCTATTCAACACTGGTGAGGCCACATCTGGAGTCCTGTGTTCAGTTTTGGGCCCCCGCTGCAGAAAGGATGTGGACGAAGTGGAGAGAGTCCAGCAGAGGGCGAGAACAATAGCAAGAGGGCTGGGGCACACGACTTGCAAGGAGAGGCTGAGGGACCTGGGCTTATTTAGTCTGAATAGCCGCCTTCAACTACCTGTAGGGGTGTTGCGAAGAGGATGGAGCTGGACTGTTCTCAGTGGTGGCAGACGACAGCACAAGGAGCAGCGGTCAGAAGTTGCAGCAAGGGAAGTTTAGGTTAGATACTAGCAGAAACGTTCTCGCTGGGAGGCTAGTAAAACACTGGAACAGGTTACCCAGAGAGGTGGTGCGATCTACATCCTTGGAGGCTTTTAAGACCTGGATCAACAAAGCTTTGGCTGGGATGATCTAGTTGGGGATGGTCTTGTTTTGAGAAGGGCTTGGACTAGATGATCTCCTGAGGTCCTTTCCAACCCTAATTTTTTATGATTCTCTGATTCTAAGAAGCCCCCCATAGTATAAACAGTAGCCTGAATTGCACGTAGCAGGGATTTAAGCCTAGGGTTTTTTTTTAAATCCACTCCAGGTGCCTTACTCTCAGCTATTTGGGGGTGGCAGTTTCATTCCCTTGAAATAAGTGAGTTGCTCTAATCCACTAGCCTTTTGGCCTTCCCTCTTCAGTTTTGACCAAAGTTCCCTATTAGGCCTCAGAGATTATCTAAGTGAAAGTCTCATCGAAACTCTTATGCCCTAGACAGGAATTCCTGCTTTGATTCGGGGCAGCAGGCACCTTTCCATATGATGTACAGGGTCTCAGTCAAGGCAGCACCTGGAGTGGGTTCACTGGGGGGCCACACTCATGCAGCCAGGGAGGGCAGTGGTCTGAGCTCCCTTTATTCCCAGTCATCCTAACTCATCCTCACCACAGGATCTTTACCCATTGTAGGGGTTTCCAGCACAGCGACCCTTGCTGAGCTGTTCCTTCCTTTAGCCGGTGACAATAAACTAGGTATGATATTTTGAACCATCATGCACGGGAAGGGCTGTTTCCAAGGTCCGTGTAATCTTGATGTGTCTGGGTTTGCTCAGGTTCTCATGCAACGTGAATGCTGCGAGGCAGCATGGCTTATGAACTTCCAAAATCAAACTGAATTAGTCAAAGAACTGGTTCTCTCATCCCTCTGTGAATTCACTTCTGATGTGTCATAGAAAAGATACCTTTCCCTGCTTTCTGTGCTACGTCAGTAGCTTTCACTCTTTCTCTTCCTCCCTCCCCCCACCCCAAATCCATAATGAGCTCTGAGCTGTTATGAACTTGAGAGATCTCTAATGTAGGCCCAAGGAGTATAAATTAACCCCATGGAACATCTTTGTATGAATTCCTGCAGTGCTTCTATAGTTATCAAGAGATTTTTTTCTCTCCTTTTCCTCTACATTTCACTGGGCACCGAGGGTATTGTTCTACTTTCTCAGCCACCAATGACTAATTTAAATCGTCCCAATTTTCAACTCTTTTCTTCCTCCCTCCCCAGTGAATCCCCTAGTGGAGCTGCATAAGACCCTCTCTTGCTCCATCTGTAATAACTTGAGTAATATATCATTTCACCAGCATAAAAATAACGGTGGAAGAAAAAAACATGGCCTATCACACAAAAAGATGAACAGCACTAGGAAAATGCATTTTCTTTTTAATCACCGGTCTGCGCCATTCCTCCTTTTAAAATCACTTTAATTAAGGTTCCTTTTACATTAGCAAGAGCCTCACAAATAGGCTTCCATGCACATTTGCAGGCCCTGCTCATTTTAAAGGTGGATTATGTTTGTCAGGGTGCATCTTTGGTAACTGCAAGTCAACGCTTTGCAGCTCAACTGTATTATTTGTTTTCTTGTCCTAAAACATAACTCCATCCAGACATAGAGCTGTTCATTGTGCACACACACACTTATTCACCAATCAGATCATTGGCATGAAGTCTGAAATCACAGTTGTAGAAAAAGGGCTTTAAGTTTGGTTGTTAGAAGACTTCATTTTACATTCCCCCACCCTTGTGGCACTGGCACCCCTCGTCTGACTGAGACACGATAGTGAGGCATTTGTTACATTTCTTGAGTGTTAATCTATTTCACCATCTCAAGTGGTAGCTGTTACATTCTTCTAGATTCAATTTGTATGCTGCAGATGTAGCAGACTTGATGAATGCAGGCAAGAGTTTTATTTCATTATCTTAAAACCTTCAAATTATATATGCACAATAAATATTGACAGGGAGGTGGAATGAAGATAGTACCATGTCCTACTGCAGCTTTGTACCCAAAAGTTACAAATAGGAGAGGAGTGTGGTGGGAAGATACAAGGAGGAACAGTGTCCTGATTAAATGGACTGTGAGTTTAATGGTTGATTACCCATGCATTTAGTGTATAAGTAGGGTGGTATCAGAGGGTTGAGACTTGCTTAGTACAAATCTCTCTAGGGGCATAGATGAAGGTGCTTCAGGGGTGATTGCCCTGGTCTGCTGTGTCCTCAGGGGTTGCCTACCCTGATACAGGGCACCAACTCCCTTGGCAGGGTGCCACAACCCCCTTGGGTTCACTCCTGGCAGGGCATTGGCTCCCCCAGGATATGGCCTGTGGGAGGGGGAGGATGAAAGTCTATCTTTACTCTAGAGGCAAGGACTTTTGTTGTAGGCAAAGGATTTTGTTGGACCATATTTTGTTGGACTGGCAGCAAGAAGGCACAGCAGCCCTCCTGGCTCTCTAGGGACCTACAGGACCTCCTGCGGCTAAAAAGGAAAGCCTACAAAGGATGGAGGA
>NW_017728886.1:259987202-260007344 GCF_001723895.1 Crocodylus porosus | reverse complement strand
CTGCCCTTTGGGCAGGGGGCTGGACTCGATGAACTCCCGAGGTCCCTTCCAGCCCTAATGTCTATGAAATCTATGAAATCTATATTTCCAAGACCATTGTGGCTGCAACATCACTCCAGCCCTTCAAGAAGGATGTGGATGGATTGGAAAAAGTCTAGCAGGGTGTGACAAAAATTATTAGAGACTTGAAAAGCATGACTTATGAGGAAAGGCTGCAAGATATAGGGTTATTTAGTCTGGAGAAGAGATCACTGAGGGGGGAATTTGGTAACTGTTCAAATACCTGAAGGGCAATTGTAAAGGGGATGGAGCTGCTATTTTGCTGTGGCTGTAGGGGGCAGGACTAGGAGCAAAGGTCTCAGACTGGGGCAGAGGAAATTTAGGTTGGAGATTTGGAATAATTTTCTGCCCGTGAGAGTGGCTAAGCATTGGGACAGGCTACCTAGAGAAGTTGTGGAATCTCAAACTGGGATTTTTCAAGTTTTTCAAAAGCAGGCGAGACAGACACTTGGCTGGGATGGTTTTCATTTGGGATGATCCTGGAGAAGCTTGAGAGAGTGCAGAGAAGAGTCACATGCATGATCAGGAGAACAGGCCTTATGAAGAGAAGCTGAGAGAGCCGTGGGACTCTTCAGCCTGGAAAGGCACAGGCTCCGGGGGACTTGGTGGCTGCCTGTAAGTACATCAGGGGTGTACATCAGGATCTGGGGGAACACCTGCTCACCAGAGCACCCCGAGGGATGGCAAAGTCCAATGGTCACAAACTCCTCCAAGAACGTTTTAGGCTGGACATCAGGAAAAACTTCTTTACTGTCTGAGCCCCCCAAGGCCTGGAGTAGACTCCCTGAAGAGGTGGTGCAAGCACGTACTCTGGACTTCTTTAAGAAGCATTTGGACACTCATCTTGCTGGGATCCTTTGACCCCAGCTGACTTCCTGTGCTTGGAGCGGAAGGCTGGACTCGATGATCTTCCGAGGTCCCTTCCGGTCCTAATGTCTGTGAAACCTATGAAAAAAATCCTGCCTTCATTTGGGGAACAGACTAGAAAACCTCAAGTTTCTTCCATCCTTTCTTCTTATGTTCCAACACTACCAAAACACAGAGGATACCTCTACACTCAGTATTTCCTAGAAAGTGAAAGAGTCTTTGCATTTTTTGAAGGATTTGAGGTGTTATTGTATTTTGGTTCTGAACTGGAATAAAACAACCCCCAAATACTCCATGAAGAAAATATCTCCTCCCTCTCCACCCCCCCCACCAAAAAAACCCAACCCGGTTTCAGTTCAGTCGAAATGATTTTGCAATGTGGTTGTGTTACCGTTCTTTTTTCTGTCACTTGAATAAAAAATAAAAACATGTTACATGACTCCAGGAACTTTTCATTCAAGTCACGTTTCAACAGAACTGGAAGTTGTTCTTTTTTTTTTCCCTCCCCCTTTTGCTTTTATCCAAAACAAAAGTTTGGTGCGATAGAAACAGTTTCCGACCAGCTTTAATTCCTGACAAGTCTGCGCGTTCTGGCCCGTATTAATCAGATGCCGGTGGGGTTGTACTACCCCAATCTCACGAAGGCCAGAAGCCAAATCTGCGATGGTTGTAGTGACTGATCACATGCAACTTCTTAGGTCTTTCATTATAACTTTCATCGTGCAGGTGACAAGGGATGGCTGCGGAGGCCCAATGAAAAAATCAAACTTTGCCCAAAGTAAAAACCTCCTTGCTCATGTGAAAAGTTAAAAACTTCATTTCACACACACGGCTCTGGCCACATAACTGCCGCTGCCTCTAACAGCAACTCTGTGAATCACACGAGCCCCCTACAGTGAGCAGAGAACATATTCCCCCAAGCCGCCTCTTTGAAGTATTTCCTGAATACAACACTCAGAGGCCACAAGTGAGCTGACATTTTCTGCAGCTTCTGTTTTGTATATATGCTCAAAATAACACCAAGACAGGCCTTTGGCCCTGACTGATATTGGCTGTAACTAGATGTTTGCTAAAAATACAGTTTTTTTAAGAGGAGGAAGCCAGGGACATTCATTAAGAAAAGCTTGAGAATGTGGGTTGGTTCAATATATGATTTACTGTTGAAAATATATTGTGAAACAGCATTGTTCCTGGCTCTGCCTTCTATGATACTTGCACTATATTGTTCGGTCACTGGGGGCTAGTCTTTGTGGCTTGAAAAAACAAAATAAACAATCAAAAAACTCAACCTTTTTTTCCCCCCCTATCAAGGGAGCTAACTAGCTCAAGCAATCCCAAGGTGAAAACACAGCAAAGATCCGACACTAGTTTTCCGGCAAGAGAAATTTGCCAAGATCAACTCCCTGCCTCTCCACCCTGCGCCTCTGCTCCAAGTGGGGATCAAATTGACCTCAGTGAATTTATGTCAGGGTAAAGCGAAAGTGCCTATTGTTACTTCCCCCTTCCCCCCCATTTTCACTAAGAATCACTGAGTGAAAAGTTACCTTCAGATAAAAGCCATATGTTCCTTTTTTAAGAGAAGTCAAATCCTAGATGTCATCTGTGTTTTATGTAGAGCTCAAGGCAGGATCTGTATATCCCCGGTAAACAAGACAGACAAAACTGAAACCTAAGATGTGGAAAAGCATGTTTTATGTCCTGCTTCTGCCTTCTGCTTTCTGAAATGCCGGCTAATTGAGAGGGTTTCTGATACCAGATACTAAAACAATGGTTATCTTTAATGCCTTGGAGTACGTTATCGTCAAAGTGTGTCACGGAAAGTTGAGAATTTAAGTTCACACTCGGGTATTGTCGGGGTCTCCACAAGTCCGCGGATCATGCAGGCACCGCCTGTCAGCCGCCTAGTGTGTCCTCACCTTTGATTGGGGTGCCACACGCATCTTCTTCTCCTGCCACGACTTTGATATTAACAGAGTTGGTTCAGTTGTCCAATGCGCGCAGTCCAGTTATGAGTCGCACTGGCGTCTCGTGGGTCCCAAAGTTTCTGAGGGCTCCACCACCCCTACACCCTCGCCCGTTCCACCAGGGTGGTGGCCGACTATCTGGTCTGGCCATGGATCCACCCATCACTCTGATGATCCACAAAAGAAAGATGAAAGTCAAAACAAGCACTACGATCAAGATGGCTCCCTTGATCGGAGCGGCTGCTCCAGCCGTCTGCAGCCGTCTTCCAATACCCACTTGCCCTCTGAGGGGTCGAATCCCCTTCTTGGCTTTTGAAGAGCCCCCTTTGAGGGCTTAATCAGCTTCCCTCATCACAGTTAAAACTCACTGTTGAGCTGCAACCCTATTACAGGGACTACGGTACCAGAGTCAAATGGTGCCCTTCTATTAGGGTCTTTACAGTGCCAAGCTCCAGCTGGGCTCTGTCTGCTCCCTGTTGGTAAATAAACAGTCCTATGCCCCACAGGGGCCAGCAGACTGGGTTCAAAACCTGCCGGGGCTTTGCCCTTTTCCAGAGGCTCCTACCGGCACTCAGCGTTGCTCGCAACGTCCTTTGCAGCGCGCGCTGGCGCGCTCCACCACCTCCACGTCCTCCTTCCGGTTCCGCATCCCTCCCGCTTGTCGGCTCCGGCCTCTCTTTTATGCCGGCGAAGGAAGTCCCGGCCCCTCCCTTCCCCGCACACCTGGGTAAGGGGGATTTCTGCCTGGCTCCTTGGGGCTGCGGACCTGGGGCCACTGGCCCTCCGCTTAGTCTGGGAGCCAAGGAGCCTGCTGGCTCTTTCTCTCCCTCACAGGTATGAAGTGACCTTCAGTGGTAACTGGAGATGCTTAGCTGCTCTAAAAATCTGTTCATTTATTAGGCACTCAACTTTAGGCCCCAGACTTCAAAATGTTCTCGACATTATTTCTCCATGCTGCTAATAAGCTTTTCCTATATCACAGCGCTCTTCTGGATTAATTAGCTAATATTTGCTAGGTGATTTGAAATTACAAACCCTGGGTAACTCCTAAGCCTTCTTACACTTCAGGGTCTGTAGTGTCAGCTACAGCTACTCTACAAAACTTTTTGCTTCCAGAATAGTATTTTCCTAGTGGGGCTAGGATATTTTTGGTTGACTTCACCTTGCCGTGCTTAGGTGGACACACCCTGCTGTAGGATAACTCCATCCTACTGAGCTCAGCAGGCCCTTGAGCTCAGGTTTTTGTTGAGCTCTGCTGACAGATACAACATTCTGATGAATACTGATGCCTTTCACACACATTTTATGAGCAAGAAGAAGGAAGCTAGTGTAACTAACCTGCAACACACAGGACTAATGAAAAGGACCCCTGGTGATTGCCTGCTATTTGCCATTCTGCAGAGAGCTGTATGAAACCGATGGTCTCAACTCTCTAAACCTGGTTTCAGGCAAGGCTCTAATTGGCTTGGAGGATGTGCTAATCTGTTTCCTCCTGCCCAAATGAAAAATAGGTCAAAAGTCCTGGATACTTCTCTTTTCCCGGTCCAACATTCATCGTCATGAGTCCCTCGGCATGAAGGATGACGTCCGTCAGGCTTGATGGGTCCTCAGGTAACTGAGGAGCCCAATTCTGGATACACATGTTCTTTGGCACTGGGGGCATGTTGTTGCACGGGGGAGTGGGATTCACAGCCCTAGGTTGCCCAAAATTGTCACTCTTCTTAGGGCTTATATGGTTATGTCCTGTCCTCCTCACCTGTATGCTCTCCAATGCCCAGCAGACTTTCCACAGAGAGTGTTATCACATGTCTTGTCCAAAATGGCTTTGTCTTGCTTAGACCCTTTCAGCACTTCTATAGGATAAGAAGTAAAACTGATGTGCTAAGTACAGACATTCAAAAAGCCTGAGCCTAAACTGGTTCAGTCTTGGCAGACTAAGTCTAACCTGCGTAGGTTGAACTGATTTGCAAGTGAATAGACAGACATTCACTTTTGATTCTGGAAATGCAGCCTCATGACTGCATTGGCTCAGGCTAGAAGCCAAGGGGCACTAGAGTGAGCTGTCCCTTCCCTTTGGCGCAGCCACAAGGCTGGAGGGAAGCTGAGCTGGGTGGATGGGGGGTGGCCAGGCACTGGCAGTCCACTGAGTATGATTGGGGAGGGGCTTAATCCTCCACACTGGCCCACAGGGACCCCAGCCGGGGTGTGCCTGGAAGGGGAAGGGGGTAGAAACCCTTGCCCCCAAGGGGTGGGGGGGCAGTGTGTGGCCAGAGCCAGCCTGGGCAGCACCTCAAGTGAAGGGGGGACAGGGAGGGGGATTAAACGCCCCATCTCCCCTTTCTCCTACCCACATGGGACCCCAGCTGGCATCTGCCTGGCTTTCCCCCTGCTGGCCACTTACACAGAGTGCGGCATGGCCAGAGCCGGCCCAGGCAGTGGCTCTGGCAAACGGGGAAGCAGGGAGGGGGATTAAACTCCCCTGCCTCCCCTCTCTCCCCCCAGTATGGGGAGTCCAGTCAGGGCTTGCCCAGCTTTCCGCCCCATCCCACTGAGAAGGAGGGGAGCCAGGGGAGTTTAATCCCCCTCCCTGCCCCCTGTTCACCTGAGGTGCTGCTCTGGCCAGCTGTGGCCATGCCCCCGGCTGCGTGAGTGACCGGAGGGCGGGAGAGGGACAGACCTCAGCTGGGGTCCCATGTGGGTGGGAGAGGGGAGGCAGGGGGAGTTAACCCTCCTCCCTCCCCCTGAGCCTGCTGGCTCATGCTCCCTCCAGCAGGGAAAAGTCTGGCAGGAGCTGCTGTATCCCTGCCATGCAAACTGGGCTGTGCCAATGGGGTTTCCCACTCCTACCCCCTTGTCAGCCAGCCCTCACTGCTTTGGCTTGGGAGCAAAGGGGTGGGGTCATCCCTACTCTGCTGAGCAGACAGCCCAGGGCTGGGCTGTAAAGCATGCTGGGATGCTGGGGGACTCTGATTTAACTTGAAGCAGGAAGGGGTCTGGGACAAAAGTTCCATAAACCAGTTTGACCTAAATCACTTAAGGTTGAATCACTTAAGTCTGATTCAACCAGGTTTATCTTAAACCAGTTTTGGCCATTTTGAAACTGGTTTATGTGCACTGAACGTCTGTTCCGTTACAGGTTTAAACCAGTTTCTGATCACTTAAACTGGTTTGTGTGTAACTAATGTTCCATGGAATTTGATTGGTCCACATGGAGGCAGGACATGGCCAGAGAGGGGGGAAGTTGAACCCCAAAAGAGCTGGGCAACATTTCAGTCCAAACCGACCCCTTGGAAAGTTGTCCCATTGTCACTATCCGCAACTGCAAACAATGGTAAGAGTAGCTCAAGGACTGGCGTGTCATAAGCAATCCACTGCTTTTTTTGTCTCGAGTTGCATTTCTCCAAGCGGCTGATAAGGGATGGGCTCAGTTTATTCCACAGAGGACGTATTCACAGCCTGCCCTGTTCCATTTAGTATAAACAGAAACCAAAGCATGTTAAACTTTGTCGCTAACAGAATGCTACTGTCGCTATTCAGATTAAACAGAGGTTTTTTTAGACACAGGACTGCCTTTGCTGTAGGAAATCTCACGTATTAGGGAAAGATCAATACCACAGCTAATGGCCTAAGGTATCAAAAAACCTCACTGGAGGAAATGAGAATGTTGTCTGGAAACCAGATGATGATAATCCTCAGGATAAATGGATTTAGAGATTTCCGACACTGTTTTAGTAAACAGAGGGCAGACTTAAACAGTTATTTCAACAAGTTCCTTTACAAAAGGGAGAGAGATTGCCATTTTCCTGTTTGGTTTTAGCCATGACATTGATGTGTCTTGGTGAATATTTATTAACTGTTTATATGTAGAACGAAGTTAGGTGTTGAGGCTTTTTCCAAGAAGAGCCTGTGTGGGAAAATCTTACACCCAACACTGTGCTTTGTGATCATTTCTCATTGTGTTTCCTGTCAATGATACTAGGCAAGAAACTGAATTTCCCAATAGGTTGGGCATGGCAGTGGGTGAACCTCAAACGCATTCAAAGTAGAATCATAGAAAGCAAGGTTGTGAAGGCACCTCAGGAGGTCATCTCGTCCAACCCCCTACCCAAAGCAGGACCAGCCCCAACTACATCATCCCAGACAGAGCTTTATCTAGCTGGGTCTTAAAAACCTCCAAGGATGGAGCTTCCACCACCTCTCTGGGTAATCTCTTTCAGTGATTTACTACCCTCCTAGGGAGAAAGTACTGACCAGACAGGGACCCAATTATAGAGGACTCTCGATTCTGCTTTCAGTGATACAGCTATGAATCAGGAGCACTTCCAGTGAAGTAGTTGTGAAGTATAGGAAAGCTTCCACCCTTTTATTCAATGGCTAAAACTGGGTACTTCTGTGCTTCGTATGGACAATCTGGGGCCAGCATTGCATTCACTAGACTTTTTGAGTGTTTTAAAAGGCTGAAGGCTGGTTTCTGCAAGGGCTGATGTGTGTGGGAGACAGGGGGAGGGATGAATGAGGTGAGGCTTGGCTTGACTTAACCAATATGACCAAGTTTTGACTCCTGCATATAACACAGGCTTGAGAATTACAGAGCAAGACTCCCGCCCTGAGCCCGTAGTTGAGCTGCATCAACACAACCTTTAGCAAGACTCCCAGGCTTAATTTACAGCCTAAGAGTGACAGTGAATCCATGGTATCCCTGAAGTCGGTGGGATTACTCACACCGTATAAAGTGTAGCATGTAAGGCTTTGCAGGATTTGTCACAGCCTTTATAAGGAAAGCGGAAGGTGCAGACCCCTGCAGTTTTCTACTGCTTGCACATCTCCAAAGACTCCCACACAAACACAGTAGTGTTAATAAGACTGGCTATCTTAACAGCTTCATTTCTTAAATATTATAACATTCCACAGCCAGATGCCTTTCCATTTTATTAAATCTTTCATGGCCTCTGTCAATTTTCCGATGCAATTTCCTTTTCTGGCACAAGATTGCTAATACACAGCTTTGTGTGTCCCTTTAAAATGTCTGTGGCACTTTTTTTCCGAAATATTTCCTGATCTTTATTAAACAGAGAGTGGGTAACTTTTAAGAATGGGTGTTCTTGAAATCCCCATCCGTAGCGCTGCTAGCAATTTTCCTCTTGAGGAGGAGTTCATCTTCACTTCCGTCTTCTGCCAGTTTGGGAGTGTTCTAATGTTTCTGAATTTAACATTTGAATAATACTTCATAGCCAAACACACACCACACACCCTTCTTTCCAGGCAGAAAGCTCACCCGATATTGCAACCTAAGCAGGTAGGTTATCAGGGATATCTGACAACCCCAAAGGACAGCCCTGTGTGTCTAATGAAAGTGGTGTTGGTGACTCACCTTGGCATAATTTGGCAGTATCGTGGTCTAGAGCTATTGTTCTTGTGATGAGCTATACAATTAGGATCTTTGGCATCGTTAAAGAAAGTTCAACCCTTCTTGCAAAAGCTGGAGGATTAGTTGCTGGTCCGTCAGTGTATTTACGTCTTTTTTTCCCCCTGGTTCAGTTGAATGCAGTGTCATGCCCCATGCCTGTGCGCTGCATTGTTGACTGTGTGCTATTAAACAGCTGCCATAATCTACCTCAGGGCAGGCTGCTAATCTCTGATGGATGTAATGCAAGATGAGACCGACACGCACATCAGCGGTTGCATCCAGCACTCCTCTGCGTTTGAGTCAGAATTACATCTGAACTGCTCTGTCACATGACAGGGATCAGCATCTACTGACTTCAGTGAAGTGATTCCAGTATATTTCTATTGTTATAAAGGAACCTGAGCATCTCTGATTCAAGATATAAATGCCATTAGACTTGTTGGATTAATGGTTTATAACAAATCCACCACTATGTGAAGCGATTTTAATGCACTTCTCTTCTCTTGGTATGTACAATACCTTTTTTTGCCTCTATGCAGAGAGCACATGCTCTGTGCAGAGTATATATGTGTGTATATGTATGTTAAAATTCTGAATAATGAAGCTCGTTCTATTACATTAGCAGAAAAAGAATATTTGTTGAGTCCTGCTGGGGAAAAATAGAACTGGACACATATTCTGCGTGACTGCCCTTGTCCTCTCGCAGCATACATACAAGTAGCCTTCCCCAAAACAAAGACAGAGAAGGAGAGCAATTAGGACTGGAGTTTGGACTTTGTCCAGCAGGCTCAATTGACTTTGTCAGTCATGTCGTATGTGAACCTTTCTGTTTTTCAAGGGTAATTAAACACACCACTGCTTGCTTGGATCTTTCTTTCTGACTATCCATCCACCTCTACTGACAAATTAAAGAGCTAGAGAGGAGGGAGCCAAGCTTGACTGTCCACAAACCCATGTCCACATTGGCATAATTTTTTGATAACTTCATACCATCACGTAATTAGCAATAGAAATGCCACGTGAGAACAGTGTGTGTCATTAGGGTTGGAGTCATTTGATCGTTAACTAATCTTACAGCTAGTGAAAGATGAGCTAAGTGAATGAAACCTGTATAGATCAGTCTAATAAATATTGCATAGACCATATTTCGGCCCATATACCCCACCATGACATTGCATCACTGACAGCAGAGAGAGTGGTTTAGGTGATTAATAATGGGATCTGGAACCTCACATTGCCTCTTCATGATGAGGTGTTTTCTTCTGACACATGTCAAAAGGGAATTGTCACATAAAGTCAGAGACCAAAGGCCAGTTGCCAATAGGCATGTGCCCACACCGTTAAAGCAGTACCAGAATCATTTGCATTCTTGTTGGTGAGGCTAAGGGACAACTGACTCAATACTTCCCCCACTATTAGTTGTCTCCATTGCTCAAGGCACGTTCCAAGGAAGTTTGCTCTGGTGTTGCACTGGCTGCGTGTGCATCCGCGTAGAGAGAACGTGTTAGACGTTAGTCAATCTCACACTGTTCTTAATGACTGAAATTCACACATTGTGTTTATTGCATTACTGATACAGCCGGTGAACAAGGGCAAGTCGAACTCTAAAATCTTCCTTCATCTCCCTCCATTACGAAATGTTCCCATCTGTGCAAATTGTCTAAAACTATATCTGAAGTCAGCTCCTTCTGAATGGTTACATAGGAGTGAATGACAGAATATCACAGAAAGCTTCCTAACTGTGAAACCTATTAGACAGCAGAGCATAGTCTTCTGGGGGAAGTGTTGGAATGAAGCCCCGTCACATGAGATTTAAAACTCTGGGGGATAAAACATTAAGGGGGGAAAAAAATTGATAAATTGTTAGATGACAGGTCTGCACTGACAGAGAGGAATGGAGAGTTTAGCTTAAAGTATCTTTTCCATCTAGGAACATAGGGCATAAAACTGGAAAGGTCATAGAATCCATTCCCTGGCAATAGAAAACACATTGCATCATGTAATCCCCTTGATAAACTGAGCGTGCTCTATCTACAACTAGCTAGGTTCTTTTGTCCCTACAACTCCGATTAGGAGGCTACTTACTGCGGCTTCCAGGCAAAATTTATTCATGAGTACTTTATACTGATTTATTCTTGTTTGAACCTTAGATCTCCTCTCTCCCTGGTATTTATTCATTGATATATGTATACGCAGGAACCGTACCCTCTTTTCAGCCTTCATTTTGGTAGAATACAAGTTTGTTTTGGTCTCCTTTCATTGCCATGTGCATGTCAAAAAGTCATCCTCCTGTGTTTCTCTGCCCCTATACCTGTTTGAATTCATCTATCTCGAATGTGGCTGACCATAATGGTGTACAGTATTCTAAAGATTTTACAAATGAATTTTAGAAGGACTTTAATACCTTATTATATCTACAGGAAATCTCTTTCCCTGATGCATTTTAGAATTGCGCTTGGCTCACGGGCATCCTATGATCTTTCTCTTCCTTTGTCACTTCCAACCGATGAGCCCCCAGCTCTAGTAGAAATTCTTGTTATCAGTCCCTAAATGCATGACCTTGCACTTTGCTTTATTGAAATTCATCCCATTTCTATAACTCCAGTCCTTAAGGTCAGTTGGTTCTTCCTGTATGATATTTTTGCCTTTCTCTGTATTGACAATGCCTCCCAAATTTGTGCCATCAGCAAACTCCATTTAATCTCTAACTTGCAAGATTCTCTGGCAGTATCCTTGTGAGAGATTGTAAGTGTGATCGTGTGTCAACACAACTCCTGGCCCTCTTCCCTTTGCCACAGGTACTAGAGTTAGTAAAGAAACTCCCAACAAAATCACGCTTCACTGGGAAATGTTAATTTATCAACATCTTGTGGGAGAAATGTGTCAAGGGTGGAATATCTGTTTTTACCTGGGCAGTGGGAGACTCAGGTTTAAGTCTCATCTGAAAGCAAGTATCCTATATCCCAGGTGAGTGCCCTCAGCACCAAGCTTATTGGCTAGGGAACTGGGTTAAGTGATCAGAAACTGGTTTAAACCTGTAACAGAACAGAAGCTCAGTGCACATAAACCAGTTTCAAAATAGCTGAAACTGGTTTAAGATAAACCTGGTTGAATATAGTATCGGGCTTAACTGATTTGGCTCAAACCAGTTTATGAAACTTCTGTCCCAGACCCCTTCCTGGTTCAAGTTAAATCACATGCAACCCAGGTACACCCAAGGGTGTTCCCCATCCTCAGCTGAATGGTATAGGTGGGCAGGCAACAGTGCAGTGCAAGGGATGCTGTGACTCGGGTACAGATCCCTCTATTTATAGAGCCACACCACACAAAATGTTCTTAACTATATACAGAATTTATTTAACATATAAAGAATTATATACAACCAATATATATACACACAACTATATATATATATATCTCTCTCCCAAAAAATAGATAATATTAGAAAAAATTAACCACTATACACTCTTATACATACACATACTTAAAACTATATTCAGGAATGGGGTTATGCAGGGTATGCTTTGAGAGTAGTCCCCTTACCCAGGACCCCGAAATCCTTAAGGTAAGCCACTAGGTCCACAGGGTCCACAGGGTGACCCTGTGTGGGCCTCCAGCAGGTAAGTACCAGTTTCCCAATATAATACTCAACAAATTAAACAACAAGAAAAATAGACTGCAATGGAAAAATAACAACCTTAAAATTATTTACTGGGTAAAATATAATATAACTCACACAGTACAACTAGTTTACAAAATATTAGGTACAGCTCCCCATTTTGTAGGGCACACTCTCACCCAATTCTCTGAAAGGAAGGGGGCGGGGGGGTCACTTTTCTCTGACCCCTCCCCTGATAAGCCCCTATTCTCTGAACCCTTGCTTGTCCCAAGTGAGGATGTAGTAGGCTTGTTTCCCCCCGCCGCCATGCGGGCCTTGCTGCTGCATGCCACAGGGAGTTCCTTCTTCATAGGCTGGGGTTGGGCCTTGGGCAACTCCAAGACCCAGCCTTCTATCGAGTTCAGGGGTGGAGCACAGCCCACCTTTTCTGTCGCTGTGGGAGGAAAGGGACTGGCAATGCTCCAAAAGTGCCTTAGGGCAGGTGCCCCTTGACAATGCCTGAGCAGTCTCTCATCACTCCCAGGGCCAAGGCTTCATGCACCGGGATGTGCACCATGTGGGGCCCAAGCAGGCTTTCCCTGCTCCCAGGGCTGAGGCTCTAGCGGCATCTCCTCCAGCGGTGTCTTTAGGACCCTAGGGCTATCGTCCACTGCAGCAGCTCTCCCCAGCTTCTCAGCTTTGCTTTTCTTGTCCCTTGCCGGTCTGGTCTGCCAGCTGAACATGCTGTTCTTTTATAGCCATCTGGGTCTCGGTCCTGGATTGCATAAGGTCCAATGAGAGCGAGAGGTGGCAAAAATCTCGCCAGGACCCCTCCTTCTGGGAGTTCTGTCCCTGGATCATAAATGCACCAATCAGGAGAAGGCGGGGGTGACATCCAGAACCAAAGAAATTAATAAGCAATAAACATGTGTTTCTTGGAGGCTTTTGGAACTTTTGTCTAATATGCAGCTTGTATTTTTGTAACCTGCAAATGTAACTTATAACTGTTTGTGGAACTGACGAGGCCTCAAAGACAAAGCTCTCGCTGTGAAATTAGCTGACCCAATAGTTCTTTCTCGCTCAGAATTTAGCCTTGATGATGATAAAAACTAGGTTCAACTGCCCAGCTTATCCAGTACATTTCAAGAAAGAACATCTCAAAAAAGCATAGTCAGAGAGTTCTGAAGGGGCTGGATTTAGGCGGGGTAATGTTAATTTCAAACCTGAAGATGCTGTGTTGCAATTTGCTTATTGGATAAACCCAAGCTTGGGCAGTAACTTATTATAATAATTTCTAACACCTTTTAACCCCATACGATAACAGCTATGAAGCAATATTATGAATGGCTACAGAACTAAAAAAGTAGCATAATTAGGATATAAAAGAACACACACGTCATAGTAACCCTCGTGAAGGACGTAACAAAAGGGTCATTGCTGTCCCATACCCCCACGGATCTCTCTGATTCCCTGTGAGAGCGAGAACCAGATCCTGACTGAGGGGCTTCCACCGGCTCTCCTTCAGGCAGCCCAGTTCAGAGATGTCTGACTTCGCTGATTCAACTTGACATGCATCTTCTAACCCAGGGTCTATCGATAAGTTAATAACCAAGTAAGAACTCTTTATCTGTTTTATTACCACTGTCAATTTTAATCTGTATTGTTATGTTGTCTGTTTATTAGCTTAACCTTTTTATTAACTATTATATGTGCAAACTATATCTTTTGTTGTCATAAGTAAAATTCATTCCTTTTTGTAAGTGAAACTTGTCATTTCTTTCCTTTCCAACATCACGTCCTCGATCCTGAACAAAAAAGCCCAGTGACTAATAAAGTTGCAGTGCTCAGTCAGTCTGCAATTAAATTGATATACTCACAGTGACCAGCTGGCCTGTGATGAGGGGGGAGCACCCTCTTCTGACTGGTGGAATAAATTCGACCATTGGCTCGGTGTCCGCTCAAGCTGGTAAGTTGTGTGCAAGCCGCTGCAAGCCTGCTACAGGCAGTTCCCCAGCATGCTTTGCAGCCCTGGGCTGGGCTGACTGCTCCAGCAGAGCAGAACTGGCCCTACCCCTGTGCTCCCTAGCTGGAGCAGTGAGGACTGGCTGACAGAGGGAGCAGGGGGCAAGCATGGCTGGGCCTGCAGTCCAATCTGGGGGCGGGGAGGGGACGGCCCCCCAACCCAAGCAAATCCCTGCTGAGATCTGGGGCCAGAGACATGGGTAAAACACCCCTTCCCCTACTCAAACTTACTGCTGGCTGCAATTGTGGGCTACAAACCCCAGAGGCACCTGGGAACAGGAAGAGGAAGTAATGAGCAACCCTGCAGAATCCTGCTGCTGTGTTTCTGGACAGCAAGGTCCAGAGACCTCTTGTGGGCAACAGGAAGAGAAAGTGAATACACAGTCAAATAGCTGTGCTCTAGCGCCCCCAGCTTCTGGCCTGAGCCACTGCAGGCATGTGGCTGCATTTCCTGAATCAAAGGTAAACATCTATTCATTTCTATTTCAGTTTAGTTGTTACCACTTAAACTAACCTGCAAAGACTGAATTGATTCAGCCTGGGCCTTCTTGACTGTCTGTACCTAGCCATTGTGTTATTTTAGTAGGTGACTCTCTGTGTTTCTCCTGAAAATTTTGAAATGTGCCAGGTCTGTCCTGATACAGAAAAGTGTTTTAAATCTCAATTTTCCCACCCAGGTTTTAGCCTTACTGATCTAGCTGAATAGATTTTCTGTGTTACTAAATTTAAAACTTCCCTAAAAACAAATGTAAGCATCTCTGTGTCTTCATTTTTCTGATACCCTCCCCCCACCCCATTTCCTCAGTTGAATTCTAGTCTCCTATTTTTTTAAGAGTCTGCCCTAATAAAATCCTAACTTTCTATGTTTTCCATTGTGTCCTTCAAAACTACTGTTAAACCACATGCCTAGATTACATTTTTTTCCCAAGGAATTCATCATAAAATGACAAGTTAAGCCTAATCAGTCTGCCTTTGTTCTCTCAAAGGCCTGAGGTTGGTTTTAGGTAACATCCCTCGTCACACTGTAGTAGGTCCAATAGGATGGAAAAAAATAAAAATATATTTTTGTCATTATCACTGCAATGATAAGCAAAATTTGTTTTAATGCTACTCTAATTGACTTTAGAGCCTAACACAAACCTTGGGCTGACCTCTTCGTGGGCAAACATGGCCACTGTGACAGTTAGACTACTTGGTTCAGTCTGTTTAGTCTGTTCAGCTTTCTGACTGAAATTTAACAAACTTGCACAACTTTGAAAAATGGAGTGCCCAAATTTCACTTGCCCCTTGTAATTTTTCTGCTACCGCAATTTATAAACTTGGGCAGGTGGAAGACAACTTTTCCATCAGAGGTTTTGTGCTATGGGGTGTTTTCGCTGGATACCTGCTTTGGTAGTTACAAATCTGATATTATTTCTGGGACCCTTGGATGTTTCTCTTTTCAGTGACCACCTTTGCTGAATTTTCCAGGCCCGGTCATGCATTTTGGCAGTGTGCCCATGTGTGCAAACAGCCCCTGAAATGGTACTTTTGTCCTGAATTTGAAATTGATGGCCATGTGTGCCATCAAAATGACAGGCATGTGTGCACGACACTTTAAAGTGGGCTAAATGCTTTTGCACCACTTAATGGTGCCAGTGTTTGCATGGGTCGGTAGCATATTGCACATTAATTTCAGCTGCTGTAGGAAATTTGGTGGCATAATACATCTTAAGTGACTTGGGGTGCACCAAACTAAAACTCCAGGTTTTAGTTTGCTGCCCCTATAGCCACGGAGCAAAGCACCAGGCTCCGTACAACTCAGGGCCTCTGCAGGAAGCTTGGCAGCAGCTCAGGAAGGCAGGTTCTGCCAGAGAAAAGCAGTGAGCCTGATCTTTGCCCACCGCTTCAATTTAGGGCCCCCATTTCATCTACATAAACCACTTGTCCATAATTGATCAACTCCCCTGAACATTCCCGTGGCTTCACCAAGAGGATACAACATGTGAAAACAGCTGCGTAAGCATGGGCTGCCTCCTGACCAAGAAGCCATGCAGCTGTATTCGCACCAGGTCTACACTCAGATAAATTAAAACTGTGCCTTAGTAGTGCTAATTAGCCCCACTCCCTCCCCACCTCACAATGCTGTGCAAAGGCAGTTCCTGTCAGACTGGATGTGGTAGAGACTATTTCTGGTATCAGAGGTCCGTAGGGATTTTCACAACTGGATTTTGCCCCCCAGAGTTGGCTGCTTTTCTTTCACTTTGCTCCTACAGTGTTGCATCAGTAATTTTATGGTTTTGTTGCTGGTTTTGCAATTTAGTTGGAGACGCTGTTAAAGCAGCTGCCTCTCACTGCATATCATGCTAGCCCAGGAAATGCGAAATGTATGTTATTTCAAATAAGATAGGATTGATAACCCTTGAATTGTGTGATGTACTGCATGCAACTAATGAGGTAGTAATCCTCATGGAAGCCTTTGGGGCAGATTTCAAGAACTAAATCGGAGTCACTTAGAGTAGCAATAAAGCCATCTGGATGTTAAACCTCATTTAGTATTGATTTGCGAATCAAATACGTTAAATGAATTGCTTGTATGTTCTAGTTTCTTTTAGCTGTTAACTCTTATCATTTATTGTTCTTAGCTAGTCCTTATCTACTGTCCTTGAGGTGGAAACTTTAGGGGGCCTTTTGGGCATAACTGTGTGTGTATAAACAGCTCTTCTGTGCTTAGTATTGCAGAATTTGCTTTTATGTAGCCTCAAAAAGGTTTTTAAGCTCTAAATGCTGTTTGCCTTCTGTATCTAACACCCCCTCCCCCTGATCCGCTCAGTGTACTAGGAAAAATCCTTCTAACAAGAGTCTTATTAATACTAGTAGGTTGGATGCTTTAGTCTGCACGGTCCACTCTTCACTGCTCATGAATGCAATGTAGTGTTGAAATGGCTACAGATTTTTCAGAGAAGTTTTATTCTCTGTAGAGAGCATCTCTCCTGTTGCAATGTGTAAATGCAACAGTAGAGATACTGTCTCCCCTACATATTTCTATACACACTGTCTCAGCACTTCCCTCCACCTGCCATAAGAGGGTTTGCTCAGAGAAAGACAGAAAAGAGAGTCTGTGGTGGAGCTGAGCTTGTCAGTGGGGGGAAGGGGAAGCTGAGGATGGAGGGAGCCACAGAACACCGAACAAAGAGCCACCCACAAGAACAGCCCAGCCAAGACAGGTAATGAGCACAAAAAATACCCAGGTAAGAGACAGGGGACCAGATAGTCCTGGGATTGGGGGGGGGTGCATGCACCTTCAGGAGGCCTTAAATGCCTATACACTAATGCTCATAGTATGGGGAACAAGCAGGAGGAACTTGCCCTCCTGCTAGCTAATACTAACCCAGACATAGTGGGGCTCACTGAAACTTGGTGGGATCCAATGCATGACTGGGCAATAAACATCAAGGGCTACAGACTATACAGGCAGGATAGAACGGGGAGGGAAGGTGGGGGTGTGGTGCTGTATGTCAAAGAGCAATACTCATCCTCAACAAACAGCACTGGGTCAGAGGAGGGGCAGACTGAAGTGCTCTGGGTCCATATACAAGGGAGTTGGGGAAAAAGGGACTTAATGGTAGGGGTTTACTACAGGCCACCTAATCAGGGGGAAGAGTTGGACTGGGAATTCTCAGGTCAGCTTGCGGAGGCAGTTAAGTCAAGGGATGTGATCATCATGGGTGACCTAAACTATCCAGACATCTGCTGGGAAGACCAGACAGCCAGGTCTGACCACTTATGTCAGTTCCTAGCTGAGTTACAGGAGGTGCACAGTCCCACTAGGGGAAATGCCTTGTTGGACCTGGTCCTGGCCACAGGTGATGACCTGGTGAGGGGGCTGCAAGTGCTTGACCACATGGGCGATAGCAATCATCACCTACTGGAATTCACCATCCAGTGCAGGGTGGCAAAGGCCTTCAGCAAGGCAGGAGCCCTAGACTTCAGGAAGGCGGAGTTCAATGAGGTAAGAAGACTTGTCGGGGAGGCACTGAGGCCCTGAATGGGAGGGGAGTTGGGAGTCCAGGAAGAGTTCCTTAAGGAGACGATCCTCCAAGCCCAAAGGGTGACAATCCCCATGGGGATCAAAGGGGGCAGGAATGCTCAAAAGCCCCTATGGCTCACCAAAATTATCCACAAACATCTCAAAGCTAAGAAGGAGGCATACACCCAATGGAAGGGAAGGGCCATCACCAAGGAGGATTATACCTCCATTGCTCAAGATGACAAAGCTAACCTCTTTAACAATTTCTTTGCCTCCATCCTTTTGAGCAGGGACCAGTGATCCCCAATAGACCCAGGAGAGGCACTGCCAGGTCCAGGGTCAGTAAGGACCTAGTCAGGGAACTTCTGGTAGGTCTAGACATGTTCAAGTCAGCAGATCCTGACGATCTCCAACCCAGGGTGCTGAAGGAATTAACAGAGGTCATTGTGGGACCCCTGGCATGGCTTTACAAGCACTCATGGTGCTCTGGAAAGGTGACAGAGGACTGGAAAAGGCCCAATGTGGTCCCCATTTTCAAAAAGGGGAGGATGGAGGACCCAGAAAACTACAGGCACATTAGTCTTACCTGGGTCCTGGGGAAGCTCTTTGAGAAAATAATCCAGAAGCACATCTGCAAGGGACCAGCAGGGGGGATCATGCTTAGGGGCAACCAACATGGGTTCATTCAAGGCAGGTCCTGTCAGACCAACCTGGTGGCCTTCTATGACCAGGTCACAAAATCCTTGGATGCAGGTGTCGTGGAAGACGTAGTCTTTCTGGACTTTAGGAAGGCTTTCGGCACAGTCTCTCACCCTATCCTCATTAAGAAATTAGGCAACTGTGGCATCAATGCCTACACAGTCAATTGGGTCACTAACTGGCTGGCGGGCCGCACCCAGAGAGTGGTGGTGCACAGGTCATTTTGACCTGGAGGGATGTGAGCAGTGGGATTCCCCAGGGCTCGGTCTTCAGGCCCACACTGTTTACATCTTCACTGGAGACTTGGACAAGGGGGTGAAAAGCACCTTGTTCTAATTCACAGATGACACTAAGATGTGGGGAGAAGTGGGCATGCTGGAGGACAGGGACAGGCTGCAACTACATCTAGACAGGTTACAGGGGTGGGTGGATGAGAACAGGATGGGATTCAATACTGACAAGTGCAAGGTGATGCACCTAGGGAGAAAGAACCAGCAGCATACCTACAGGCTGGGGAACTCCCTTCTAGTCAGCACAGAGCCAGAAAAGGATCTTGGAGTCATTTTTGATTCCAAAATGAACATGGGCCGGCAGTGTGGGGACGCAGTCAGGAAGGCCAACCGTACCTCGTCGTACATCCAAAGATGGATCTCTAGCAGGTCCAAAGAGGTGATCCTCCCCCTCTATGCGGCACTGGTCAGGCCGCAGGGAGCATTGCGTCCAGTTCTGGGCGCCGCACTTCAAGAGGGACGTGGACAACATGGAGAGGGTCCAGAGGAGGCCACTCGCATGATCCAGGGACAGCAGGGCAGGCCCTGTGAGCATATGCTAAGGAACCTGGATGTGTTCAGCCTCCACAAGAGAAGGCTGAGAGGGGATCTGGTGGCCTTCTATAAACTGGCCAAGGGGGGCTAGCAGGCTATGGGAGAGTCTCTGTTGCCCCAAGCACTTCTGGGAGAGGAATAACAGCCATAAGCTGACAGAGAGTAGATTCAGCTAGATATCAGGAGGTGCTACTTCACAGTCAGGGCAGCTAGGATCTGGAACCAACTTCCAAGCAAAGTGGTGCTCACTCTTATCCTGGGGGTCTTCAAAAGGAGGGTAGATAGACACCTTCCTGGGGTCATTTGACCCCAGCATTCTTTCCTGCCCAGGGCAGGGGGTCGGACTTGATGATCTGCTCAGGTCCCTTCTGACCCGACCAACTATGAAACTATGAAACTCTTGTAAGAAACTGCAGCTGACAGCACAAGTTAGTGCAGGTGGAGTCCTTCCCTAACTTTGTTTGGACTGATCAAGGAGAAGAGATTGATGTCATACATCTTGACTTCAAAAAAGCTTTTGATCTGGTATGCCATGATCACCTCTTGGCCAAACTGCCCAGTTGTGGCCTTGGCTCCACCACGATCAGCTGGCTGGGAAATTGGCTTCGTGGTCGGACCCAGAGGGTTGTGATTGATGGCAGTCACTCATCACGGTGTCCTGTGATCAGTGGGGTCCCTCAAGGCTCTGTCCT
>NW_017728886.1:259978122-259986762 GCF_001723895.1 Crocodylus porosus | reverse complement strand
CCAGCGGAGGTGGTTCAAGCACCTACATTGAACACCTTCAAGAGTAAATTGGATGCTTATCTTGCTGGGATCCTTTGACCCCAGCTGACTTCCTGCCCTTTGGGCAGGGGGCTGGACTCGATGATCTCCCAAGGTCCCTTCCAGCCGTAATGTCTATGAAATCTATGAAATCTATAGTCATTTCACTGGGCCTCTTGCTCACATTAGGAAGTATGGAGACTCTAGATACCCCTGTGTTGCAGAAAAAAATAATATATAGGATTTAACAGATTTTGTATATAGAGATTTTTTTTTTAATAAAAGGACTTTGCTGAATGATGAAGGGCATGGTGAGGGAGTAACGCTTGGCATGAGAACAAAGTAAAGATGATTGGGAATTTTTAAATGATAGTTTTTGTTCTTGATGATGAAAGATGTAACTCTGTCAGTGCCAAAACCTATTGCTGGATGATCAAATCGCATTTGTGATTTGCAAATTGTAAGCAAGTTGGCTGCCTGTTACAGAATGACTCAGGTCACAGCACCCATACGAGGGGTGGAACAACCTTGTTCAAGTCTCTCATTCTGCCTGGATCACCCATGCCCCACATGGGTGCCCAGACCAAATGGTTATCAACAAGGATCCTGGTTTGCTCTGTTTAAAAAACTGCAGATTATCTGATTTAAAAAAAAATAACAAATTCTCTGATTAAATCCCCCCCAAATCTGTATTTTTTCTGCCACTGCTGCCAGTCTCTGGGAGTATGCACAGTGGTGGGGAGCCAGCCCCCTCCCTACCCCGTAGCCGAGCTGCCCGTGGCCACATTCCACTCCCTGCCTGGGCCTTGAGGCCATGCATCCTGGCCCCTGGCCCCAAGCCCCATGCACCACCTGGGCTGGGCAGCAGATCCAGCTCCGGCCCTGCCTAACTCCCTCCCTCCCTTATTATGGGGGCCTCAATTGCTGTCCCCCCCCACCAGACTTACCTATAGGAGCTGCTCTCTGGGCTGCCTGGTGGCCGTGCATGTGTAAATGGGTACATGCACATGGCACCACCTGCTAATTGCCCTCCTCCTGCTGCCCCCAGCCCCTTGCAGGCTCAAACTCTGCCAGCCTGCAAGGAGAAACCCACTGTTTCCCACATTATTCTCCTTTTAAAGGATAAAATATGGGTTTTTGTCCTTAAAATGAGCAAATCTGGGTTTTATCTCATTTTTCCATTGTGAACAGAAAACCCAAGTCTGTGGTTATCAGCTGTTCTGAGCTTTGGGAGTTCTTTGCTTTTAATTTTTGGGGTGATGGGAGGATTTTCCTCAAAAGAAAAGCTATCCTAGAACATGGTATGAGAACCTAAGGATTTTTCCAAAAATTGAATTCTTGCTTTCTGCTCAGGCCTAGAGATAACCTCCATCGAAAGTTGTACAGCAAGTATAGTACATTGTTTCCTATACCACTGCTAAACCACTTCTTCACCTTTGTTTGCTCCCTCTCTCCTCTTCTTGCTAGATCAAATCAAAAGTTCCTTTCTCTTCCGTCAGTCTTGCCTCCTGTTGTAGCCGTTTGTAGCAAGTCCTCCAAGTACATTATGGTCACGTTAGGCAGTGAGAAGACTCCTGTTGACTTCAATGACCTTTGGATCAAGTCCATAGCTTGGAGAGGGCCTAAGCACCACGTAGCCACATGGATTATTCAGGATTATTCTAATGGGGCTTCACTGCTATTGACCCTTTGCCAAAGGTGCTTTGGGGAGCTGTACAATTTGGGAGAGAGAATCATTTAGTGCTGTTTCATCTACACGCAGACTTATTGTTGAGTAGTCAGTCTTTGGAAACTGAGGTGAAATAATGACCTTGAATTCAAGAGTCTACTATGTCCATTAATCACTGTAATGAAAAATCATGCAAACTCAGCAACATGGTTTTACTCAAATGCCTTCTCGGTAAACAATGGGTCAACTCCACCTGCTGTGTTATGAGAGACTCTTATTTCCACCCTAATAGTGTCTCTTAAACAGGTACCTCCCACACTGCCATCTTAACAGGGGTAGCGTTTCCAGGAAGGAGCACTCTCGAACCACGTCTTTAAATTGAAACATTACCTACAAGCCTCTGAGAATGCTGTTGGACTGCTTTGGGCTACAACTTAACGTCTTTCTGTTTGGTAACACATAAAAATTAAGTATCGTAAATAAGCATTTAATTTAGGTTTAATGGAGGCAGTTGTCGTAGGCTGATGCATTTGCTATTAAGAGAAAACTTACTGAGATTTGAAATGGGATCAATTCTGCTGTCATATAGTTAATAAAAGTGAATAATTATACACTTATAAATTAAACATGGGAGCTGTGTATAGGCATTTTGAATTGGGTTTTAACAAGGAAACCACAGCAAGATGATTAGATATCTGTTTCAAAGAGTTATGGCACATTAGTGAATATTTCAATTGATATCTGCTTAATTTTATGTGGCTATCTAGTTATTTAAAAGGAAAAACCTTGCTTAGTTTATATTGATTATGGAAGTGTAGGTTTTAGGGGTAAATTTGGAGTTTACCTGTATAGCTCCTTACCATTTACCAGTAATTCCCACAATTTACCACTTCAAAAATCCTGATTAGGAACACAGGACCCAATCTTCATAGATTCTATGCGCATTCAGCTCTCCATTTCCTGATTTTATGGAGTGATGGTAGCTAAATCACTTCTATTTTTTTAAATAACCTACCACTTTGAGAGTGATTATCTAGATTTTATTGGGTTATGCCATTAAAGCTGACATTATTTCTCCAAATAGTATTAGATACAAATACTGCCACTGCAGTAAGAAATTAATTCCTATATATATTTCATGCTTATCAAATCTAATCATGGCATAACATGATTAATCTCTCGCATATGGCTCCTCTAATGCTCATTTAACAATCATATAATGTTTGTTTAATATTAAATAAATGATCACTTAGCTCAGCTCTCTGGTGACACAATTGAGGAATTTGAGGCATGAATTGCTAGCATTTGTGTTTGTTACTTGCCAGCAGAGACCAATCAGTGCCACTAAACTGACCGTGTTTCAGTGAATAATTTATTTGATAGGGCTTTTTGCAAAGTGCTCAAATTTTGAAGTCAAGGCAAACATGGATCCCACACATATACTTTTGCCAAATTTTTCAAAACTGTTCCCAAAGTTTGGATGCATTCATTTCTAGTGCCTGGCTTTAGACTAGGGTTGGCAAACTGGTCAATTTACTGGTCAATATTGTCAACTGGCTGACTATTTTTTGATCAAAGAATTACAAAAAAACCGCTACGTTGTTTTTGTAGTTTTCTTAACAGGAATATGATATTTATTGTTTTTGATAAATTTTTAATGGAAATTCTGTGCTTTTTTCTGTGTGTTATTTCGCCAGTCAACTGATCAAACTTTATATGACCATGAGGTTGGCAGTGGATCAGAGTTTACGTGACCCCAACTGTCAGTATCTGGTCCATGCCAGGGAAGTTAATGATCGTCCTGGCAAACCAAATTCTGAAAACTTTTCAAAGAATCCCATTGTTCCTGTCACCAACCACCTAAGCATTGTACAATCCTATGGCTTTCATGCCATTGGGCCTGAACTCTGAATCTTAATGCTGAGGGTCTGTTGGCTGCCAAGCAAAGCCTGATCAGTGTTCTTGCTCATCGACGTGGTTGACACTGTATGTCTACAGGAGACACACATTCCATCTGCTGAAGCTAGATGCTAAAAAATTGGAGGATTTGACTTGCTGTTTTATGTTCCACATCCAAAGCATGGCTAAGCCACATATGTCTGATCTGACATCACAGACTCAGTTCAGGTGATGTCCAATGACCTCTGCGATGCCATCCACGTTGGTGAGTTTGGGCTGCAAATGTCTACACAGTTCCCAAAGTCAACTGGTACCAGCTCTGCCTCATCCAGCCATCTACGTTGGAGACTTAACAGCCACCACGTGGGTTGGGGCTACACAGACACAGATGCCAATGATGAGCAACTTGCAAACTGGGCAAGATGAATGATCTTGATCTAATTCATGACCCTAAGCAGTGTGGCATGTTCTGCTCTTCCAGATTGAACCACGACCACTCACTTAACTTGTGCTGGGTCAGTTCAGTACATGGTCATCCACAGTCAACATCTTGGTAGGTCTTGGATGGCTTCCCGTATAGTCAGCACAGGCCATCACTGATTCACATCAGACTCCAGCTCCTAATTGTCAAAAGCTGTAAGAAGAAACAGTGGAACTTCCACAGAGCCAACTGGGAAAAGTATAGCAAGGCACTGGAACAAAGCATTGTGGGATTTTGTTTTTCTTTCTTTTCTTTTCTTTTTTTTTGCACACACTGACTGACTGACTATTTGACTGGGCAAATACTCAACCCTACTTTTGACATCTAAGGTCTGATTTCTCACTGGTGACTTCCTCTGACTAACCTAGCCCTCTGTTGCATTAGGATAGAATTCACCTACTTTCCCAACTAATGTGAAATCTTGCATGATTGTCATTCCTATTATTGTCGCACCAAATCGTATTTCTGGTAGGAAGTCATAGGGTGAGAGATACCAAAACCTACTTCTTCAAAATACTTTTGATCTAAGGAACGGTGTGCTGGGCTGGGAGCCAGTTCACCTCTACTCGTACAGCTTGGTGTTAATATTCTGCATCTGTTATTACTGACCAGGACCCCACATCACTAACATGGGAGGCTTCCATTATCATTATCATTCAGTCACAAATAAAGTTAAAGTATGCACCCAGGAACTCCAGGCACAAATAAATAAATAATAAAGCCCATCTCTCTATCTATGATGAGCCATGGAGCCCACATCCCATCTAAATGAACGTGCTAGATCTGGCTATGCTGTTTCCAGCTTCTGCTCTAATTACTTGGCCACAGCCTGCTCTCAGAGCCAGGAAAAAAACCTGAAACCAGCTTTTAACTGATCTTTCACACAAAGCCCTGTAAGCCGTCAAGAAAGGTCTTCATCCTTGCATCCTCATCCTTTAGCTTTGGACCCATACCCAGAGTAGCATGCTGCCTCTACATTACTGAAGGTCTGCACTGAGCTCAGAGCTTGAGATCAAATGGGCATGAGGACTAACATGAAACGAGATGTAGTATGTCATTATATAACTAAAGAGCATGAATCATAATATGGAGACACACAGGGGGCTAATTACAGTCACTCGGATAACCTGAATTCTAGCATTTCCTACTATTTCAGGGCTTGACTTGCTAATGCACTTTCTTTTCTCTGTTGTTACATATTTCTGATAAATAGGTAGGACCCCTTGTACATTAGTTCTTATTATGGGGCTGGATGACTGGGGGGTATAACCTACACTTTGGTGCTAACTTACAAAACAGATTTCTAATGGAGTGGATTTCCCTCTCCCCATATGTTCGTACTTTCAAACATAGATCAGTTGAGATAGGCCAGTTTTAGCTAGCATCCCTCCCTGTTGACAGAAATAATACTTGCATGATCAGGGAGCAGCAGGGCAGGCCCTACGAGGAGAGGCTGTGGGACCTGAACCTGTTCAGCCTCCACAAGAGAAGACTGGGGGCAGGGGGGGGGATCTAGTGGCCTGTCACAAACTAGTCGGGGGGACCAGCAGGCACTGGGGGAGTCACTGTTCCCCCGAGCACTGCCAGGAGTGACCAGGAATAACGGTCAGAAGCTGGCAGGGGGTAGATTTAGGCTAGATATCAGGGGGTGCTACTTCACAGTCAGGGTGGCTAGGATCTGGAAGCAACTTCCAAGAGAAGTGGTGCTGGCTCCTACCCTGGGGGTCTTTAAGAGGAGGCTAGGCAAACACCTTGCTGGGGTTCTTTGACCCCAGTACTCTTTCCTGCCATGGCAGGGGGTCAGACTCGATGATTTGCTCAGGTCCCTTCTGACCCTACAAACTATGAAACTATAATGGGCTTTAAAGGAAAGGAGGTCAGTCATTGTGGAAATAATGCATTAGACAAAGGTAAAGCAGAATGGCTTGTGTCAGAGATGGAGAAACTGCTGCTGTGTTATAGCAAAAGGTGAAATTCACTCTGGTAGAGAACCAACACAAGGTGTATGAGCCATTGAAGTGATTCCCAGGCCTTGTGTGCTCTCCTGCTTGAGGTGAATTTTGCACAGTAAGTAGGACATCTGGAGCCAAACACACTTGTACTTAATGGATGGACAATAAACACTTTAGTGAGCAAAGAACAGGAGCTATGGTAAGGACGCACTACAGCAGTAATACACAGTCGTGTAGCTATTCAAGCTGAATCTTGAAGGGTTTGTTCTTACTATAACACCTAGAACTGATCAGAGAAGCTGATCTCAGCACTGTTATATCACTATCCTCTCTAATAATTTGCTTCATTTGTGTCTTTGTCATTCTGTCTGTCATGCTCACAAAGCATATTTGCGCTCACTTTTCCAGACTTCTAGTGATTGATTTCAATTAGTTATGGCATATTCTCAGTATACGAGCAAAAATTGTCCCTTAACACCCTTGCTTTAACTTTATCCCATAACACCCTTACCAAGGTGAGGCAGAGAATAGACAGCAACTGATTGCAGAAAGAATGGCAAGAGTAAGACAAAACGAAACAAATGAGCAAAGAGGACATCATAGAAGAAATGCAATGGAAAGGCAAAGGGTTCACAGAGACAATAGAAGACAGGCTGAAAGAGTAGGCAACAAAAGATTCACTGAACATGAGATTGAGGAACATTGTTGTGGATTGATGAACATGGTGTGCCAATTTTGTAAGTCTTTAAACATCCAAGCTGAAAGACTGTCAGATGGCCAATTCAGGAGTTGTCGTCATAAGGGTAAAGTGATTCTGCCTCCAAGAAGATCATTTCCAGAGTATTTGCAGGATTTGATGATGAATCAGAGCAACGAGCATTGCCAGCACTTTAAAACAAACATTCGATCGTACAACAGTACATTGTCTGTTGAGCGAAGATCATTGTGACGAGATGTATGCTTCATGGACCATGTGGAGGATTGAATCCAAATGCACCATGCATGGAAAATCATCCATGTCTAAAGAAACATTTGAAGGAGGTTATAGAGGAGACACCTGGAAATGTTGATGGATACCCATTGTATAGAGGAAGACCAGGCAGAACAGCTCAGATTGGTAATGACACAGTAGATAACAGAAACGTGGTACCCTATAACAAGTAGCCTATTTTTGCCCATCGTTTTTGGTGGGCTTTTACGCTAGTTGTGATATAAATAAGAAGGGGTGGCTCAAAGGAGATAAAGGCCTACCTCTTCCACAATTCTGAATCCATTCTTTTTCTCCTCTATGATTATTAGATACCTCAGCTGATAACTGACCCATTAAGCCTGGGTCACCATGCCCCAGTATTTCAGTCTGATTCTGCCCGGTATTTATTTCTCTATCTGCATTTAGTATAAGATCTAAGATTCAAATTGCCAACTAGTGCATTGGATGTGTAGGAAAAAGTTGAGTTTCTCCTTTACAACAGTGTGATGCGCAGTTCCACATCCAAGCCTCTTCATTATCTGCCCATCTATAGGATGAATGGGACCTACCCTGTTGTTAGCATCTGAAGTCTGCACAACCTTCCACTTAAAGGATGCACAATACTTTGGTTAATTAGAGCCTTCGTTCAATATGAGCTGTCAAAGTTCACTTAACTTCAATTAATTGTTTCTCCTGAGCTTAATCTCTTTAGTTAAGTATTGATTAATCATTGCTTAATTATGCTGGAGTCTCACTGGGTGATATTTCAGTTGCATATTTCAGTAATGCATCCCTGTCTAAAAATACTCTTGGAATCATCATGTATATTATGCATTGCTATTATTAGGTTGACTTTTAATATTTATCTCCTCATCCCTTCTGTTCCAAAAACAGTTTCAAAATGTTTGTGCTGCATGTTTGTTGCATGGTTTTACAGTCTCATTTTCTATATCAGTCTTACTTTTCAGTTAGAGTTTTGCAGTTTGCACTGTTGAGAGTGAGTATTTAGAATCCAGCTTCCTGGGTGATGGGAGAGACCTTTAAAACAACCAGAATAATTATTCCTTGTGTTAACTGAATTGTAAAATGCTTCCTCCATTAAAAAGGGAAGGTTAAAATCAAAATACTGGTAGGATTTGTTCACCTTTATTTTGGTTTATTTATCTTTATTTACCAAAAAGGCGGCGTACGCCCAGTGGAAGGGGGGGTGCTATCTCCAAAGAGGAGTATAACTCCTCTGCTCGGGCCTGTAGGGGGGCTGTCAGGAAAGCTAAGGTGGACATAGGGCTAGGACTAGTGTCCAATATCAAGGATAATAAAAAGTCCTTTTTCAAATATATAGGGAGGAAGAAGAAAACACCAGGTAATGTGAGGCCCCTGCAAACTACGCTGGGCAATCTGGTGTTTGCGCCAGAGGAGAAAGCAGACCTCTTTAACCAATTCTTCACCTCCGTTTTCTTGTGCAGGGACCGGGACTTCCCTGCTGTGATGCCAGATGGACTGGAGGGGAACGCCTCCAGACCTCAGGTTGGGGAGGACCGGGTTAGAGAGCTTCTGGAGGGGCTGGTCGTGTTCAAGTCAGCGGGTCCAGATGCTCTCCACCCCAGGGTGTTGAGGGAGCTAGCTGAGCTTATTTCAGGACCCTTGGCAT